>NC_135497.1:65090875-65390875 GCF_052857255.1 Amblyomma americanum
TGCATGTACACTTTCTTGCAGATGGTGACCTGTTTGTGCTTATTCTTGTTCGGGGAGGGGAGGGGTTATTGCAGTTATAATTGCACATTGAACCAGCCCCCCCCTGCCCCCCCTCCCCCCAAAAAAATGCAGAGTTCTGAGGGTAAAATTAGAATTGGGCACAGATTTCTTTTGGTGTGGCAGCTAGATGGCTACAAGTTGTACTGGGGAACATTCTACATGCTGTTGACATTACTGTCCCTGGCATTTATTTGCTAACTCAGTTTTTAGAGCATTAGTGGTTCATTAATGTGCTTTATGGTCTCACTCACCTTTTGTTTTATGTGAGTGTTCCGGGTTTTTCAGTTTTAGCTCTAAGAAGCACAAAGAGTTCAGGCTTATTTCAACCTTAAAAGTGGGTCAACTTAATGTTCAAGGAACAACTGCATTTTTCTTTCGCATGGCATGTACCATGTATATACATGTAATCAAATTGTTCATTTGTGAATACTGTCATTTCATGAGTGCACATCTTTGTGTGCCATCATAGTTAACAAATGAAGCATTCTTGTTCCATGTGTTCAAAGGTGAAACTGGCATGTGCGATACATCAGTTTAAAAGTGCCTCAGTGTAAGCGTTACATTGCTGTTAGCAGGTCTCTAGTTATAGTTAATAAAAATAACTGGTTTTCAAGTGCCTCCTTTTTGGTAGTGTGTGCAATTCGTGGGTGAAAATGCAGCTGTCATCTGAAGGCTGACTGCACTCACTGACCTGGAACTGATGCAGTCGCAACGACTGCTGTAGGAACACTACTGGTTGTAAACTGTCAGAGGTCACTGGGCTTGTTTGGATGTACTGAATTTTTGTCCATGGAGAATAGCCAACAGTGGGTTGCAGTGTGATTGAACACATATTTGTCTTGACAGCAAGATTGCTTACTAGTAATTGGATGAAGCCATTCCCAGTCTTGCTATGAAGGTTTTCAGATTTTTTCTTTACCATAGAGTTTTTAGCGTTCACATGATGTGAAAAGCGCCTGTGAACACAGTTTGTGCATGGCTTGCCTTTGTTTTGCAGTCAGTGTAACAGCGTTGGTCTAGCTGTTCCGTGGCAATTTCTGCCGTTACATTTCCATATTGAGACCTTTAGGTCTTGTCAAGTGCAGCTTTCGCTCTGGTGTTTAATTACTGTTTGAAACTAGTTTGGCTTTAAACAGACCTTTTGTGGAGGTCATTTGGTTAGCTTCTTTACATAGGATGAGTCCCCAAAAACTTGACATAGATTATCCTTGATGTTGACAGACAGCCTCTTCTATTATCACGTGGTAAGTCATTTGCTCATATTCTGTACACAAATTGCCATGCGATTGAGTTGAGGTGCGGCACTTCTGCACACCACTACCGTATCTGTCGCGGAAGCTAGCACTATTCCGACGAATGAACCCCGAGCGAGATTTTGCGATGTTTCTGATGGTGTCTTCGGCTGAGCTGCACTGCCTCCATGACGGTGCTCAGGAAGTGAGGTCAAATACTACGCAAGTGGCACGTCCACTTGCCCCTCAGCTGAACGTGCGAAACATTTGCAGAGTGCCGTTGCTCTTTCTGCCATCTGTTCAACGTGGCCTCCGAGACCCTCTCGAACCTTAGAGGCCATTCTTACGAGCGACCAACACCAACGACTGCAGTCAGCAATTCGTATAGTTAGAAACAACCTCTTCAGAAACAGCGCGCAAGACCGGCGCTAGAAACGGTAGGAAATGCGGGAACCATGAGCAGCGGGGAACCAGTGCGCAGGTGCAGTACAGTAACCAGAGGGGGGGGTGTTATTGTCCCGTGCCTAAGCACCGGCCCTGCGCTATCCCCCATGCCCATAACTGATAGCGCCACCCTATTCTAAATGTTCCGTCGCGCGGAATATAGTCTGCGATCGCAGCTGCGCATTTTTTAACTATACGCACGTCTAACCAGAGGTCACGTATCTGGTATCGTGTGTAGTTGGAAACAGCGACCCCGCATATGGAAGAAGGTATCGTGTATGTCACTGCATGGCAACGAAATATTGTTTGCATGAAGCGGTCAACAACGATGTGCAGGGTTGAAAGTTGGATAAACGCAAAATCTCCCTGGACCTGATTAGTGTCCAACGCAAAAGTAGACCCTGTGGCCTTTTTTGTAAACACACTGTATGCGACCCTGCCCACGTTAAGTAAATCTCGATTCCGACGGCTGTGCCGTGTTTTCGTCATGGGTCGAAATCTGCGACATTAATCGCCGCTTTTGTAGTGCCGTCCTCGCTGGTCGAGTATGCAAAACAGCTTCGTTACTCAGTCTACGGCACGTGCTGTACGCGTGGAGCCATCAAGGTCCTCAGTTGCACGACTGCGTCATCGTTGTCAATGAACCGTTGTCCTCGCTGCCATTAATGAGATGCCCTCCACTATTCAATGGTATCGTGCCCAGCGATGTATACTGAGCTGTATTTGCGCCGAACTGGCATTCTCTCGGATATTTGTGGGGAACCTGCACCTAGCGAGAATGAAATAAAAATGGCTTGTGGAAAAAACTAAACAAAAAAGGCCAATTTTGCGCCGAACTTCTCAAAAGAAATTTAAATCCGGAACCTCGAGCACACGGTCCCCGCCGTGCTTGCAGCAAATAAAGGCCGACCAGGAATGGCGCCTCGTCTGGCTCCTGTCACCTTCAGCACAACTTCGTGGCAGATATTGTGAATGTTGCCGTTTGCGCGCTGTGAGCGTGCGCATGCTAGGGTGCCTCGATGCACTGACCTACAGAGGCGCCCGCATGCATGCTCAGTGCAAGCCGAGATGGAAATGGCGTCTTGATAGCACGAGGGCGCTGCCGTATGCATTAGCCCTTGCGGTAGTTATTGCCACATGCATTTTGCACGCCACTGCGTAAAATTGCGCATGTTGCTCAGCAACACCCCATGGTGAGGTCTGACACGTAAACAATGCACGTCGTGGTCGTCTGCGTTTTGAGAGCATTCTGAGCGCCTTTAGGACGTGCCAGCTGTGCACTGTTCCAGCTCCACCAATATCTTTTTTCTAAAACTAGTTTCCTGTTCCAAAATTTTCCTGACGATCGCAGTTCGAAGGCAGACCGCAACTTCGTTGCGAAAACTTCGATACGCTGGGTACATTTGGCAGATGCCAGTTTCTAAGAAAACGTGCATTTCTAATGTGTTTATCGCAACTTTCACCATGAATATCTGCCTTTAGCTGTTACTACTACGACTGCCTCGCAAAGTACAATTGACTTTCATTTCAAGCACATTCCGGCACTCGTGCCAGAAGAACTGCACTGGCAAAGTATCGGGCAGCGCTTCCGTCACTGCAAGCCGGAAAATTCTCTGTATTCTCTGTGTTCCTATCAAACTGTGCGCGGAGAGGATTTGTGCTAACCGCACCGAGATGCCGGCATGAGAGGGCTGTCGTAGTCGCACGCAGGTGCTTGAGAATATTTTTGCACTTCCGAGCGTCCTATATAGTCTTGAAAACATTGTTGTGGGATTGCTGTTGAGGATTTTATTTTTCATGGCACTAGCGGCACTATGTTACCGGTTGGCATCACGTGATCTGAGAAGCTTGACGTTGCCACATTAGTGCGCCATGAATCGGGTCCGTGTAGCCATTTCAGCATGTAGTAGGCATGCTGAAAGGGCTGTCACCACGGGCAGCAAAAATCTGGAGAGGACGTGTGTGGGAGTGTGGTTTATTGTTCGTAGAGAATAGAGAGAAAATCGTCTTATTGCCAGCATAGTAATTAATTGACCGTGAAATTATATTTACTGAGGTTAGAAAAAACGCAAGAGCAATTCGTGTCCCATCGCTCGTCGCCGCACCGCAAACATGATCATGCTAGCGTCATTAACAAGATATCAGCTATTAAATGATTAGACAAATTATTCTTAACCAGTTAACATCGTTCAGCAAGAAACAAACTAATCACAGACGCTCAACATGCTTTTCAGCAAAGTAAGACAGCAGAACTTGCACTTATAGCACAGAGAGAGTATACATACTGCAAACCCTCGAAAGTAAGTTTTAATGGGTCTGTTTATATAAACTTCACTAAAGCATTCGATTGCATTGATCGTTACCTCCCTAGTTAACAAGGGCCGCCGCGGTGGCTGAGTGGTTATGGCGCTCGGCTGCCGGCACGAAAGACGAGGGTTCGATCCCGGCCGCGGCGGTCGAATTTCGATGGAGGCGAAGTGCTAGAGGCCCGTGTGCTGTGCGATGTCCGTGCACGTAAAAGAACCCCAGGTGGTCGAAATTTCCGGAGCCCTTCACTACGGCGTCCCTCATAGCCTGAGTCGCTTTTGGACGTTAAACCCCCATAAACCAAACCTAGTTAACAAGCTTGAAGGATGAGGCAGCAGGGGCCCTCTTACTGACATCCTACCTTAGAAATCGACTGCAGTACGTGTTCGTAAACACCATATCACCCACAAATGCAAGCAGGTGTCCATCAGGGAGGTAACCTCAGTCCATTTCTGTTCAGCATATACTTAAGAGACATTTTTATCCACCGAGAAGCAAAATTCATAAAATATGCAGACCCCGTTTCGAGCGTACTCATGGCGCCCTCTAGGGAGAGCAGCCGCAAAAAGCGTACGTTCTCGCTGCGCCGTCCGCGAATGTGTCGTGGCACAAGCCAATGCGGCCGTGAGGGCTAGGGGAAAGTCCACTCCGTGTATTGTTTCTGTACAACAGCCACAACAATATACTGCCCGAAGCTTCCAGAGGTGGCTTCATCGATTTCTGTTGAAGTGCTAAGATAATGAGACGCGAAAACGCTGGATGAGAGCAGTACGGCATGCAATATATGCAGCCGCTTTTAATCAAACCGAATTAACATATGCATAGTAGCGCAAAAAGCAAAATGAACAAGCGAAGAAAAAAATTGTAGGGGGACAATTTAGCTCCGTCTTAAGGGTATGACGCGATATCGTTGTGTGTTAATTCCCATAAACGCAGCATGTTATTTTCTACATCCGCCGCCGCGGTGGCTCAGTGGGTATGGCGCTCGGTTGCTGACTCGAAGGACGCGGGTTGAATCCCGGCCGCGGCTGTCGAATTTCGATGGAGGCGGAATTCTGCTGTGCAATGGCAGCGCACGTTCACGAATCCCAGGTGATCGAAATTTCTGGAGCTGCCTGACATCTGAAAGAATCGAAGCTATAGCAGTCTCTCAACTTGCATTCGCGGGTGCGAGCATGAAAAAGTCGCCGGGAGGGGCACGCTAACTTTCGCGCGTGAGTGTGTGTTCTCTGCTGCGTCTAGAAGTGTATGATTTGGCTCACGTCTTCATGACAACACAATGCAGTGATTGAGCGGGTTGATGTGCTCTCCTGGGAAGGTGTTTCAGAGCCCCTTTAATATAACTGCCACGGTGCGCAGTTTGCTCACTATCCGGTGGGCAGGTTGTGATGACGCTCCAAGGTCGCGTGACTTAGGTGGCCCACCTGCCTCATAGGTTGCTGTCTGGGCACCACCTGCCAGAGTCATGCTCGTAATTTTTCGCTCACAACGCGGGCAACACTGACGCCAACGCGGACGCTGGATTTTTGGACAACGAGGCCTTTAACGCGATAGCGTTAAAAACCAAGGTACGAAGTGTGTCAAGCTTCTTCCATTTGTACATTGTCTCTAACTGTATGGATGGAAGATAAGAGCGTCCCCTTTGAAAACGGGGGTGGTGGCATTTGCCAGCATGCTCCGCTTTTTTTCCTTCATTTTTTCTTTATATTTCTTTAACGGTGTTATAAATCGGTCTATATGTTGGCCATTTTCTTTAAATGCTTTTTTAATGCTTCAATTCTAACATTATGTCACCTCTCTGCTTTTCAGCCACCAATCTTCCAATCGCTTTTTGCTAACTTCCACCGCAGATTTATTTAAATGACTCTTGTTATCTCTAAACCCTAGGGCCTCAGGGAGAGTGACTGTGTGCATCGACATCCGGATGATACCATCACATTCGAGTATGAAGTGTTGAATTCTTTCTACAGATTTACCACACTTGGTTATATTTCTTTTTGTAGCTGCGCGTTCTAAGACACCCTGATCTAGCTTCAACGAGTGGGGCATTGCCTCATGAGTTACCATAAAGCAATTCTTTCCTGATCTGCCTTTTCCAATTTCGATAAAGTTCTACAGTGTGCTGCTTCTCCATTGAACTAATCCAGTTTTTACCTTCTGTGTTCTTTACCTGTCATTTAAAGCTCTTTTAATGCGAAAGCATTATATGCCTCATGCGAAGGAAAACCTGTCACCAGTAGTTGTCCCGAAATTGTGTCCACAGGAATTGGTACTTCTCACGTGGCCTCATTCGAAAAAATATTCGCCAGCATTGAGGTTCGAACCCAAGCCCTCTACGTGTCAGGTGGGCACTCAACGCATATGCCACGATGGTTTTTTTTATTGCTTTATTAATGCGCAAGCTTTATGTGTCTCGGTTCAAGGTCATTTGTCCGCAAAATGTGTCCACCGAAAATGGCACTATGTGACGTCACAAGTCAGCGTCATACCAAGTCACGTGACATCATCCAAACCATGTGACAAGTATGCAACGTGACGTCATACCAAACCATGTGAAAAGTAAGCTACATGCCCCAATCCTCACCCCGTAATCCATGAAAGTGCAGATGACATCACTAGCCGACCTCAATGTGGTGGCAGCATTCCCGACTGCATTCGCGCCAAAATTATGAGCAACCGTTCGTCGTACAGCGTTCCGGGTGACGTCATAGCATTTCTTTTTGCATATAGCTTGCATGTTTTAGTCAAGTTGGAGGGTAGCTTGCCGCAGGGGTTCGGACCGATGACATATGCGCCTTCAGCTGCATGCTTTAAAGGGACAATGCAATAAATTAACTGAGATTACATAAAGCAGACGAGAGATTGGCATTCGATCACTCGTCACCCCAGAGCAAGAATTTTTGAGCTAGCATCAATAACAACCAAGGTATAGGGATTAAAAATTACGCTCTTCCTCTGCCCCCTCAACTCGCACACGCGGAGCACCAGAAAAAAAAAATAAAGCAGTTCTGGCACTGGGCCCCGCCTATAATCACGTCATCCGCTGACGTTCGGTTTGCAACTTCCGGTTGTCGCACCCAGCGCCCCAGCATCGGCAGCGTCTCCGCGGTCTTTCTCCGCCTTTCTGGATTGCGGTGCGCTTCGGATTCTTTTGCTTGTCGTTTGTTGTTGCGGACGAAAAAGACACTGCGGGTGGCCCCGAAAATCCCGACAGAAAGAGGCGGCAGAGGTAAATTGAAACCATATGCTCGAAGGCAGTGACCTGGCTCGCGCGGCGGTACGAGCAGACGACTTTCACGGCTACCGGAAGTGTACCCGTGACGTCGTGGCTGCCGTGGCTCCAGCGGATGACAGCGTGTGGTGGCCTGCTGACGTCATGGGTATAGGACGTCTTTTTTGACGATTTTAGTTTCAAAATCGGTCACTACGAGCACACCGTCGGCCCGCGAATTAAAAAAATAAACACAATTTTAAAAATTGATCATAAATTGCCGGCTCAGTCCCGAAGACTCATACTTAGTGTAAATGCTCATTAGCATCATTTCTAAGCATTGAAAACATTTACAAGCGACTCTTTTAAATCATTGCATACCCCCTTTAAGGCGTGGTTGAGGTGTCCACCGAGGTGCCGAGATGTGAGAGCTACTGCGCCGTTTGCTCAAAAACCTTTCATTTCCTCAAAAGGCATGCTTTCGCATTCCTCCAAGTAAGCTGGCTTAAGTGCCCTCAGAACTTTTGCCTGTTTCGGCACATATGCCACGATGGGTCGTTGGTTCAAGCGTGTTAGAGGGGCACGAAGCTAACGCGTTGTGGTGTGTATGACGGCAAAGTGTGTTTGGGATGTGTACCGATGTTAAACAACGATGACTTGTAAAAAAGTTGCTGATGTCATCCAAGGGACACGTGGTAAATGTCACGTGACAACGATTACTTAAAAAAAAAGTTGCTGACGTTCAGTGCAAATGCTTTCCCACTTCTCGAATGCAGCAGACTGCAGTGCTCTCGAAGTTTTTTATCCGCCCTTATGTCCTGCATACTTACTGGTTAGTTTCATAGTTATTTTCCGCCATTGTGAGTTGGCGCTCTTTCTGTAAGCATTTAAATACCTTAGGTGTTTGCCTGTTATCGCCCAATTTCTTCAGGCGTTCTTTATTTTACTGTGAGGTTCCCGTGCTTCGAACTATGCCCAGCCCATATATCCCCCTGTGCTGCCTCGTTTGTGGTTTTGTCGTGGGCGCCTAGTGCTGATCTTCCGACAGCTTTCTGATTTATTCTAGTCCTAGTAGTCCCAGAAGTAAGCTCTGACAACTGGACTACACACTCCTGTTGTAGTCAATATAGTGCTGTGCGCATGTGTTTTTATTGCTCCATCATGAACTAATCACGTGCACAACCTGGACACATTTCTTATTGTGTAAATAGTTTGTGTATATTACTTTTCCCCCTATTCTCTCTTCCTGTCCCCTCATCTCTTTCATTTCATTTCACCATTCTGCCTGCTACCCTTTCATTTCCGGTGCCCCAGCTCAGGTGCTTCAGTATCGACGGCAGATGCCGGGGCTAGCAAAATCTTTTCCTTCGTTTTTATTTTTTTAAATAAAACCACTTACTACTACTACATTAGTCCTTTCCAAATACCTCTCAGTAGTTCATACTTGCTGTACCCTCATAACGCCCAATGTTTCATTATCGCGGTATCTCTTCTCCCTTTAATTTCGCCCTAACAGTCTCTTCGTGCTTTTCCATGTACAGGGTGTTTTACCTAAGACTTTACACAGTGGCTATTTCTACGAGTTACCTGCACTGGAGGGGTGGGTTGCTTCGCCTGCAAGCTTCTCGAATGCGCATGAATTTTGGCGCGATCTAGCCGAAATTTGTTGGGCCGCAGCGCCGAGCGTAATCGCGTTTTCGAAATTCTAAAAATTGATATAGATATTACTTACGGCGGGCTCCCTGCTTCTCAATAATTAAGGAGCCTAACAGTAATAGTTAACAAGTTAACTATTCGATATTAGTTAACCAGCCTGCTAGTTAGCACGTCTCAGCTGTATTCTGATCTACTACACCGCTGACAATGCTATGCCGAAAAAAAAAAACGCTCTTCTAACTAAAAAAAAAAACAATCTTTAAAAAATTGTGCAAAGCCTTGGGTGAAACATCCTGTATATTGGTCCTCTGTTTGCTCATACCCCTATATATATTTGCATTCTGCCAGTCTAGGTATTTCATGGCCTTGTGTTGTAAGCGGCTGAGCAGTAGAATCATTGAAAATCGTCAGACCTTGCTTAATTTCGCTAAAAGGCAAGCCTAGAGCGTAGAAGCAGTGGCACAACTTTATTCATTGGAAAGCGTGAGGAAGGGGATCGTGGGATATTTGGGTTAAAGTTCATGGTTGGTTCTCTTCCAGGTGGGGTGTCAGGTGGCTACACAGCACTAGTGTTCCTGTATATGCTCCCGCAATGATGCTCCCTGCGGGAGCATTTATGGACCTCCTGCATGTTTGTAAACAAACAAGGTGGCGCTGCAGTCGCTAGCGAGCTCGTGGTAGGCAAAAGGTCGGGGAGTGGCGTCGCGGATAGGTGTTGAGCGTGGGTTTTCAAGGCTTGTAGGCCCGTTTCCAGTTTCTGCGAATCATAGCAATGGTCGATGCTTCCGACTTAGTAATTTGTCGAAGTACACGAGCTCGCGTTGGTCACGTGCGGCCTATAAAGAGAAATAGTTTGCCACTGTGTATTGTATATATGGTTAGTAGTAAACATGTAGAAAGCGTTCCTGCCGTTTATTTATGCGCTAGGCATTGAATAAAACAAGTTTTGACACTCTGCACTAGCCGGAATGATTTTACTTCGGGACAGTAGTGAGGGGAAGTGCTGGCGTTGTTTCGTCGGAGCAGACATGCGCTCATCGTCTGCTGACATACGTACGTGTCGCGCTGCGCGAAAAGTGGGGACAGCGTCGTGTCCCTGATCTCCTGTCTCGCTTAGCGCTGTTTTCAGCCGCATGACCACGCACCAGCCAGTCCGACTTGTCCTCTTGTTAAGCTGGTCGATTTGGTGAAAATTTTTGATTTCTAGAATTATTTTCTTTCCTAGCCCTGAAGTCTAGTTTCGTTACGAAAAATTATAGCAAAATATTGAGTACAAATTTATAAATTACGCTTTTTAGAAGTGTGGTCGTCAAAAATTGTGAGGTAATTTCTTTGATTTCAGTGCCGCATTTCTTTGACCAAAGCGAAAGCGAAGATGCCATAAACGAGGGAATAAACTTTAAGGTTCGTTTTCTGACCTCTCAAATTTTCTGCGACTGGATCACTCACCTTCGTAATTCGCATGAAAATCAAATGATTCAATTTGTCGCAAACTATTCCTGAGAAGTTGAGGAGCGTAATAAATCTCTCGATTTTTTTTCCCCTACAGGTGCAGTATTGTGTTAGTTATTTTTTTGTAAGAAACGTTTTCATGTAACTATGCATGCATAAGTACTGATCATATAGAAAAAGAACTAATCGCGTCATCATACAGAACAGGGCTTTATGTACATGCTGGCATAAAAAAACTGCGCACTATCTACTCAATTATTTGAGAGCTTGGGGGGACTTGACGACGGTGTTAATTAATATAATTGCCCAGAACTGCACCAGGTATAGCTATAAATAAAAGGAATGACTGAAACTTGCGTAGGAATTTCATATTTGCACCAAGTTTAGTTACATATCACATGCATGAATAACGAAAACACTTTTCATGCCGCGTCCCCTCTCAATCTCGCCACGTGTCTTTTAGTAGCGCGCCTGCGGCTGCTTCTTTCCAAACAAGCTTCGCGATCATGTATTACCTCATGAAACATGACACATGCATGATATAATGAAAAAGCATATGGCGTTTAGCACACTTAAGGTACGCGACCGCGCAAGATTGACACAACTTACCAGACTTCTTTCTACTCGAATGAAATAATTATGTCGTCATATCAAGAAACAGTTTCAAGTAAATATTGAATGCCATAAAACGCGCCATTAAAACATGGTGTGCTATTAACAAAAAAACGCATTCCTTGGGGGCGAGTGAACCTGTCGGCGCCCCGTGCACTCCGGCTCAAGGTGATAAGTAGGTACGTGTGCAGCTGCATATGTCTTTTTTTTTCCTTGGGCAATTATCAGCCTATACTATCCTGAAGTTCAGGTGAATGAACGCAGTAACTTGCATGCTATTAAGTGCATTGAGTGGGAGTGCCTATCGACTCCCAGACTTCGCGTTTTACTACCGTGGCCCAATGCCTGTTAGCCAGTTTCCGAATGCGGCATTTATGCGCGAGAAACCTATCGAGGCTAATTTACTATTTTTTTATGCTACTACGCGGATCCAGCAGTGACGCAGCTGGTCAATATATGCTGCTTCTGCAGTGCACAGGCTTGAAGCAGCCGCCGGTAGCTGCGGCAGCTGCGGTAGGCACGGGCAAGCGGAACCTGTTTTGCCTACCATGCGAAAGTCGCTGCTAACATCAGCGCCACCGCATCTTCGTGACGTCGCGGGGTGAAGGAGGTCCATAGGAACACTATACAGCACAGCTTTGCAGCGACCTCTTCGGCCCTGCCCGTCGCGCGGAGTTGCACCTGCGGGTCCGAGCTGGACAACGCAGTCACCCATTGCTGTATACGTTGAGGAGTCGCAATCGCTCCGGGGGTTTGTCCGCGGGGCATTGAATAAGAATGTGATTGAGAGTGGCTATGGGTGTACCGCACTTAACGCAGTCCCGTCTGCATTCGTCCGGGGCGAATTTGGAATAAGGCTCCTGCTTGTAACTGCCTCCAGACTACTACTTGCCTTTTGTTGAGTGAGTGGTGAGAGGGAGAGAATTTAAATCTACCGTTGCTGTAGTGGGAATTCATTTCATGGTACGACACCATTTTCTCTCTAGCCGGTCGGAGATCCGAATCGCCCACCGCCCGGCCGACGAACTCTAGGGCATATTGGTTGGCTTTTTCATTTACCTCACTGCCAGAGTGAGCTGGAACCTATGCCAGTTTAATTGGTCTTACATTTTGTCGCGGTAATTTGGATAGAATTTTGAATGCTGTGTTGCATACGGAGCCTTTCGCAAAACTCCGTATTGCTGTTCTAGAGTCACTTATTAAGTATTTTCGAAATAGATGCAGCAATAGCCATCCTTTGTATCCACAAGAATTAAGGGTCCGCAAATCTTTCTGGCGATCATCTAATAGTACAAAATCGCCCGCATAAATTAAACCGCGGAGCCCCTGCTCCACGACTTTCCCATCTAATCTCTGTGGCTGATAATAGCTTAGATTACTTTGTTGTAGCCTTCTTTCCATATTTTTTCATGTAAAGCATGAGCAGCAGCAGTGATAGACGACAATCCTGCCTTTTGTACCTCGACAGTTGTATTTCTCCCTTCCCATGTAATTTCCACTTTATGCCAATACGTGCCTATATTGTGCCGGAGCGCTAGCAGACGGATAGCAGAAGGAAACTATGGATAGACCCTTGCAAAGCCCTGGACATCAGCCTCTTTGAACATCGAAAGCCCCTTCACCATAGCTAGAAAACCTGTTTTTGAGGGCAGAAAACGGGTGCAGTGCTAAGAGCATCTATTGTCAGAATAATTCCGCATGCCTTTCCTGTGTGCTTCTGCGTTGCGTCCCTGTCGCGATAAAGGGATTAACCGCAGCTCTGCCGCAGGTGCACCCCCCCCCCCCCCCCCCCCTCGTGTTGCAGGTCGCGAAGGGAGGGTGAAACACAGCTGTGCCAAGTAGTCTCCAGCGCTGCACCCAACTTCTGCCCTTTGGATAGGCCGCACCGTCATGGTAAAGGGTTTCTTTTTCTGGGCAGAAAAAGGGATTTGTGAATTCCTGTATGTCAGTGCAGACAACAGACAGGACATGAAGATGACTTTTTTTAAAGTGTTTTGTCTGTTGTGTGGGCTGAAATTTCTCGTAAGGTCCCCCGGCGCTACCGATTTCTTCCCAAAAGCCGTAGACAAGCTGAGTGACGTACAAATGTTGACCAAGTTCCGCACTGCTGCCTTTAAAGAACTCATTTACGTTTTCTAATCGTCTGACCCCGCAACCTACACACTACGCTTTCTTCACGCTGCTAGCGCGCCAGACGGAAAATACTTGACTTTACCGTTGGTGGCGCTCCCGCCCATACCAGCGCACGAGGCAGGAAATTTCCTAACTGCGGCGGCTGCGTTTTTATGGAGGAAAAACGCTAAGGCGCCCGTATGCTGTGCGATGTCAGTGCACGTTAAAGATCCCCAGGTGGTCGAAATTATTCCGGAACCCTCCACTACGGCACCTCATTCTTCCTTTCTTCTTTCACTCCCTCCCTTATCCCTTCCCTTACGGCGCGGTTCAGGTGTCCAACGATATATGAGACAAATACTGCGCCATTTCCTTTCCCCAAAAACCAATTATTATTATTATTATTAAATTTTCTAACTCATCTCTCACAATGTAGCCAGGAAAACTTTTTAAAAGTCAACTCCGAAAAAATCACAACCACTCATCTTTAAAACAAGAGGTACGTTGTATTCCACTGACTCGCACCACAGTATATAACTCGGAAACTATAAAGGTTGCTGATTTGGTAAAACTACTTGATGTACTTTTTACCGACGCATTACAATGGAATGCTCAAGTGGATTTTATACTCCAGAAACTGAGCCGCATAGCGGGTACACTAAACCGATATAGGTACCTTTTACAACGTTGGCCGAACTGATAACTTATAACGCACTGTTTACCTCACATGTAAATTATTGCTGTCTTAATTGTATGGGGAACAACATCAGTTCCTAATCTTTCTGAAGTACGATTAAGGAAAAAGAAAATTAATACGTGCCATTGCGAACATGCACGACAAATAACACGCCGAAAGCCTTTTCGCCAACTACTACATACCGAAAAGTCATGATCTTTACAAGCAAAATCTCTTGCGTATACGCACTACTTCTCTCAAAAAAGATCCCGATAACTTAATAACAAATATAGCAAACTTATACAGACCACACGCCCATGAAAAATGGCATATCCCTCTTTCAAGAACAAATTATGGCCATCGAAAGTTGCCACGGCTATTAAATTCTTAAATATCGGCATTGACATCGAAACTCTGACACCGTCGGAGCTCATCTTTCTGGTGAAAAATATCATTTAAATCACCATGGCATTAAAGCTAGCCGGTTCGGATCAGTTGAGTGTCGCATCAGCCGACCGAATGAATTACTAACTCCGTCTTTTAGGTTAAACTTTACATCCTATACTGAAAGCAATATATAGAGAACTATAGAAAAGCGGCCTTCCTCGCGCTGTGGCCGAATCCCGAGTGCTTCTTTTTTCGCTCCAAGCCGCGTTCGCCACTTCCTCTTCCTCCGCGGGGCGTTTTCCTTATCCCTTCTCTTTTTTTAATCTGTTCCAAAGGGTGCCTTCGCGCTGGGAAAAGGAGGCCAGCCTTTACAACGGTATACTCTATTTATGTTGTTTTGTTTTTCTCAAAGGGTTTCTATTCCATCGGTCCGCCAAATGTAAAGGAGGCCAGGGGCCACTCAAGCTGCGAAATAGTGTGTTTTACCTTGACCCCATCCATTCGATTGTAAATGGGCCCATATAAATGAAATGCTCTTCCTCTTTCCCGCCAACTCATGCGCGCCGACGCGCAAGAAAAAAAAAAATGGCTGGGAGTTTAGCATTGTTAAGCACGATATATATTGTGCGAAAGCACTTTTCTTTTTTTGCAGGTGGACACCACCGCCACGTACCTCAAAGCGCGATTGAGGTGTCCACTGGCACTGGGAGCCAGTTATGCGCCTTTCCTTCCTTCAAAATCAACGGAGTCAACCTTCCGCTGGTTTTGAGAAAAAAATTGGCTGGGGCTGAGCTAAGGTTAAGCCTGGATATCTCGAAGCGAAAAGGTTCGGTGATGCTTATGGTTTAGCTTATGGTTATGCTTTATGATTCAGCCTATGGTTATGCTTACGGTTTAGCTTATGGTTATGCTTTATGATTTAGCCTATGGATATGCTTACAGTTTAACTTTTCAGCCAACTCCCGTGGTAGCATTTCTGTATCGGTAGTATCACTCTCTTCTCCTTCCATGTTGAATGCGCACGCCTATTCTCTGGCAAGCGGTTATATAGTCGGCCTCCGCGATAAACACGCGCTTGAGGCGAACGTCAAACGATGACGCATAGCGCGCGGCAGTGGCCACCTGCGCCGCGCGTGACGTCACGCGCGGCAGCGGCGAAAGGTCAGGCGGCGGCCACCTGCGCCGTGCGTGACGTCACTCGTGCTCCGACATACGCCGGCTCGTGCGAAGCGGGGTGTTGACTAGCGTAGCTTTTCGCTGCAAAAGGAAATGCGAAATGCAAGGAAAGAATGCTATCACCTCCCAGGATGGCAGGGATGGCGCGCTGCCTATCCAGTGTGCGGAACGAAATCAAAGCAGGCTTTTGCAGTTGGACACCAACGCCACGTACATGAAAGCGAGATTGAGGTCTCCACTGACCCACGGAGCCGGTTGTATGTCCCTCAATTTGTAGGTGGACGTCACCGCCTACTCAGTGGATTGTGGTGTCCACTGGCCCAGTGAGCCAATTACGCTTGACATTCAGCCTTCACACAAACGGACACTATTGAAACCCGTGGAGTGCGGCTAGAAGTGCTTACGCATGAATAAAGAAAACAGGTCGAGACTGCACCCCGCCGCGCCCTTGGCGGGGGAGCGCGCACTGAGGCATCCTATATCGCACCCCATCTCACCCACGTCAATTGGACGCGCCCAGTGAGGTGGCTGGCCCTGAATAGTCCATTCGTGTCATCAGGGTAGGGCCGGCTAAGAATGCGCGGTGAGGCGTCGCCTTAATCGGTTGCGAACAGCAGTTTTTTGTTATATTTGTAAATCATAGGGTCAAATGTTATATTTGTAAATCATAGGTGGTGGTGGGGGTTGTTGCTATGAAGGGGGGGGGGATACTGGTCCCGACGTATGTTGGCCCTTAGGGCATCACTCTTGGGGACCAGGGGAGGGGCATTAGGATGTTGAGAAGGGGGTGGGGGGTGGGGGGGCACCGTCCCTGTCCGTAGGGTCACTGTCGACACGGCACGTAATCCAGGGGCGCGGCGGTAGATGGTCCTCGGCAGTCCAGGGCAGCGGGTCCGCCACACCAGCAGCGGCAGCCACAACTGGGAGGGGGAGCATGAACGGCGCGCGCTGGGAGTGGTGCGCGCGCGGTGGCTCAGTGGTTAGGGCGCTCGGCTACTGATACGGAGTTCCTGGGTTCGAACGCGACCGCGGCGGCTGTGTCTTTATGGAGGCGAAGCGCAAAAGGCGCCCGTGTCCTGTGCGATGTCAGTGCACGTTAAAGAGCCCCAGGTGGTCAAAATTTTTCCGGAGCCCTCTACTACGGCACCTATTTCTTCCTTTCTTCTCTCAGTCCCTCCTTTATCCCTTCCCTTACGGCGCGGTTCAGGTGTCCAAAGATATATGAGACAGATACTGCGCCGGCCATTTTCTTTCCCCATAAACCAATTATTATTATTATTATTATTATTATTATTATTATTATTATTATTATTAAATCACAGGGTTCACACAGTGCTTTTAAATTTGACTCGAATACTTACAAAGACCACCTCCACATATTTGTTGCATTAGAATATGACAATGAAAATCTTCTCGGTGTTCCTTTAAGCACAGAGCAGGTCGGTGGCTTCTCGTATCGGGGATAGCAGATCGTTCCGTTGGGCAGACGCAAGCCAGGCACGCCTGGATGATGGGGAGGGGTGCGTCAGCGTATTAACTCTGTGGTATTCGCCGCCGTTGCGTACGTCCTGCCATTTCGCAATTAGCGGGAGTGCGTCGTGCAGAGGACATACTTAATACTGTGGTGCGCAATAAAGCAATTTCAGTGACTGCCGTAGCGAGATATTGATGCAATCTTAAAAAAAAAAACTCTGCGGAGCTTCATCGTTCGGCGCTGACAGAACGCTCTTGTTATTGCCGCTGAAACCGCATCGTAGTAGGTTTAGCTCAGGCCCAGCACCGGTTTCCCGCATAGAAAACGCAGAGGTGTTCCAACTAAGTACCACTGCGCTGATTGGGATACGTTTTTTCGAATAGCGCAATTTGCAGATTGTGGTTAATCTGCCGAAATATAATTCGAGTATGTGTGTTAGTAAAGCCAAAGTCAGTATACGTATACTAGCAGATTCAAAGTGCGCGCTATTTTTTTTTTTCGCCTCCCTCAACGCCTCTGGCAGCTTGCGCTTTTTTTTTTGTCGTGCGAATGATTGAGACATGTATTTCGAGCTATGCGGTCGTGGAAAGCAACTGTTTCAGAAGCGTTTCTTCCGAGGAAAACGCTCAGTTTCGAGAAAATCCTAAAGAGGACCTGCGCAACGCAGTGAATGAACGGGAGCTACGACCGCCGAGTCTTTGACGTGCAGTATACTTCTCCAATGGAGCGACAGAAGGTATAGAGCCCCAAAATCCTAATGCCAAGCACGTATATTTTTTTTGTACCTCGATAGTATAGCGGCTATTGCGTATATTTTTTCCAACTAGTATACTCGCAAAAGGAACTTCGTGAAATTATGTTCTTTGCTTTGTTACATTCTTCCATTATATTGAGGCGCACTGCGTAATGGATTTTCCCTCCAGCTAAACGTACGCGTTACGAGAGCTACTTTACTAGTATTGCAATGGTTGACTGAGTAATCCTTGTTCTACAAGCAGCCAAGAAAGAGCCCATAAACGGTATCTCGAGGAAAAAAAAAATTATGGGGACACACAACCTCCGCCATGAGGGACGCGACAACGTTAATGGTTCTTTGATACTTTATTTCTTAATTAGTATCTCGTTCATGTTTACGGGGGTTTACGTCCCATAGCGACTCAGGATAAGTATCTTTTTTAATCACACGCACTAATTAACATACATCAGTAGGCATACTAGACCACACTATACACCACAAGACACACAAATTCTCGCTTTTACGAAGTCGAACAAACGTTCCTCAATGGTCGATGGCTAACGTGTCTGACTCGCAACCCAAGGGTCGTGGGTGCGACCCCCAACTAGGTACATTAATATTCCTTTCAGTGGAATTAATTTTATTTACAATCTGTATGTCTTAATGACATTTGAGTCAAAGTACGACCTCGTAGTCACAATTTAACTCGAGTTTTAGTCATTTTCATTCCACAGCTCAGCGTGTGACGTGTCGCAACCCTCTCGACCAATACTGAATTAGTGTGACAACGGGCGCGGTTTTTCCCTCCGAAGGTCCGTTCTAGCGCTGAGGCGTTAAAATTTACGGAAAGCAACTGGTTGTAAAATGTTGTTTCTGTTACTGTAAACAGACTGCAACACCCTGAATATCGAATTGTCCCTCCAGCAGAACTAGAGGAAACGGTGGATGATGGTGATGATGATGAATTTTTATGGCGCAAGGGCATCTGTAGCCAAACAGCACCACAGCACAAGGTTGTATCTGCTACTCAAGGTGGGGTCAGAGACCCATTTTACAAGCATTTCACCCTAAATAAGCTGACCACCAGACCAGGGGTAAGTATAGAGAAAGCGGAAAACCAGCCAGAATGCCTAGAAGGTTCCAACCCTGTTCCTTTAAAAGGAAGTTAAAATTTGGCGACTGGTCGAACCAAAATGTCTACTTGGCTGTCTGCCTTTGATTAAAAAATAGGAAGGCTGAAATCCTACAGTTTTTAAAATATACTTTTTTATTACTCGGTTCCTCCCTCACGGAGACAAACGCCTGCATTCTCTAATCGTCACCCGTTGTCGCGTTGAAACCGGTTATTTTTCGTTATTTCATAGTTAAGGCTTTGCATAAGTACATTGTAAATTGTGAGGTTTAACGTCCCGAAGAGACACGGGGGAACGAGGGACGCCGTATGGAGGGCTACAGATTAATTTAGATCACCTGGGGTTCTTTAACGGGCGCTGACATCGCACAGCACACGGGCGTTTTTGCATTTCGCTTCCATCGGAATGCGGCCGCCGGGGTTGGGACTTGATCCCGCCACCTAGAAATCAGCGGCCGAAAGCCAAAGCAACTGAGCCACCGCCTCGAGCCTACGACGTTTTAAAAAGTCACGTTACCGGCATAACAATTTAGCGCACAGTATAAATTGAGTCAAAGTTGCCCCCTTTAACCCCCTGAACAAGTATAGTTGACTAGCTCTTAGTATGCTCGTATAATTATTGAGAATTTGAAGGCCAGAGTCAAAATTCGGCTTCCATCAGTCATCATACTGAAACCTTGCTAACTGCAATAAAGATCATTCAGATGGGTTGCTTAATGAGAGCATTTCTTCATTTGAAGGGGTGGGGAAACCCGAAACTCGGTGTCCTAACTAAGCTCCCTCTTAACTTGATAGTCTTCCGCGATCGACAGCTAGGAGTTCCGAAGGTACAGCCCAAGCTATCAGACTTATTACACGGCCATTGAGATAAGTGACCAAAGGCTGTGGTAAGACCGCTACTCGGACTTGGGCTGTTCCATCATTATTTATCTTTCGTATTCAACAGCTTTGTTCATTTTTTTCTCTTGGTGCATAGAGTTCGAAAATAATGCGAGAAATGGCTACTTGTTTGCCTTCGTAGGAGACGTGTTTGACGCAGTCATATGGTTCAGGTGATGAACACGTGCATCAGTTGATTCGTGCGTTCCTGAAAAAAAAGACAGTGAAAAAATGAAAAAAATTGAAAATTGGTTTTTGAGGAAAAAAATGGCGCAGTAATTGTCTCACATCTCGGTGGACACCCGAATCGCGCCGTATAGTAATAATATAATAATAATTGGTTTTTGGGGAAAGGAAAGGGCGCAGTATCTGTCTCATATATCGTTGGACGCCTGAACCGCGCCGTCAGGGAAGGGATAAAGGAGGGAGTGAAAGAAGAAAGGAAGAAAGAGGTGCCGTAGTGGAGGGCTCCGGAATAATTTCGACCACCTGGGGATCTTTAACGTGCACTGACATCGCACAGCACACGGGCGCCTTAGCGTTTTTCCTTCATAAAAACGCAGCCGCCGCCGTCGGGTTCGAACCCGGGAACTCCGGATCAGTAGCCGAGTTCGCAAATAATGCGAGAAATTGCTACTTGTTCGCCTTCGTAGGAGACGTTTTCGACGCAGTCATATGGTGCAGGTGATGAACACGTGCATCAGTTGATTCGTGCGTTCCGAAAAAAAAACAGTGACAAAAAATGAAAGAATTGAAAATTGCTTTTTTGAGGGAAAAAATGGCACAGTAATTGTCTCACATCTCGGTGGACACCCGAACCGCGCCGTATAGGCCGTTTTTTTTTTACCGACGCGCATTATGCGAGCGCATAAGGAGCTCGTCGGGCCACTTGGAGGTGTCGCCATTTGGTGTCACACCTGATGACGTCATAAATGACATGGGATCCATGGTAATGACAAGCATCACGTCTGACTAAGCGAGCGTGACGCCACCAAGCCGGAAGTGTTCCGACAACGCCTCGACAGGCTCCTTCCGTTATCGCAACCAAGCCTGATATTGTCTAGGCATCCGCTAATTCTCGAGTAGTCATAGACGAACGTTTACGAGATGTGTGTTTGCGGAAAAACGAAGTTATTTCTGCGTGGTCAGGTGGAAGATGGCAATGAAAGCATAGAACCATGAGGGGACATGTGTGTCCCATCCGCTGGAACAAATATCATTTGATTGGATAGCCAGGCAACGCAGAAATAGATTCTGTTCCGCGAATCCGCATCCCGTCAACAGTTGTCTGTGACTACATTTTTATTACTTTTTTGTTGTTATTTATTCCTATTCTGAGTTTCATTCTTAGCTTTCTTAAGTTTTATTTTTTCCTTAAAATCAATGAGCCAGGTTTTTGTTTTGCCATCTATAATTACAGTAACGTTAGAAATCGTAGCTGTCTGCCTCTTGCTTGACCTTGTTCTATCATGAGCTTGAGAGGAGCATAACAGTACCTTTAACGCGATAGTTCACGGGTCTGGTTGAGGCACCCCACGCGCTGGTTGACTCCTCCTACCTACATCGTTGAGTTCAAAAAAAAAAAAGGCGGGAGCCGGGAAGTTAATCCGATTTAAATTAGAGAAATCGGCCGCACAGGAAAATAATTAGAAGTTTCTAAAAATGCTCGGAACGTGTAGATCGAGTTCCCGCGGTAAAAAGACGAGTTCAGATTCGTCTTTAGTGCACCTTTAAATGTCCCTCGAATTTTTCGACGGTTTAAGAGGTGGCTTTTCTGTCATATTTTTTTTTATGAGCGATGATTTGAGCCCTATTGAATCAAGTTGCCGTATCACGAAAGTCCTCCAGCAAGAATTTTGAAGCGAAAGCATCACTACGCTAGGTTTTCAAAGGGGCAGCGTCAGTGCAGTCACGTGACAGGTGTCACGTGGCAGGTCATGTGACCTACTGACGTCATCACAATCTGCCAACCGTGGCAGGTGGCAACTGCTCCATCGGGCATTTCATCGACGTTTTACAGACAATCCCTTCGGCAGTGTGTGCGGCGTTTGTGAACGTAGCCATGCAAAGGAAGCTTTCTCTTCTCACCACGGTTAACCAAAGTTTAAACCACAACAAATTTTTTTAATATGTTCTGTACAAGTTGAATGAATGAATGAATGAATGAATGAATGAATGAATGAATGAATGAATGAATGAATGAATGAACTTTATTCCCGTCATCATGGGGCCTCACGGTTGGGGCGCAGCAATTAGGAGGGGGTGTTTCCCATCCGGCTCTCAGCACCGGAGACCGCGTAGAAAGTCTTGTAGTAAGCTGTCTCCGCCTGACGGATGAGGAGTCTTTGCTGATCCGGGTCGTGGCTCCGGATCAGCTCTTCCCAGGTGAGAAGGTCTGGGATGCTTTGTGATTTAGCCCCAGGAGAAACCTCACACTCACAAATTAAGTGATTTTGCGAAGTCATTCTGTGGCAGCTACTGCAGAGCTCAGGCTACCCTGTGTCTTCATCGTGTAGTATAATAGAGTACGGAAAGAATCTGTTGACCTGAAGCCTCCTCCAGGCCCTGCATTCCTTTGGAGTGAGTGACCTATCCGGAAGTGAGAGTGCTCTCCTATCCAGTCTAGGTGTTTCGGTTAACAAGTTGAGTTACCTGCAGTCAAAATTTGAATTTCAGCGTCTTCACGCCTTTCTCCCTCTTCCCGTCACTTTTTGTTTTGCACGCTCAAGGGTCGGCGCTACGCCGCCGGTCTCAATATGAAGGCGAAACCAAAAGGCGCCCGTGTGCTGTGCGATGTCAGTGCACGTTAAAGATCCCCAGGTGGTCGAAATTATTCTTCCGGAGAATCGAACCAATAGCCACTTCTTAACCAGCATACGCAGACGCGTGACACGGAGGAGGGCGCGAATTTGAAAAAGTCGCCGGAAAGGGCTCGCCAACTTTCGAGCGCGATTGTGGCTTCTCTGCTGCGTGCAGAATTGAATTGACTCAGGCGTTCACGACAGCACAGTCTAGCGATTGAGCGAGTTTTGTGTACTGTGCTCAAAAGGTGTTGCAGAGCCCCTTTAAACTTCTTACGAAGAGGTGTGTTTTCGGAATAGCGAAACACGTAGCCATAGGAGCAAAAAAAAGAAGAGAGCGTTCTTCGGACCAAGCGGGGCTAGTAATTTACTCGTGTCTGGTGGTTCGTGTCCTGCCTGCTGGTCATTGTGCGCGTCTGTCAGCCAGCCAGTGCTGTACGAGCGGAGTCTAGATAGCACGGGGAGGTATGCAGGGGCAGAGTGGGGCAAAACGTGACACACTTTTTCAGATAATCTTCGTTAATTATTCCCAATTATGAACAAGCAAATTTGCAGAATTATCCGCTATCACCCTGGCATCACGCTTAGTAAATATGAAAAGGGCGGCCGAAGCGGGACGAAGTAAAATATTTAAAAATTACAAAGTTCAAAATATCGCATTTTGCCTTGACCCCCGGGGTAATATAAGGCACCCTTTCAAAAGTGTGCTCTGTAGGTATCTAGACAATCTTTGCGCATGAGACGGAACCCGGCACTGTTTTGGCTCATTACCCACTGCGGGCTAGGCAGTTCTCCAGCCGGGGCTCTGTGTATCGCATGCCCTACTGAAAAATGTATATAGGTTTGAACGGGTCAGCAAATAGGATTATGGCACATTTCGTTTGGCTTTATAGGATGGACGTCCCAAAGCGGCTCAGTCTATGACGGACGCCGTAGTGGAGGGCTCCGGATAATTTCGACCACCTGGGGTTCTTAACGGGCACTAACAATGCAGAGTACACGGAATTTTCACATTTTTCCTCCATCGAAGTGCTACCGCAGTGGGCGGGTTCGAACCCACGACTTGCATGTACTGTGTGATGTAAGTGCACGGTAATTAACCACGGGTAATCTAAGTTATACGGAGCCCTCCACTAAGGAGTCACTCAAAGGCTGAATCGCTTTGGAAGCTTCATCCTATAATGTTTAACGAAATGTGTCATAATCCTATTTGTCTTCTATTCAAACCTGTACGCATTTTTCAATAGGGTGGCTACTCAATCCTGCCTTCTGTGCAACTTTTTCCTCTTTTAGTTTCACTCTTGTTGGTTGTGTGTTGTATTAATAACCGTTCTTGCTCACCGGAAGGAGTGCAATGCTTAGGTTCCGAAGAAACTTTGTTCATCTCCTGCCCTTCACGTTCTCCCATTTTCTTTATCGATGCTCTCCAGAGATTTCTTCGTGCCTTCCCCGTGGCAGTCTGCAATCAGTGGTTTCAATTTGTGCGCTGGGACAATCCTGGAGCGCGACAAGTCAAACAGGCGAAGCTTTGGAGCAAGCAACAAAACAACTGTTTTTAGTTTGGGCCACCCCGAAACGCCACCATGTCGTGTTTTGCCCCACGCACAACCTGCTGTGAAAACAATTTTCTAATATTTCGAAGTTCCCGGGTTCGAACCCGACCACGGCGGCTGCGTTTTTATGGAGGAAAAACGCTAAGGCGCCCGCGTGCTGTGCGATGTCAGTGCACGTTAAAGATCCCCAGGTGGTCGAAATTATTCCGGAGCCCTCCATTACGGCACCTCTTTATTCCTTTCTTCGTCCACTTCCTTCTTTATTCCTTCCCTTACGGCGCGGTTCAGGTGTCCAACGATATATGAGACAGATACTGCGCCATTTACTTTCCCCAAAAACCAATTATTATTATTAATATTTCGAAACTTTACGTAAGATAAGACCAATAACCACCTGTAGTATGTTAAGAACGTCATGGTCGGTTGAGCTGCACAGCATCGAAAAGGATGGCATGCAGAAATTCGTGCCTTTTCGACTGCTTCCTCGTTCACCAAGGCTCACACTGCAATTTTTTCCTTTGCTTGGAAAAGACTAATCTCGTCAGCTTAAAGTTGAGTTGCAGGGAACGCGTGATGGGTCGTGCCATCTAAATATCAAATTAATTTGATCGCACGCTTAAAAGTCAGCTGGAGCCTCTAACTAAGAGAATGGCGCGTTTTGCGCCGCTCTCTTTTACTCATGGCTTTGTCAACCGTTCGAAGATGGTGATCTGCACATCATGCGCGTGTCAAAGAACGAATGATGACCTTACGGACATTGCTTCTACCTTTACAAAAATGGTCTAGAGACAGTCTATAGACTTCTTATGGACTCTGTTGTCTTCCTATATATATTTCTTTTTGTCTATTCATAGTCTACAGATTGTCTATAGGCAAAAGTCTACTAAAAGTGTATGGCCATAAATCTATAGATCGTCTATAGGCTTTCAATAGGATTTGTATTGCTTCTAGACTGTTCCCTGGGGTTTGTCTATAAAGAGTATATAAGCTTTTTTAGACAGGAGTCTATGGACAGTCTATGGACTGTCTAAAGAAATTTTTGTAAGGGCATTTAGTGGCCGCATTTTTGTATTCTTTCACTGGAAATTAAAGGGAACCTAGTTTGTCTCCTTTTTGGCAGTTTGAAGCGGCGCCACTCAAAAATTTGTATGATTGATCAGCCAATGAATGACTGATGGAAGAAGGGGAAATAACTGTATTAGTCTATTGTTGTGTCACCACCTCGGGCCAGGGGTTGTCTCGCCGTTCATCGGTACGCTAGAAGGAACGGGGGGAGGGGGGGGGGGATGGGGGGGGGGAGACTGGCGGTCCCCGCTGCCTAAGTCCTTCTGTGCGTGTTGCAAGAGAAAGAAGCCCCGGGAAAGTCGTGGCGGGTTCGCCTTCGGAAGATGTAGATGCAGAAGTTGTCGCCGGAGCAGCCAAGGACCGCAAGTGCGTGAAAGAGGGAAACGGGGAGAGAAGAAAAAAAAAGGAGGTGGGGTTCGAACGCGGAGTTTTCAGCAGGCTGGGCGAGTTCGATCCGCTGACCCCTGGAAGGCGAAAAGTGTCTGGGAGCCACCTTCCCCAAGGTTCTCGAAACCTCGCTGGCAGTCAGCTGTTCTTATCGCGGGCGCGCAGCGCTGATCGATGGCGCTGCTCAAAGGAAGGTGTTCGCAGCGATCGGCCTCGCTTTAATCGATCAGCTCGTTTTTGACTGCCGAAAGCGGACGGCGTCGGCACGTGTGCTGCGAGCGAACGGGAGAGCCGAGCGGTGGGGCCAAATGCATCGTCTACCGCCGTGTACTCGGGGCGCACAATTTGGGATATACGCGAAGTAATAATAATAATTGGTTTTTGGGGAAAGGAAATGGCGCAGTATTTGTCTCATATATCGTTGGACACCTGAACCGCGCCGTAAGGGAAGGGATAAAGGAGGGAGTGAAAGAAGAAAGGAAGAAGAGGTGCCGTAGTGGAGGGCTTCGGAATAATTTCGACCACCTGGGGATCTTTAACGTGCACTGACATCGCACAGCACACGGGCGCCTTAGCGTTTTTCCTCCATAAAAACGCAGCCGCCGCGGTCGGGTTCGAATACGCGAAGTGCCCTTTAATCGCATTGAGTTCGCGCGCGTGACCATACTTTCTGGTTTGGGCCAATGCAAGCAATTCGTTCCTTGAAGCTCGTTCTATGCACGAGCAGTCGTATTCTTCAGTACGCGTGAAAGGAACGTCTTTTTGAGTAGCTGCCGCGCCCGTCCTCAGCACCTGCTATGCTATCCTCGATGCATGGGCAAAGACACCAGCCTTGAGTATGCCAACGCACGTGCATTGTGAAATGTTATAAACACTGGACAAATGCAAGGAGACAGAAGTTTAAGCAGCTTATTTTTAGCACATTTAGAGGTACGTTTGCCCGTACGATGGCGCACGGGAAAATGCTGGCGCATGCAGTCAAGGAAGCATGGTGGCAAGCCACCATTCTATAGTTCCCACACCATCATATCACTTCGTTCTGGCACCTTAAAAATCGCGTCATGGTCGATTTTGTTTCGCACCGCAATGAACACCACTCCTGTTTTGGTCGGACGCGCATATGAGGTTATTTTCATTGAAGTAACGCTGCCGGAAACGGTATTAGACAAGATAACCTATAAGCTCGTACCTCTTTGCTGCAGTTAAAAAAGAAACAGCGCAGGACTCAGGACAGCTTAGCGAAGAAACCAACAACCGTTATTCCCAATGTAACTCAACCTCCGGATCAGTACTAAATTCCTGATCTATCCCGACATGACGACCAATTATCTAGAGAAGCATTTGCAGCATTTGTCCAAAAATATACTGCCAAAGGGGTGTTGCTTCTAATCCCTGTAGGGAGGCATTCTGTAAAACCCCTAGGGAGAAGACAAGAGTGAGAGGTGAAAAACGCTGGCATTGCAGGACGAACCTCACTGCATGGCCCAGAAGCAAAACCGGCGGGCCGTGTATTTTTGCCCAAGGCTGTACCTGCTTCGTGTCACAACGACCACCATCAGTGAGATGAGGAAAACTCCCGCTGCACTTGCTTCGCAGGGCTTCACTGTGGCGCGTGGATTGCCAAAAATGAATAGAAATGGACATTTAAGATAAGCGACGCGAAAGGCAAACAGCAGAGCCGACGATGGCGCCCGAATTCTGTGACGCAACGGCCGTTGGGGTTGAGGCAGCGCCTGACGTTCCCTCCCATGACGGATGACGCCTGGCGCAACTTTTGACAAACGCGACGTCATTGAGAAGGACGTGCTGCATCCTGCGTGAAGTTTCTCTCTCTCTCTCTGCTGGTTGTGAGCATTCGCAGGCAGGTTGCGTCATGATTGCTGGCACTTCGATCCATACTCGCCTCCTTTCTTCTCGCGCCTTTTCTTCGCCTCGCGCGTCCCGCGGAGGCGAAAGCGTGTACAGCAATCGATGCGGCGCGTGACAGACAACTTCGACAAAGATAGCGACAGCAGTCAGCTTCTGGTGCCTGGGATGGTCATCATGCGCGCCGCTGCCTGCTCTGTGTCGCGCTGTTTTCTTTCCTCTTCCGAAGGCACCGTTTTTTTACTGTCCGCAGTTACTCGTGCTGCGCATTTCCATCGGGAGAGGAAGAAAGGAAAGAAGGACCTGTCGTGAAATGGCACGTCTCGAATTCAAGAAAGACGCATCCCAGCGGTTCCTTGCCTCTGTTGGTTATTAGGTTGTAACCCTGTCCTTCATAAACCAGCTTTTATGAACTGCAGGTCAGCTCACCGAGCGCACAGCGAGAGCTAGAGCTGTTCGAGTATAAATTTTCATCAAACTTGGCTGATGTTCGTTTCCAGCTACTCTGTCTGGAGATGCCTATAAGGGAACTATAAAAAAAATGAATCCAAGGTCACAGCCAGCTTCCTGTGAAATGGAGGCTGGGCGTCTCTGGCTCCGCTGGAAGCTTTGCGCATTTGCTGCTGTCTCCTATCCGTCTTTCCGCGGCGCTGTAATTCTCTGTAGTCAGTTTTATTTCGGGCTTCGAATCCATGCGGGTGATCAACACAACAAACGTGGCGCAGAGTGCGCCGGACAAGTACTGGGCTTGTCGGTGACGTGAGCCAGCGTGTCAGCCCTTAAGTGACCCCACAACAGGCTGTGAAAGTCAGCAAGACTGTTAGCTCATTTCGATGGAGGCGAAATGCAGAAGCGCCCGTGTGTTGCGCGGCGTTGTCAACGCACGTTAAAAAGCTTCAGATGGTCTGAATTAATCCGGAGCCCGCTTCTACTACGCGGTGAACTCCACCTACTAGTTTTTTTTTTTTCACACATACCGCGCTCCAGTGTAAGAATATCTCAGCACTACCTTTTATTTTGAAATATACTTAAAGCTTTTGCTACTAGTGTACGTACTAAGCACATGCACACCATCCTTATGGGGAACTTGCGCTGAAGTTTGCGGTGCCGATTGCAGCGCCATAACACACTGCCTAGCGAGAAGAGCAAGCAGTTTTGGGTAGTACTCTTAGTACTTTTCTGCGCCACCTTCAGGCGCTTATTGGCGTGAGCCTCCGCGTTCTGTCGAAGGCGCACGTGCCGTGCGTCAGCTATCTGGGCTACGCCGAGAGAAGCTAGGCAATGAATGCTGTCAGCCAAACGCGGGTATCTAATCGCGCAGAATGTGTTCTCGCGTTTGCAGCGGCCCAAGCGGCTGACAAAAGCAGTTTTGAGTCACCGAATGGAACAATTGCAGTGCCACCTTGGCAGCGCAGGTTCCCCACACGACGGTGTAAGGTCGACACATGAAGCTGCCATGTAATTCTGGAAATTATTTATAGATTTATGTGTAGATTAGGAAAGGAGTTGGTCTGTAATCTGCGCCAGCCGGTCGCTTCCTCCTTTGTTAGGGCTTTGTGTGGTGGTGGGCTTTGTGTGGTAGCTCCCCTATGCAAGTTCAAGGTCTCTGCGTATCCCCCCTCGCAAGCCTGTAAGCGGAGCTCCGGAGCATTTGACTGCCCTGCTCGGAATGCGTTACCCCGAGCTAGGCTGTCTGCCCTTTCGTTCCCCCCTATGCTCGCGTGGCCCGGGATCCAGATTGGGTTATGCCTGGGTTTCTCCTCGGCGGAGGTTACCCCGCTGAGTATCCTAACCTACACATACTTAATAAGATGTTCCCGACACAATACAGAGCCACCTGCCCTTGGTGCGATGCCACGCCTACACTTTACCATATCACGTGGGAGTGCGAACGCAACAATGCATTCCACCAACACGAACACCCGAGTGCGGAGCAATGGGAGAGTCGGATCACCAGCGGCGAGCTCACGACCCAAAGGGCCTTAGTGCAGCACGCGGATGATGCAGCACGACTCAGTGGAGCCTTGGAATAGGGGCCCACCCTTGCTGACGAGAAGCCTGAAGTCGCCAGCGCCAGAGAAGACGACGGAGACTTCATCACCGCGAAACCCTTGAAAGATCCAATAAAGTTTTCACTCACTATAGATTTATAGATGCAGGGGCCAAAGGCTCAAGCAGGTGGGAAATGCAAAATATATACGAAAACAAAAATACAGAAAGCAAGATTAGTAACAGAAAATGAATGAACACGCAAAAATGGAAGTGCATAACAATAATACATGGCCAATGCACAAGGCGCGATCCAAGCGGCGTACAAAAGCCGACTGCCACAACAACGAAAAGAAATTTAAATACACATGAACCAATTACAGCGAACTTTCGAAGGAGTAGAGCGATTCCGTATAGTCCATTTCATTCCATTCAGCTATAAAAGCGAAAATATGAATGTTCTACCAAAAAAAGGGCGTTAGAAAGGGGGTGGGTATGACTGGTCTGGCGTGTTGCTGGAGGAGTTAGGTAAGGGTTAGGATCTAGGACAAGTTTGCTGTTGAGGAGTAACAAATATAAAAATCTCAGACACAAAAACCTCCAGGGTTTTGACATCTTTTGCATGCATCAAGGAAATTCACCACTTCGTTGATTTTTTTTCTAGAGCATCTATATCGGTCCTAATATATAGATCTCAAATGATGCGTGCATATTCGAGTGAATTTGTATCAAATATAATGTATAAGCTAATTGCTTAACCTGCACGGGCGTCTCACTCAGCTTGTGTCGTAGTAAACAAACCTTTAGAAATGCGCAAAAGAAATGTGATTAACATGCTAATTACACTTTAAGTTGCTTGCTTGCGTCGTTATTAAAAAGAAAAAAAAGCGTTCAAAAGAAGACAGGAAGAACGAGAAGAACATACGGAAGACACGTTCGCCCTGTCTATTTTTTTTTTAAGTACCAACCACCAACATGCCCAAACTTATTCTCTTCTTTTGTTTGCGTCACTCCCCGATACTTATATTTATTAATCCCAGTTAAAGAGTCTACCCACTATGGAAAACGAATAGTGAAGCGGATAATTTTTGTTTGTAACGCGGAGTGGGTTCGGTTTCTTGGCGTTAAAATTCATGCCCCACTCTTTACACCAGGCTACAATATAGCCAAGATCTGAGCTGAGTGCAAGTTGGACAGAATAACTCTGTACCTTGTTGAAAATAATGCAGTCGTCTGAAAATAGGCGGATTTTAACAGGTTTGTTAAAAACGGTGACAGTGTGCTTAAAAAAAATCAGGAGAAGCAACGCGCCAAGCGCACTATTCTAGTGTACAACGGAGGTAACTGAAAGAATATCGTAAGTATGCCTATTTATATCTACATATTGATATCGGTTAGTCAGCTAATCAGATACCCATGCGGTTAAGAAGCTGGGAAGACCAATGAGCTGTAACTTACACATTTGTAATGCGGAACGAATCGAATACTTTGCTGATGTATAAGAATATTATGTCAACCTGACCACTCTGATCGAGAACTGCGAGCTGTGCGATATTAACTGCACGCAGCTCTTTTGTGAGTCACCCTGGAATGGATGGAGATAAAATACGATACCTTTCCCAAAAGTCCATAATTGAATTGGTCACAAAATATATGTTCTATAGGAGCTTGCAGCATTACGATACAATGGAAATCTGTCGATAGCTAAGCATAGAAAGGTGATCCCCCTTTTTTAAATACTGGTACGACACGTGCTCATTTCTAACCCAGGGGCAAAGCTGCTGATGCCCGAAAAATGACAGCGACTAATCTAGCTAGAGGTACAGCACGGCGGCCGAGGATTAATGCATTTGGAATGATGTCAGGCCCCGGTGGAAACTTGACCTTTAATCTCAGCTAAATATAGCTCGTCCCGGTAAGGGACGTGAAGTACTGGCGATCACAATCGCTCACGCACCCTAAATTTGCGCTAGTTGCCGATATCTGAGCATGTCGCACCGGCAGCCAGACGAGGCGCGCTCCTGAATTGCTAACCCTGCACTATTCGTGTTTGCGCTTTGACTGCGCTCGGGTGAGCCGAGACGTTTATATTTTTTGAATCGAGTGCTGAGCGGCAACCACACAACGTGACCAGCCGCAGCTTTGAACGTCCTCTCGTCGCCCGCGAGGCAACGCTCCCTCTGCGACCGCACCCAGACCTGGCGATCAGAGTCGGCCGTAAAGGCGATCCGGTTGCCTCGCCTTCGTTCCGGCGGTTGTGCCATAGCCACGACCCGCGCTGCACGGAGCCGCGGTTCGAACGCGCGCTCCTTTTTCCTTGCTGCTCCGCTTTCCTCCCCAGCGCGCGCACGCACCTGGAGCGCCTTACGCAAGTGCAACGTTGCCGTGAGGTCGCACGCGTGGCTGCGTATGTTTACCGTCGCTGCAACGAGCCAGCGGAACGCTGCCGCCGTCCGCATTTTTTGTTGTTGCTCCTGAAACGCGGGTGAGACGCCGCCGTCGGGTGCACGGTGTTCGACGCTGGAGGGTGCGACGGCCATCCACGCATAGCAGGTAAGCCAGCCGCAGGGCTCGACGCCCGACGCTGAGTGTGTGGCGGTGAGCTGTCGGCGCGGAATGCGGGACGGCGCGCTCGTCGGCGTGTTGACGCTTCCTTCCGCCGCTACCCGTTTGCACGCGAGCCGTTTACCGGCCCAGGTCGTCGAGGGCGCGCCGCACGCGGCAGCTCTGCGGCTGTAGAACATGGCTGCGCCCTTGCGACGGCGCTTTGCTTTGAGTGATTGCTCGTAGTACGCTCAGCGGCGGCCAACAACCGGCAGTGCTCCCATTTGCGGTAGGTATACGCTTTTCCGGCGCCGTCGTGTCCTTTGCGCCATACACGGCGACCCAATTACCGTCGCCCGATGATCGGCGCTCACTGTCTGCTTCGGTGGCCGACTTCCCTCGGGAAATGCAACAATTCTCGAAGTGCGAAGGCTGTCCATACAGTGGGGCTCCGGCGTAGCGCTTTTGTGATGCCGTTCTTACAAAGCTAGCTGCGCTGCCACGGTGCTTCTTTTCGTAACCTCGCTGGGTTCTCTGACGGGTACCTCCGAGATTATTTTAAATGGCACAGGTGGAGCTAACAGCGTCTGCCGAAGAGTTACGACCGACAGCGAGCGAGTGGCGATGCATCATTGCTACATGGCGCGGCAGCTCTGAACACACTGTAAATTAATTTCCAGAGCGAAGCTAGAGCTTAAATCTGGTGCGTTCTGTCTCACGACAAGCCGTTTTCAGCATTTCGGCCTTGACATTACGAGTGGCCTCGTGCAGACGATCTGCGCATGAATTTTCCTCTGTCTTTCGTTCCACTTAACCCTTTCCTCGTGTGCCAGCTGACTGCCTGTTTAACCTCCTTTTTTCTGTTCTCTTCTAGCCTCAGTCGTACTGAGCCGGCCTTATTAAAGCAGGGCTGGGCCTACTGTAGAAAACACTTATTCGCTTCGTCAAACATCAGCGAGGGGGACCACTCTTATAAAGGTAGAGCGAAGGGAGGAAGATGACACTCTTGACAACACGAAACAAAATGAACAAGGGCCTAGTTGGAGCCTCATTCCTCTCACCAACGATCCGACGAGAGGACTTGTCTTCGACTGACGAAGACAACTTGTAGAAACTTTGGCTAGCGGACTGATTTTGTTTTGGGCTGTATTGTTAAGCAAAGAGATGTGTACGTCATCTAGCACGTCGTAAAGTGAACTCCTTGCACCAGCAAAAAGCTATTGAGATAAACGACTACGACAATCTGGCAATGGCTGTCAGTTGCCTCTTTTTTTTTATCATGTCCAAAAAATTGTTGGATAATTTTTCACAAGGGGACAATATTTTGAGGCAAAAAAAAAATGTTGCCTATTTTACACTGAGAGGACGAAAATCTAGTTGATTATTGCAACCGTTGCGAGGCAACTATACAGTCTGTTCCGCTATTAAACGCGCGCCGTAGAATGCTTCTCACAACTAAAATGGCGAATTCTCGAAGATCAAATTTCGCACAAAAATGGCATTTGGTGGGCAGAATTGTTTTATGCTACAGTTGTTTTGGGGTACTTGACCAAAAAAGTCGGATATTAGAATCATCTGCGGCGACGTCGAAACAAAACAAGCCGTTATCTCAGCAATTGCACTGGTGGCGCCATCTCGTTTGTCGGTCGTGGAGATTCGGCAAAGTAGGGGTGTGGGGGTGTTTTACGCGAGGTTTGAAGACGCTTTTTAAACTGCTTTATCGATGATCACAGTAAACTTAGTTGGGCCAAAACTCCACTAAATTTCAAGTCTTTCGTAAAGAAGAGTCTTCAAGCCTGCCGCAAAACACCCCCTTCCTTTGCCGAATCTCCACGGTCGACAAACGAGGTGACGCCACTGGTGCGATCGCTGAGATAAGATTGTTTTGTTTCGTCGTCACCGCAGATGATGCGAATATTCGACTTTTTTTATCGATTTAGGTAAGTACCCCAAACAACTGTGGCATAAAACAATCCTGCCTACAAAATACCACTTCTGTGAGAGATTTGAGCTCGAACAATTCACCAGTTCAGTTGAGAGAAGCATTCTACGGGGCGCGCTTAATTGTGGAGCACGCTAGATGCAGTTTCAAGGCATTTTAAGCATCGCAATATTTTTCTGTTCGCACAAAACTAATCACTACAATGTTACACTGTTTTTTTTTCTTTCTTCGGAACTAGAACCCATCTGTTTGTCGTATTTTTCGAACAAACACTCGTTTAAACAAGTTGTGCATGCCTTCCGAGTCTGATGAGGCAGCGCCTCCTCTGGATGAGCTTTACCTCAAAAGCGGGCATTTTTTAACAAAGCCGATATTAGCTAATTTTCCATGTCTGAGTTTATGAATGCGAAGCGAATGACTGTTCACGCTCCTCGAGCTATTTCGGGCTTGGTTGTGTTTGTTTTTCGCTTGTTTTCCATGCAGAATAATGGGGAAGGTCTTCCTCTGTATACGATTTCAAGAGAACCATACGATTAACAGGAATTTTATAGCACTCCTTTTTTTTCTTTTTGTCTGGAACAACACTCTCCATAGGAGTCGGTTCGCTCGTTGGACTCTCGTCATCCGGCAATGCGAGACTTGAAGCACAAGTACAGTGTCACTGCAGCAACCTCTCGCGCGCCAGTGTTTTTCATTCAGTAATTTCTCCTCTCCTATTCAGTCCACTGAATGCGCGTTATGCGACAAGGCAGCCTGCGGTGTATGCTAGGGACACCGCGCAAGGTTTGACCGTTCAGGAATGGTCGCATGATAGGGGAACTTGCGCTGAAGTTTGCGGTGCCGATTGCAGCGCCATAACACACTGCCTAGCGAGAAGAGCAAGCAGCTTTGGGTAGTACTCTTAGTACTTTTCCGCGCCACCTTCAGACGCTTATTGGCGTGAGCATCCGCGCTCTGTCGAAGGCGCACGTGCCGTGCGTCAGCTATCTGGGCTACGCCGAGAGAAGCTAGGCAATGAATGCTGTCAGCCAGACGCGGGTATCTAATCGCGCAGATTGTGTTCTCGCGTTTGCAGCGGCCCAATGCGGCTGACGAAAGCAGTTTTGAGTCACCGAATGGAACAATTGCAGTGCCACCTTGGCAGCGCAGGTTCCCCATAGCGTGGCGGTGAACAAAGATAACAGCCCGAGCAGCTTTGGATCTGCGCAAGTCCGTGACCTGTACTACACCGACAGTGTCGCTGTTCAAGGTCAAAACCTTCCACCCTCCGTATAGCTGCCAATTGCCCCTATATGTCTGCACTGCGTTTTAGTGCGCTCAAAGAAACTCGGATTTTCTCCTGCGTTAAAGGCAGTGCACATCTCCCGCATTGCGCGTCGTCACGATGCAGTGTGTGCGTTCGGACAAGAACGAGAAGCACACGACAGCACGAGAGACAAGCGCTGTCGCGTGTTTCTCGTTCTCAGCGTATGCCATCAACTGGGTATTTGCGGAAGATGCCATGGTTTGTACGCCACGATAATGTAAAGACTCAACTCAAAGGAGTCGTACGCGGTCGAAGCGCCGTGCCTTTCGTTAATCTCTGCTTTGCGTCGCGTTTTCCTCTGCGCGAGTGATCCTTTCCAAACACTGAACATATTTACGTCTGAGGGTTTTTATGACTGTTCCAGTTTACTTAGGTGTCGGTGCACACTGGGCCAGAATCTTCCGAAGCCTGACTGAAGCCTGACTTGCCACCTACAGTTTGGAAGCAGCCATTTGCACCTTGCATGCCAGAGAAAAAAAAAATTAGGGGGGACATTTAAGCTCAGCCTTAAGGATATGACGTGATAGCGAAGTGGATTAATTCCCATATATGCAGACTGTCATTCTCTACTCTCCATTCATACATCCCTGGGAGTCCTCACATCCCTCCTGGCGTAGTGGTGCAGCGGTTAAGCGATGCGCCACTGCCCTGCGATGACAGGTGCTCTCAGCGGTGGGCCTTGTGCGGACTAGGTTGATCTTCCCCAATGACCGGTCATTAATTTAACTGCCACCTGCCACGGTGGGCAGTTTGCTCACTATCCGGCGGGCAGGTTGTGATGACGCTGCAAGGTCACGTGACCAAGGTGGCCCACCTGCCTCCTAGGTTGCTCTCTGGGCACCCACCTGCTGGAGTCATGCTCATGATTTTTCATTCACAACGCCAACACCGACACCAGATTTTCTGTACAACGAGACCTTTAACGCCATCGCGTTAATATGTTGCCCTAGACTGGAATAGGCCTACGGGCCTAGTGATAATGAAAATCAGCTCAAAGCTCCACTGCGCAGCGTTTATAATTAATTGCAAACGGTTTCGTACCGGCAGTTTTGGTATCGGTCGGTGTCAGCGCTGAAGTGCACCTTGACGTGACGGTAGTAATAGAAAAATATCGATATTGTTGTCGATACTGTAGATAGTTGAAACACTACCGCACTATAGATGGTAAAAAAATCTATAGATAATACTGTCGATAATACACTATCGATAGCACGATCCATATTATAAGATCACCCGCGTATCCCGAGCACCCGAAATCCCGAGCACCGGTCCACGCGTCACCGTGCGATGCAGACGTACCATCTACAGAGTCATTGGATAAAGTATATTCAGGGTACTAGGGAGGTGCTATTGTGCTCATAACAAGCGGTGGAGACGCATCATTGGGTTCTGCTTTTGAGCCGAAATCTGATGGAGTTATTAAACTGTTATGCTCGTACGCTTTCCTGCTCCTATAGATATACGAAGAATTAATGTTACGGATGCCGAATCAAGTAATCTTTTTTAGTTTGACGCGGCTTCAAACCGGGCTTCAATTTGCATGAATGGCCAGTTACGAGGAAAGACAGCTAACAGCACTTTCAACACCGCTGAACCCATTACTAAAGGGTCGAGTAACTTTGGTCCGTATAAACGCAGACCGCGCCAGGGCTTGTTTGATTGATGTACTGAGCTGGCGAATGTCTTGAAGTCCCGTTTTTCCTGCAGCCGCGCCTTGTGGACAGCAGGCAGGTTCAAAAGAAGCTACGGCAGAGGGACGAATTCTGCGTTTCTCCAAGAGACGGCATCAGGGGTGCTCAACAGCAACCACCAACGAAGAGCTAATGGTTCGCTAGCGCCTGGAGTTGCAACCACGGGAAAGGAACCGCAGCCATTTAGAATTCTGAGGGCCTGGCCAAAGCTCCACAACACCACTCTCTGAAGTGGCTGTGAAGTACTTGTGCGTTCCAGCGAAGTCGGTGCTAGCCGAACGCTTGTTCTCAGCTGCTGAGCAGATAGATTGAGACAGGAGGAACAGGCTAAAGGGCAGGAAAGTTGACATGCTAGTGTTTCTCCGTCGGAATACCTGGCTGACCCATGATAAGTAACACGGTTAGCTGTTCAGTTGTAGCAGAATTAAAGCTGTTACATACGTGTATAACTGCACAACAACCGATTCTAATCGCATTTTATCGCATCATAAAAACATCCACAACTAACTTTGTTGGTGTGGTATAACACGCTAATTATGAGTATGAATACAATGGTGGACATATTTGACACGTTTACAGCAGAGACCAGTAGTTTATTTTATTCGCCAATAAATTGTTGCTAAAATATATATTAACTGAGTGTCACTCATAGTCTCTTGTCGCAAAATGTTTGGTAATATCGCTAGCCAACAATTGCAAAACCATTGACAGCACTATCGAAAGGAAACGTTAGCGAATTATAGTAATACTATCGATAGTACTATTGATATTAAACTATCGATAGGCTTTTTACATTATCGATAGTGCCAAGCAACTATCGATGTTATGGATAGTCAATTTACATATCACTACGTCACGGTCGACAGTCCAACCTGGACTGTCAAATTCCTGATGTCACCGGCAAGCACTGTTTGTTCTTGACGCCACAACAATTGGGGCAAGTGCACTCTGACGTTACTAGATGGGGGTGGCAATGTCGAGCGGCTTCTCGGACAACATTCAATAACATATTAAATTATGTTCCACTCAACGCATGCGGCTGAAAGTTGCAAGACGGCATCTCCATATGCCTATAAAGAAATCATATCGTTTGTTTGCGTTTGAAAGTTTGTTTTTGTCCTTCTTTAAAGGTGACGCTTGCTGAACCCACTTCTTAAAAAGCGTTGGACGCTTTTTAAGAACGCTTTCTTTAAGACCAAATTACGGACTGACTCGAGCGGTTCTCCAGCATCGACAAAAAAGAAACCGCGGCCGCTCTTTTAAGCTTGCACTGTTTCAATGGCTTAATTGGTGGATTACCGAAACTGCAGTGCTGGCGACTGAACTCTTTCCGAGTCCTTTGCTCAGAAACTGCGGAATCGTGCCCTGTAACGAAGTTGCTACGTGCGTGGCGTCTAAGGCCGCGTGCGAATCCAGAAAGTACCGAACAGGTGTTGAGAACAAAGTCGGCAGACTAACACGAGAACTTTCAGCAAACAAGCAAATACGAAAAGGATACGCGGCCTCTTTGGCAATCGGTGCATACACCCGAAGTGGGACCACTACCCTGTCCCGGGAATCGAGTTACTCGTGAGATTCGCGCTGCGACGAATGAACGTCGCTGCTTTCCCGCTGTCTCGGGTTTTTGCATCTGGCGCACGTCTGGCGTTTTTGCATCTGTCGTCTCAGCGCCACGCGTTGCAGTCCTTCACTTTGGGGCGCCTTGCCGCGGCGTGCGTGGTGTGCCGTGTCTCTCGCGTGCTGCTCTCATGGTTCGTTTTCTGCCAGCGCAACATGATCAGATTTGCATGCAAACCAGACGAAAATGTTGCGTGGTCGTGAGAGCGGCGTGCTGCATTCGTCGGCAGTGCGCCGTCGCAGGCGGCAGATGGCGCCGCACGTTTGTAAAGGCGCTGCTTTGGTACCATGTTTTCGACCTCTGCTCGGCCCATGACCCACCATATGCATAACTTGTTGGCGTCGGCACAGCTCTTCAGTTTGCGAAACGATAGTGGGAAAAGCCGACGTGATTTGGTTTCGTTAAGTAATGAAGCGACATATTCCCTTAGGAAAATTTCTTTAGACAGTCTATAGACTGTCCATAAACTTCTGTCTATAAAGTCTATAGACTCTCTGTAGACAAACCCTAGAGAACGGTCTATAGGCAATGCAAATCCTATAGACAGTCTATAGACAATCTATAGATCTATGGCCATACACTTTTAGTAGACTTTTGTCTATAGACAGTCTATAGGCTATGAATAGACAAAAAGAAATATCTATAGGAAGGCAATAGAGTCTATAAGAAGTCTAAAGACAATCTATAGACCATTTTTATGAGGGTTACCTACCTTATATGTCCTTCATTCGGGGAGTGCGGTGCCAAGATTCGCCCATGGTCTTCCTGGCTGTTTATTCCCAATCTTTTGTTGATTTATTTTATCTGTCGATAAAAGCAGTATCTGATAAAGTGATGCAACATTCAACTTTGAGGCACTGATCACGCCGAGATGGTTTTTACGTTTATGAGCGTTGGTTTACCAGCACAGAGCGCGTTTTCTTTTTTCCGCGGTGTGCTTGGTTCTCTTTCTGGTGCTATTAGAAGTCGTGCAGGCCACTTGAGAGGCCCCGGGAGGTTTTAATAGAGTAGTTCGTGATTGAAACGACAGTCTCCTTCGAGAAGGAAGCTACTGCTGCACTGTAGTCGATGAAAGATCGCACTCTTTCGACGTTTATGGTACACACAAAATTTTGGATCATTATTCGTGTCAGTGTGCAGAAATGAAATGAGCCAATATTTTTTTTTCGCTGCAGCCTAACACTGCTTGCGGATGTGACAACAGATAGCAACGCTGCCGACACCTCGGCGGCTGATATATCCGTATGTGAGAGCGGAGAAATAGGTTTTCTTTGCTTCTTACATTCGCCAGGTGGCGTTACTGGCAAAGCACGTGGATGACGCTTCATTCCTGCTCCGGTGTATTTACGAGGGTCACTTAATAAATACAGAAGAGATGCATCTTTTGTTTTCTGGGGGAATCGTGGTTTTTCTGAATATAGCTAGCCTCGGGCTACCGAGGTTTTTTTTTTGTTTCATTATGTATCAGTAGAGTAAACTAGAGATGTCCAAATGAAAGAAATGTCGGATACGAATTTCGAATATAAACCTATTCGGCTCATAACAGATTAATAATAATAATTGGTTTTTTGGGGAAAGGAAATGGCGCAGTATCTGTCTCATATATCTTTGGACACCTGAACCGCGCCGTAAGGGAAGGGATAAAGGAGGGAGTGAAAGAAGAAAGGAAGAATAGGTGCCGTAGTGGAGGGCTCCGGCATAATTTAGACCACCTGGGGATCTTTCACGTGCACTGACATCGCACAGCACACGGGCGCCTTAGCGTTTTTCCTCCATAAAAACGCATCCGCCGAGGTCGGGTTCGAACCCGGGAACTCCGGGTCAGTAGTCGAGCGCCCTAACCACTGAGCCACCGCGGCGGGGCTCATAACAGATTCGAGAAATTGGTATTCGGTAATCTTCCAGCATTCGCAAATTCCCGAATATTCTCCAGCGATCGAATACCGCGCCGACTTTCATAAATCCGACCGCTGCAGAACGACAATATCTGGGCAAATTATCCGAAGATCGTATTTGTAGTGCCAGGAAAACAGGACAAAGGCGCCCTTCTCGCTTTGCTCTCCGTCGTTTATCGCGTGGGCCCATCAAATTCGGGCTCTGCAAGGCCTGGACTTCATGCGAGGTTCCGCAAATGGGCTTGATGAGAACAAAACGGTCGATCGCGTGCTTCAAACAGTCGCGACACGAAAGCGCACGTTTTTTGTTTGTTTGGTTGCTCAATTCTTTCGTAATGTGCTTCATACTTACGCTGCCCACACCCATGGCACCCGTCCTGTCGCCTTCAAAGCTCTTCTAGCGAGAGCTCCGCCACTTCGTTTTGGTCAATTATGCTATGCAGGAAAGCCCACCTATGGAATTTTGCACGGGGCTTCCGAAGGGGGTCGTGTCGAAGTGTCTCCGCCAGTGCAAACGATCGTGCAAAAATCGCCGACTGGCACGTCGCTGGTCACTTGTTTTTCTTTTTATAAGTCTCGCCGTGTCTCTCGCCTAGGCGCGCGTCGTTCTTCAACACGCCGGAGCTTCGCGGTCGTTACACTGCTTGTGCCTTACAAGCCTTCACCGCATTTTCGTATTTTTTTTTCGGCAGTTTATTTCTTTGTTCAGAAAAAGGCGGAGCGAGGGGAGAGAAAGGGGTGAAATTTTACATCCAATTCGAAGCCTGTTTTTTTTTTTAGCTCTACTTGCGAATGATGCGGGGTGACATTGCATAACACTGTCCCAGTAGCTTTCTGCCCTTTGACAAGCAGTCGATAATGATAATACCTCGCCTGTCGCAAGAGACTGACCATCACCTTCCCAGCCTACAAAATGGCCTTTGCTTTCCTTGGAGCGCTTTCACCAGGCGGCTGGTGTTTCGACTCGGGGGTGTAACGGTGAATCCATGTTTTGACCACGATCGCGAATCGGCGCATGAATTCCTGCCGCGGTGGCTCAGTGGTTAGGGCGCTCGGCTACTGATCCGGAGTTCCCTGCTTCGAACCCAACCGCGGCGGCTGCGTTTTTATGGAGGCGAAACGCTAAGGCGCCCGTGTGCTGTGCGATGTCAGTGCACGTTAAAGATCCCCAGGTGGTCGAAATTATTCCGGAGCCCTCCACTACGGCACCTCTTTCTTCCTTTCTTCTTTCACTCCCTCCTTTATCCCTTACCTTACGGCGCGGTTCAGGTGACCAACGATATATGAGACAGATACTGCGCCATTTCTTTTCCCCAAAAAACAATTATTATTATTATTATTTATGAATTCCTGTGGATTGCGCATAAGTATCACCAAGTACTATATGAATATCATGTCCTTTTGCGTGTCGACAGCCAATAATCATGGCATACAGTTTTTTTTTAATGTGCGACGCTTTGCGCAGGGTTCTATGTAATCTTTAATCTGAGATGTCCACGGTATCACCGATCTGGCGCATTTTAATTCGTTGGCCCTCCGTAATGACGACACGTGCCGTTTCTACGATGGCTCGAGTAGTGAATTATACTGCAGTGGGCGTAATAATAAATAATAATTGGTTTTTGGGGAAAGGAAATGGCGCAGTATCTGTCTCATATATCGTTGGACACTTGAACCGCGCCGTAAGGGAAGGGATGAAGGAGGGAGTGAAAGAAGAAGGGAAGAAGGAGGTGCGGTAGTGGAGGGCTCTGGAATAATTTCGACCACCTGGGGATCTTTAACGTGCACTGACATCGCACAGCACATGGGCGCCTTAGCGTTTTGCCTCCATAAAAACGCAGCCGCCGCGGTCGGGTGCAGTGGGCGCCCAGAGCGTGTTTCTTCTGGAGAGCACCTACTACGCCCTCGTTCAAGTTCACGTTCATCCAGAAATGAACCGCCTTTTGCGCCGGTGCTGTCTCCGTGAACTTCATCCACATCGGCCCTCATCTTCGCGGCCGTCCGTGTCTTCCTCAAATATAAATCTTTGATCACTGCACGGATCTCGTCCCCGTTCGGTTCCCGTGGCAGGTGCTCCCACACTCGCCTCGGGCGCGTGTCGGCGGTGAACAACGCGGCGATTTTCGCTGACGCTTGGCCTGAGCTTGATTGAAGGGCGATGCTTGCTCGCCGTAACATGGCCCCATAAATTGCGAGCCAACGCGCAAAAATTTGCCAGGCTATATCGACCGCCGGTGTCGCCGATTCTAGTGCACCTTACAAGGCGCGCCAGTCGTCGCGAACCTCTCCGGCTGATTTGATGTCGGCCGCGGGAATTTTAGATTTTTCGAATGGTCGATCGTTCTTTGGCTCTAGTCTCTCAAATAGTCGTACTTTGCATCAAGGCTGTGTGTTTGAGGGCCAGAAGTTTGCTTCAGCTCCTACATGGGGAGACCCAGAACGGCGCTCATTACTGCTCATTTTTCTTTTTATTGGGATTTCGCCGTCACAATGGGATAACGTCTGTGGTCAAGGACTCCTCGTCCTAATTATGGTCGCCATACTTGTTGGCAGGGTAGCGGCTAGCTTTTTTCACATAATATGTATCTGTTGTACGAAGATGGTTTGGTTTGGTTTATGGGGGTTTAACGTCCCAAAGCGACTCAGGCTTTGAGGGACGCCGTGGTGAAGGGCTCCGGAAATTTACACCACCTGAGGTTCTTTAACGTGCACTGACATCGTACAGCACACGGGCCTCTAAGAATTTCGCCTCCATCGAAATTCGACCGCCGCGGCCGGGATCGAACCCGCGTCTTTCGGGCCAGCAGCCGAGTGTCATAACCACTCAGCCACCGCGGCGGCTGTTCTACGAAGAAAGCCTTGGCAAGACGGAGAGACATCGTATCGGAAATTGCGATGCGATTGAACCGGATCGTGCGGACATTAGAACACAGGTGGAAAAACTGTCTAAGGAGAGAGAATCAATTAATTTCTTACTACTAAACGCTAAACATAGATTTCTCGGTTGGAGTGGCATTTGGTGCTTTGATACGACGAGGCGCTTTTCATTAACGGAAAAGTCAGCATGAAGGAAAGCGCTACAGAATGACAGCGCTTACGCTCTCAAATCAGTGGTGGCTTGCGTCCTTTGGGTGCTATGTTTGAGTGCTATCATTTTTGGGTGCTAACATGTCACCCAGAGCCGTAAGTCCTCTCCGACACCTCTCCTCTCAGCGTGGTGTTTGCGGGTCAGTGATCCGAAGATACCGTTTGCTTACTGAATCGAAATATCTGGCCTCCCGCAGTGGTGACATATTCCAAGTTTTTAATTTTTTTTAGAGAAGAAAAATAGAAAAGAAAGAGGTACGAGACGGCACGTCAGCCACCGTTACTCAGTCACACTCCAGTATAAGTCCTCAGTTATTAAAAGTCTTTTATTTTACCGGTATAATACAGTAGCCGGTTGACTTTATGAAATAGTTAGGTTAATGCCTATCTACATTCAACGTTAATTTATAATTTCCATTTGTTTCAGTATATTAATCGAAATTGATGGCAGGTTACTATTACCGATAATGTCCGTGTATGATACAACCTCAGACTGCGCAGAAAATCACCCTCAAAATTCGAACAAACTACGGAAGGCAAATACTTGCCTACCAAGTTCCCTGTGTTCTGAGTAAGTTTGATCGAAATAAGATTTTTTTATGTCTTCAAAAACTATTTAAACAAAACACTAAATAATGCCTTATTATTAGCAATATTGATTTTTGTTTGCGAAAAACAATTTTTTGGTTGGATTTTTTACATTCATATTCGACGACAGTCTTCACACATCGGCTGATTTTCTGCGTGTAATTGACGCGGGTACACCAATCGCCAATGTTGAAAATTATTTGTACACATCTTGTTGACACTTTTCGTATATTATCCCTTGCATATTACCTGTCTGTCATGCTTGTTTGTTTTATTCGTTGCTTGTAGCACGCATGAGTGACCGTGTAGCCCGTGCCTGTGTAGGAATTTCCGTAACTTCTGCATCTCTTCAAACTGCGTTAAGATGGAAATGCTTTCGTTGTCAATTATCTCATTTCACTGCTCTGGCAAACTATATTTGGGCGCCGAAACCCCGTCTGGCTTTACAGCCTTTTTCCTCGACTGCTGTTTTCTGCAAGAAGAAAACAAATGACAAATTGAAGAAAAGATGGGATTTTTTTTCTACTTCTACTGCTATACGCGAACAAAATTTCGTTGTGAAGTCTGCGAACCAGGTTTTAAGCTCGTTCCTGTTATTTCTTTTTGTTTGTTTCGCTTGCAGAAAGAAGTGCATAAAGTTATGGGGAAGCAGAAAAGGAAACTTCTTTTACATACATTGCAATGTATCTTTTACTTGTTTGCGTCATCGTTTGGAAAAGCCCTCGGAGCAACAAATAAATATAAAAAACGCCGCTACATTGAACCCTTGCTGCGAAGCGTTCATTAGCGCGACTTTTACTGTGGCTCAATGCACGCGAACGCGTCTGTAGTGGCCCGCTGCGTGTCTTCCCGCAGCATCCATTGCAGAGCCCCAACTGCGCCTTCGCTGAGAGGTTGTTCGCGTAAATGTAATGAAAGCAAGCAAGCAAGCAAGCAAGCAAGCAAGCTGAGGCGAGTTCCACCAGCGGCCGCCGGTCCTTCTCTCTTGTGCAGAATGACAGCGACACAGCGTATGGCACTGCGTGGCTGCTTTAGCCAGTTTAAATGAGAGCGGCGCTGATAATTACGCCTTAAAAACACCCGTCTTCTTGTGCAAATACGAAAGGACATTTTGGAATGCCGACTTTTTGCTTCTTCGCGTGAAAATGCCGGCGGGATTTTATGTTGGTCTCGCGTCACCAGGAGAAGAAGCGTCTCTCTCTCTCTCTCTCTCTCTCTCTCTCTCTCTCTCTCTCTCTCTCTCTCTCTCTCTCTCTCTCTCTCTCTCTCTCTCTCATTTTTTTTTTTGGACAGCCGCGCAGCAACCGAGCGTTGCGGTGCCGAAATAATGAGTCACTCCCATGTATAGCGTCAGTGATTCAGTGGTTAGCGTCAATTTTTTAGCAGGACGTCATTCCAGCTTCTTCAGGGGAGAAGAAGCTTTGTAAAGCCATTAATTCGTGGGTACAATGCTCTCCCTCAGAGCACGGAAACAGCCGCTACACGACGGGTATTATTCTCTTCCTAGAACGGAGAGGTTTTACTTTTAAAGTGGACACCGTTAAAAGGCAAGCGAATTTCGATTGGGACGGCGCGTTCTATAATTGCTTCTGCAAGCCTTTGTCGGGCTCTTGGCCCGACTCCATTTGTGCATAAAATGCAGCAATAGGGAAAACGCCCGACGACGTCATTGTCGACGGTGTGAACAACTCGCGTTTCATGATAAAACATCGCGTGCTATTTTTCTCGCGTTGGCTTGAGTATTTACTGGGTGCTTCACCTAATAAGTTATGCAGTTTTTAAAAATAGGCTTCTTGAGTTAGAAGAGCGCTTTATTCGGCATAGCATTGTCAGCGGTGTAGTACATCAGAATATTGCTAAGACGTGCTAAATAGCAGGCCGGTTAACTGATACTGAATAGTTAACTTTTAACTATTACTGTCAGGTTCCTTAATTATCGAGAGCCGTGTAGCCCACCGTAAGTAACAACCATATCAATTTTTAGAATTTCAAAGACGCGGTTACTCTCTACACTTTGGCCCAACAAATTTTGGCTATTTCGGCGAGTTACGTGCACGGGAGAGGTTGCTTTGCCTGCAAGCTTCTTCAAAGCGAATGTATTTTAACGCAATGTGGCGCTAAAGGGATTTGTTGGCGAATGGAAGAATTGCAGTGCCACCTGGGCAGCGCAGGTTCCCTATACAGCGCCTCCTCAGTATAAGTCTCCTGAGATAAGTCAGAAGAATAAACCCTGTTTTCTGGGAAAAGCTATTTCCGGACTTTACACAATTTCTAAAAATAGGCTTTTTTAGTTAGAAGACTGTTTCTTTCTTTTTCTAGATAGCATTGTCAGTGCGATAGAAAACCCGGTGTCGGCGTTGTGTCGCCTCGGTGTCGGCAAGCCCAGAGAGCAACCTAGGAGGCAGGTGGGCCACCTAGGTCACATGACCTTGCGGCGTCATCACAACCTGCCCACCGTACTGTAAGCAAACTGCCCACCGTGGCAGGTGGCATCTAAATTAGTGATTGGTAACTCGGGAAGCAACATGGGCCACACAAATCCCTGCCGGTGGCAGCACATGCCATCTCAGAGCAGTGACGCGTCGCTTAACCGCTGCACTACTGCGCCAGGAGTGGGGTTCCCAGCGATCTATGAATGCAAAGCAGAGAATCACCTTCTCCATATATATGAGAATTAATTAAGCTATCTTTTCATGCCCTTAAGGCGGAGCTTAAGTGTCATCTCCAATTTTTTTTGTTCGTATTTTATGGTCCACAGATCAAGGCTGTAGTGACCAATCGAGGAAATAAAATTTAAAGATAGGCTAAACGCGCCTAAACGTGAGGAGGCCAATGAACATGGATCGTTCGTTTGTTACTTCCTGATGTAGACGCTTTTTCATCTGTAGAAATGGAGGTCATGAACACTATGCGTGCTTACGAGATCTAATCTTATTTTGTAACTTGAGCGCGGGAGGTCTAAGCCTCTTCAGATATACCGGTTGGCATTTTGATAGCTGCTGCAAACTGCAGTGAGTACATTATGCAGAGCACATTCTGCTTAACTTGATGTTTCACAGCGCCATTATAGCTTCGCGGTCATGCGCAAGCTGCAAAATAAGATTAGATTTCGAAAGCACGCATGACTGCCCTTCCTACAGATGAAAAAAGCGTTTACGTCAGGAGTAAGAAATGAACGATCGATGCTTTTTGGCTTATTTCATGATTAGGCGCGTTTGGCATATCTTTAAATCTTAATTCCGTGATTGGTTGCTACAACGTTGATCTTCGGAGCATAAAATATGAACCGTACCATTGGCCTACTCGCGATGCCAGTTCGTCTGAAGTGCTCTAATATGAGTGACGGCCTTAACCCTTTCGGCCCTGGATTTTTTATCGCAGTCGTAGATTTTTTTCTCTCTGTTTTTACAATGTCTAAGGCCCCCTAACCACGCAGTAAAAATTTAAAGCTCGTGGTGCAAGTATTGATGGATTTAGAGGTATGGCGTCAAAATAGGACATCAGGGTTCAGTGGGTGTAAAATGCGAAAGGGAACGGTTTGGTTACAAGTCGCAACAAAGAAGTGAACTAAAAATTGTCTTATTCTGCACTGCGGGAACTCTCAAGAAGATTTTTTTTTACTTTGTAATTGATAGGTGGGCCTTGTACTTGCCACAAAAGATGCCGCTCTCTTCCGCTCATCTTGCGTTATCTATATTTTCTCCTAGTTCTTGTCGCAGACAGGCGAGTTTCCCAGCTGATAATAAATCACGTCAGCAGCACATATTTTCAAAAATTGCATAGCCTTCCTGGAAGGCGACAGTGGACAAGGTGAAAGCGTTATTCGTATCTGTAACGCCCTCTTCTATCGCGCATCAGTAACGCTTCGCACGGAGCCCAGCGTATCGAAGTGCTCAGCAGGCATGAAGCGAAGCACATCTGCAGCCTCGTCTGTTTTCATACCAGGTGTTCACAATAGGCGCGTTCATAAAATGGCAGATAATCTCTAATGTCTGCATCTTGACCTAATGCTGCTCTGTACAGGCGACAAGAAATTCTACCCCGTTCATAGCCTTATGCGGCGCCGATATCTCTCGGCCAAGGAGAAAGCAAAACCTGCTTATGAGCGCACCGTTTACGCGTTCCTAAGAAAAAAGTAACAAACTGCATTATTCCCAGCGTCGTGAGCGCGCCACACATGATGCATGAGCGGCGGTGCGCGAGTTGCAGTGTGCATAATAAAAATAATAATAATAATAATAATAATAATAATAATAATAATAATAATAATAATAATAATAATAATAATAATAATAATAATAATAATAATAATAATTGGTTTTTGGGGAAAGGAAATGGCGCAGTATCTGTCTCATATATGGTTGGACACCGCGCCGCAAGGGAAGGAATAAAGGAGGGAGTGAAAGAAGAAAGGAAGAGAGAGGTGCCGTAGTGGAGAGCTGCGGAATAATTTCGACCACCTGGGCGTCTTTAACGTGCACTGACATCGCACAGCACACGGGCGCCTTAGCGTTTTTCCTCCATAAAAACGCAGCCGCCGCGGTCGGGTTCGAACCCGGGAACTCCGGCTCAGTAGTCGAGCGCAACTGGCCTCCGATGCTCACAGGAGGAGAGCGGCAAAAAAAAAGGAAATAGAAGCGCAAGGTATTCTGTTACTTTGCTCCGGTTGCTGTTCGCCGATCAGCATGCACTGTCACTGCCCGGCTCGATACCAACATTCATCTTCAGCGATAGAAAAAATTTTCATTTTCCAGTTAATCAAAAAGCTAATTTAAGATTTCGATCCGGAGTTCCCGGGTTCGAACCCGACCGCGGCGGCTGCGTTTTTATGGAGGCAAAACGCTAAGGCGCCCGTGTGCTGTGCGATGTCGGTGCGCGTTAAAGATCCCCAGGTGGTCGAAATTATTCCGGAGCCCTCCACTACGGCACCTCTTTCTTCCTTTCTTCTTTCACTCTCTCCTTTATCCCCTCCCTTAAGGCGCGGTTCAGGTGTCCAACGATGTATGAGACAGATACTGCGCCATTTCCTTTCCCCAAAAACCAATTATTATTAAGTGGACAGGACGCCCTGGCTCCGTTGCACGGCCGACACAATCGCCCGACATGACGCCATTAGATGTTTTCTGTGCGGCTGTGTGAAAAATTAACTTTAAATAGCAGAACCCACTAGCGGCAATAAGCGGAAAATGGTTACTGCTTGTGTATCATTCAGCCTGGGATGAATAAAGGGGTTGTAAGTTTTGTGCGTGGGCAATGGGTGAACGGCACTTTGAACACCATTTGTAACTGTTGTTGCGGGCCCTAATGTCTTTGTTTAAACTGCAATAAAGACAGTTGGGCTTTGGTGCCTCAGCGGCCAGCGCCGACGAAGGAGAAAAAGCAGAACGAAGACGAAGCTGACGAAGCTCAGGCTTGCGCTCACGAACGCTGGAATACTGAGCAGCGCCGTGTTTGCAACGATTGTGGCTGTCCACATTAATCGTGTGATTTGGCACTTTGTAAAACTAACAAAACAGCCGAGTGTGTGCGTGAAGAAGTAGCATTCCAAAATTTGTTCGCATACCGTGCTTGTCAGGGTATCAAATGCAGTTACTTTTCCACATAGGTGCTCCCGTGATGGCGAGGTGCGTTACTGTCGTAGCGATGTTCTCTTGGAATTAAAGGATGCGCTCAACCCTCGATGCCATTTAGGCACGCTCCTTCCAGCGGCCAGATAAAGTCCTGTCGCTTCTGCTAAGCGCACTTGTCAGTTTTCAACCACGCCAAATAAATTTTTACCAGCCTCCGCATTCCAAGAAAGAAGCCGTATATGACAGTGTTCATTGCCAGCATGACACGCGCTTTGCTGTGGCCGCGGGAGGCAAGCAAAGTTTTGTGTAGGGGAGGGGGGTGGGAACAACTTTATTTTAAAAGAACAAAATGTCCTCACGGGTGGGCTCCTACTTGTCCAAAAGTCCACGGGTCTGGGCTTCACTGAGAGCTCTGTCCACTAGCCTTGTTCTACCACAGAGCGGCCTCCACGAAGAGGGGGATGGGTTAGGTATGGAGGAACTGCCATAGGTTGGGAACATTCTCAAAGGTAGTGTATGAGGATGACCATGGCCCCCCTCACATGTTGAGCAGAATGGAAAGATCAAGATAGGCTAGTAGCTATGAAGGAGGTACGGTGAGATGTTTGGTTTATTGGAGTTTAACGTCCCAAAGCGACTCAGGCTATGAGTGACGCCGTAGTGAAGGGCTCCGGGAATTTCGACCACCTGGGGTTCTTTAACGTGCACTGACATCGCACAGCACACGGGCCTCTAGCATTTCGCCTCCATCGAAATGCGACCACCGCGGCCGGGATCGAACCCGCGTCTTTTTTGCCAGCAGCCAAGCACCGTAGCCACTAAACCACCGCGGCGGCTGGTGAGCAAGTGATAACCCTATTGAAAAATTTCTATAGGTTTGAATAGTTCGGCAAATAGGATTATAGCATATATTTGTTTAAAATTATAGGATTAAGTTCCAAATCGACTCAGCCTTTCAGAGACGCCTTAGTGAAGGGCTCCGGATAATTTCGATTACCCGTGGTTAATTAACGTGCACTGACATCACACAGTGTATAAAAATCGCGGGTTCGAACGCGCCCGTTGCGGTAGCATTTCGACGGAGGAAAAATATAAGCGATCCGTGTACTGTGCGGTGTCAGCTCTCGTTAAGAACAGCAGGTGGTTGAAATTATCCGGAGCCCTCTACTACGGCATCTCTCATAGCCTGAGCCACTTTCGGACATCCATCCTATAAAGCTAAACCAAATGTGCCATAATCCTGTTTGCTGACCCATTCAAACCTATATACATTTTTCGGTAGGGAAGGAAGGTAATAAGTCAAGTGGCTGGGGATGAGGGCGCCTGTCATATTAAGTGTTTCCCTTTCTGCCCGGCCGTGGTTGCGTGGGGCCGCTCTGCGGATAAGGCCCGCGATTTGTTTGGTTTGCTTGTCTAGGAGTTGTAGAGTGAAGGTTGTATCAAAAGTGTCCTGTATATAGGGGTCAAGAATCTTCAGTCTGTTCACCAGGGGCATGCGGTCGTCGTACGTTCGGAGGTGCATGCGTGGGTCCCTGCGAAAGGATCTGATCATGAGCAGTTCCGATTTGAGTGGGGAGAACTTAAGGCCCATATTGGTCAGGTTCGAGGTGATGATATCAACTACAAATTGTAAAGTGTCTTGCGCCTTTCCTATGGAGCAAGGTCCATAACTTCATGTCGTCGGCGTATATTGCCGCGTGGAGCTCAGGTATGTTGGCAAGTTGGTTGGCCAGCGGGGTTAGGCTACATTAAATAGGAGGCGGGAGAGAACGGCGCCTTGCGGAGTGCCCGTTTGGGGTGGGGGGTGGGGGGGGGGGGGGCGATGGAGGTGATGCCGAGTTAGACCTGGGCCGTTTTTTGCATTCAGAAGGCTGACCACAAAAGCCAAGACTGAAAGCTTCCCCCGAAATCAGTACAGAGAGGGGAACACACGGTGATAGCGCCGGCGATGACACCTGCATCCAATGCCATCTATATAGATAAGGCCTGAAATTTTCCTCCTCTCCCCGCGATCTACGTCACCGAGGTTAATCGGCGCCTCCGTTGTGGCTCGAGCGTGACGCGAACTTGCAAACGATTATTTCCGCGGATGGTTATCGCGTCTCAGAATTAGCAACTACTTGTTTCATCTTGACGTGCGCAATAAAGCAGGCCTTTGCTCTCATGGATACTTCTCGCGGCTCACAGTAAAAAAGAAAAAAAAAGAATGCACCCACGCTCGTTTTTCCGCGAGATGCGGAGCAAGAACGTAGCCGCTGGTTCGCTCAGACGCCGGTTACTCTCGCTGATGATAAAAATTTCCTCTGACACACATTTCTTTCTCGCTCTCTGAACAACATGAAGCGGCTGAAGGACAAAGATTGTCAAACCATTGCTCCGTCCCTATCAGTCGAATTATCCGGAAGGCCCCCAAGTGAAAACATCCTTGGCGGCGAAAAATTGCAGCGGGACACGAACAGAGGAGGAACAACGTATATGATGCAACACGGCCCTGACTTAAAGCTGACAGTTTATTCGAATAGCCACCCGCAAACGTTCACGCCTTCATCTTCCAAACAAAAAGAAAAAAAAACAAGGAAACACGAACCACCAAAAACCGACCAAGAACTACACATACGCACTGACATTCGGGCAATATTCCCAACAAGACTAACTGGAGTGTAAATACAATACATTTTCTTGAGCCGCCGCGGTGGCTGAGTGGTTATGGCGCTCGGCTGCTGGCCCGAAAGACGCGGGTTTGATCCCGGCCGCGGCGGTCGAATTTCGATGGAGGCGAAATTCTAGAGGCCCGTGTACTGCGCGATGTCAGTGCACGTTAAGGAACCCCAGGTGGTCGAAATTTCCGGAGCCTTCCACTACGGCGTCTCTCATATAGCCTGAGTCTCTTTGGGACGTTAAACCCCCATAAACATAAACAATACATTTTCTTTGTGCGAAATAGAGATATAAGGCGCTCTAATGCAGATGCGCTGAGAAAATGTGCATGAGCTCTGCGTCTATCTTGCATTAAAATAAGCAAGCTCATATTTCTGGACACAAGCGCACACAAGTCTAATCGGAAAGCTCTGTAGCTTTTACAGTCACTGTTTCCGGCAATATCACGCAGCTGTTCTCACTATAATCTGCTGCAGAAAGTATTCGCCCTGCTTTTACATGCAGCCACACACTTCATTGTATGCATCTTCTGTGCTGCTATAAAGTTGTCACACCAACCCGTTCAATCAGTTGTGCTCACCAGCTCTAACCTTCGCCTCTCCTTACTGCAAAATCTTAAGTTAAGAATCAGTTCCCGCATGTATAATTTTTCGAAAACAATGCAGCAACATGGCACATAACTGAAATAATTAACAACGTCCTGCCGCATTTCTTAATGATTCAGAAGGTAAACCCCTGCTTAAAAAATCCCCCAACATCAAAGGCTGTACAACTAACATGCGTCGTTAGAAGTGTCGTCAGAAGGCAGGTAGAAGCATTTTTCAGGTCCAACACAGCAACGATCAGCCCTGTTTCACAGGAAGCACTAATTCAAATATTAACAACGAAAAGCGCTTTCGTTATTGCCACTGAGCATGCCGTTTTGCAGATATGCACATTGAGAAGGACGTGTAGAACGCAAGCGCACAAAAGGTCAAAGGGCAGCATCCGGCAACAAGATTGTAAACAAACTTGTAAACAAAATTCAACCAACTGTCAAAACTGTCAATTACTACGTATCAATTATGCTCACGAATTTCGCATATCCGAACGCAACACACACGGCGCGACTATCTTGCAGAGCGAGATCGTGAACACGACGGACGCTGTTGCATATCGTCGCATGGTTGAAAAATATCATTGGTTCCGAAGCTGCAAGAACTATACACTCAGTGAAGGTAATTTGACGGGAAATGTACTACGTAACACAATTCAAAGCTCGGTAATTCGTCCACAAACTTGCTTTCGAACACCTGTCATTTAGGCGGGCGAGGCCGGCGGGCAGATGCCGACGCGGCCAGGCTGTTTTTAGAGCGCAGCTCTTAAGCGCCCGTTCGTGGGTTGAGCGGCGTACCTCGCCGTAACCGCGGGCGGCTAACATAAACACTACCACGTGCGTGTCGCGCGGGCGCGTAGAGTATACCGCCGCTCGCTCAGCCGGCGCCAGCGTCCGACCACCGATGCCTTAATTAGAAACACAGCGCTGCATGAGCGGAGGAGGCCTGCGGCTGCTGCTGTGAAGTCTCCCTCTATCCCCCGATCAGCGAGGCGGTCTCGCCACGCTTCGCTCCGTGTGATGCTGTGAAATGTGCCGCACGAGACACATTCTCCGCGCCAGCCACACCGCTCTCTTCGTAACATAAACAGTGCACCTACACAATCATAATACAAAATAGTCCGAGCAGTTCAGCTGAACAGTGAGCGACGCAACTGGTGGAAGTGCTTCGTCTGCGCTGCTACCAAACGAGCTGCCCGAGCAGAGGCTCAGCGCCGCCGACGCCAGAATCCAAGAGGTGCGTGCCGCCGAAGAAGAAGAAGCCCATTCCTCAATGTATCGCAAAATCAAAGCACCTAAAGGGCCGCTCTCAAATATCGCGTTAGGGAGTATCGTAATCGTTGGAGAATTTTTCGAGCGCTAGCACTAGAGACCGCAATCACGGATTTCGGCGGGGTCTGTCCGAAGCCGCTACGTGACCTTGAAGCGCGAGAAATAAACAGATGGCGCTGCGCGCGTCAGGAGGCGGTGCGGTCGCACAGATGCAGCCAATGTGTGAGAGTCTTGCTGGGGACGCATCCCCCACTAGGCTCCCTTTTGACTCCCGCTCCGCTCTGCCCGTCTTATCATCCTCTTTAAGAAATACCTGTACACGTGCCCTCATTCCCCGTGCACTTTTCCCCTCCCTCATAACTCAATGAGATTGGATGAGGTATCCCTTAGAAGGATAAGGGCTGGGGCGGCCCTTACCCCGTCGGTCACGTGCCGACGGGGCTCTCAGGAAGACGCAGGGCCCATCACCTGCCCGAGGTGTTCCGCACCGGCTGCAGAGGTGGATGTTCGCCACCTGCTGTGGTCTTGTGCAGGGACAAGGGCTTCAAGGACACGGATTTTACAGTAAGCGGGACTGACGGCGACAAGGGAGGAGGAGTTCTCCAAGTGGCTGACCGACAGCAATAAGAGCAGGAGCCTTCTCCGGTTCCTGCATGAAAACATCTTACATGATTTCCTTCAGTGTACAGCGAACCAAAGTATGCCTTTATGGCAAGTGCGCGAAAAAAAAAAAAAGACTTCGAACGAAGCGGACGCGTGTCGCTCGCGCTCCCTCAACTTCCGCCTCTCTCCCCTCGCGTCAGTCGCCCCTCAGCCTTCACGGACAGCAGACGCGTACGCGCGGTGGTACCTAGACCTGGGGTGCTGCGCGCTTCTAGAGCGGCTGGGTAGCGGGCGCACTGAGGCGCCCTACGCGCTTTGCCGCCGCCGCACCGCTCTGCGCATCGTCGTGAAGCAGCTTGAGCTCGCCTTAGCGGGCGCTCGACTTCAAGCGTAATTCCTTGCTCTTGGCTTATCTCCCTTCGCCCTGGGGACCTGCAGCCCTCACTGCTCCAGATGTGGCGATGCTGAAACTCTAGCGCATATGCTTTGCTCGTCGCCATAACAAAGTGTAACAATACGTAGCATAGTATAGCAGGTGTAATCAGGGACACACCTTCTTCGCATTTGATTAACTATGCAAATCGGCTGTCATTTTTTCCTTCACATTCAAGTGCTTATACCGCACAGATATTACTTGCCCGGAACGTGATGTGCTTAAGTCCTCACCAAAGAGGAAGTAATGTACAAGGGCACATATTACACTCCGTTTCTTCGCTTCCGTAACACTCACTCACACACACAACACCGCTGACTTGACCGGGGCGTGAAATAGGCCTAACCCCAGATTGCTTCGTCGCATGCTGTGATGAAAGTGAGCGCTGAAATTTCTAAACACATGGGACATAATTTTGCCTATATAGAATTTTCCTTTCATTTCACCGTGCAGCTGGTGCATACCGATGCTGCCCTTGAATTTCGTTGTCGCAACATGCGCTGCAAAGCCAATAATTAAAATATTAATTGAAATGTATTTGTTTATTAGTGGGCCCCATGCACTGCAAGCTAACTGCAAAAAAAAGCGTGCTAATGAGAGCCGTGTAAGTATGAAAATTTGGTGTAACAAAAAAAATGCGCCATGTATATCGAAAAGAAAGTTCATTTACTGTGGTCCTTGTCTCTGCAGATGAGACGCGAACCTAAAAGCGGGAAAACACGGAAGTACTGACGACGGAACAAAACAAATCAAATGAAGGCGTCAAAGAGGAGAAATACGACGCTGAAAGTGACAAAAGAGCGAAAGGTTAAAGAGGCGTGGCTGTCAGGCCGTCCTCCTTTAGAAAGCTGGGCCGAAAGAAAACACAGGGAATAAGCCTGCCTGAATGGAGCGTTGATCCTTGCGGGATCCCCAATGACTGAGATTTCGGACACGTTAAGGACTTGAGACCCGGGGCTTCGGAGCCGCCCGGCAGAATTGCCTCTTTCGCGCTGCGTTGGGGAAACCGGGCTTGGGGTGTGCATTAATCCTGGCTAGCGGTGGCATGTACGCTGCTACTTGGTTGGCCCTCGCTTTTCTATACCGCGCCCGCCCACGAATGTGTCTGCGGGCGATTGGCGCCGGCTTTGTCGACAGCGGCGTGTTCTGCGCGATGGGAATTGGGGTTTCGTGCCGCGGCATTTTCTTTCCCTTTTCGGGCCAATCACGTGCTTCTCTCATAATTACGAAGATACGTCGCTGAGACGTCGTGACGGGTGCGTCGTCAACGCGCGTATCGTGAAGGAATCTGGAATTGGACTCTTTGCTTAAGACTCTGAGCGAAAAAAAACCAACAGCGTCGATGAAAGCGAGGCTTCGGAGAGAAGCTGCTCTGTATACACTGACGAGAGACGGTCTCCATTGCGCGCTCAGATCCTCCCTCAAGATTTCAAAGTCTCGTCTCTGTACATAATGTCGCGCGCAAGGAAGTTCGTTTCTGAAAATGAGCCACTTCGAGTGCAATAGGAGCTCGCGTCCCACCACCACCACGTCGTGCATTATGAAGAAGTGCGGCTATCGCGGGCGGCGCGCCGAAGTAGTCCCAGATTACGCAGAAACTCGGCGAGCGTGTGGAGGCGCGAGATTTCTCATCTCAGCGCACATTGGCGGCATTAGCGTTTCAGATTGGGACAAGCGTGCGCCCACTGGTGCGGCGGAATCGAATCAAAAAGAAATCAGAGGCGGAGGCGTCTCTCTCTCGCCCCTTCATTCCCGCACCAGCTGCAGTACGACCGGATTTGCATGAAGAAAACCTATTTTCTTGCGTGATCTCGTTTGGTGCAGCCAGCCGCGCTGTCCGAGGCTTATTTCTTTCTTCTCTCTCCCTCTCTCTATATTTTTTTTCCCCGTGGCTCCCAGAAGGACGGCGTTTTGTAACAGATTTCGACCTTGGAACGGACCCGACAACAAGCTCTGTCCCGTTGCATTTTCAAGGCCGCAATAGTGGGCGAGTTTCTTTTGTGCCAACCCATCACGTCGCCGACGGTCGTGTCCGATCGAAGTCGCGTAGCGTTCGGGCCGAAATAACATTCCGCGCCCGAGGTCGCTCCGCGTGGTCACAATAGGGTTTTCTCTATTCGCCATCTTGGTTGCGGAGCGATCGACTCGGTCGGCGACGGTTGCGGGAACTGAATAACTGCATCCCATTTACGCGGGTGGAAATGCGGACTGTGCCTCGCTTCTGCATTTTCCACTCGCTACTTTCCGATTTTTCTCCCGTGTACCTACAGAGCGTCAGGGGGAATCATCGGTTGGACGCGCCCGTCCGCGGCATGGTTACAAAAGACGCGTCTGGGACGGGGATGACGACATGGCGCCGCTTCACCGCCAATTTTATTGCAGACGCCTGCGGCGTGACACGCGCACAGCGAGGATTGAGTTGAAGCTGGCGCTTGGCGAGTGTCAGAAAGTCCAGGTTCTCAAAATACACGGCGCGATTTGTCATATCCGTCACCACTGATCGAGAGCGGCGAGTTGCTCAGCGGACCGAGTCTGCGTGTCGAAGACGATGCGCATGTTGGTATTGCGAATGTTAGAAAAACTGCGCCAAAGGAGCGCGCACGAGAAAGGCAGCCGCACAGGCGCTGGCTATTATGAGTAGGCGAAAAGGGCATTTCAAGGGCGAAGGAGGTACATTTTTCCATATCGTCCAAAAGTTCATAATACTTCAGAAGCCACTGTGTCCGGGTAAGATCAATCTTTCAGAGCAACCAAATGGTCGTTCTCATGGCTAAACAGCATCCTAAACCACTCATGACATCAAGATCAATGCTGGCAAAAAAGACATCGCAGAATACTGGGAGAACGCAGTAATCTAATACATATATACACGGCATATATATATGTCTCATATATTGCGCCATTTCCTTTCCCCAAAAACCAATTATAACGTGCACTGACATCGCACAGCACACGGGCGCCTTAGCGTTTTTGCCTCCATAAAAACGCAGCCACCGCGGTCGGGTTCGGACCGGGGAACTTCGGATCAATAGCCGAGCGCCCTAACCATAAAGATCACCAGGTGGTCGAAATTATCCCGGAGCCTTCCACTACGGCACCTATTCCTTTCTCATTCGCTCCCTCCTTTATCCTTCCCTTACGGTGCAGCTCAGGTGTCCCCCGATATGTGAGACAAATACTGCGCCAATTCCTTTCCCCCAAAGCCAATTATTATTATTATTCTACTGATCCGGAGTTCCCGGGTTCGAACCCGACCGCGGCGGCTGCGTTTTTATGGAGGAAAAACGCTAAGGCGCCCATGTGGTGTGCGATGTCAGTGCACGGGAAAGATCCCTAGGCGGTCGAAATTATTCCGGAGCCCTCCACTACTGCACCTCTTTCTTCCTTTCTTCTTTCACTCTCTCCTTTATCCTTTCCTTTACGGCGCAGTTCAGGTGTCCAACGATATATGAGACAGATACTGCGTTATTTCCTTTCCCCCAAAACCGATTATATATATTATTATTATATCCCAAGCACACAAGTAGCTCAGTGCAAAGGAACACAGTTGCTTTTATAGAGTAGAGTATATATTGTCAGGTATAGCTGGGATGACAGGCCAGCAGCCAGGAAGGAAGAAAGTGATTGGCTTCCAAAAGAAACACTTTATTGGGCGGACGTGCGCCCATAAAGATGTGAACAACTCGACGGCAGGCGTGCTCGGCGATGGTCTAAAACAGAATCACCGCCATTTTCGGCCTCGCTCAATCGAAAGATGGAGGAGAACTTTCGAGATAAGGCGCGGTAATCGCACACAACAATCTCGAACCACGTAGAACGAATTTCGCGCGGCTACAAACGTCGCCGATAAATCTGGTAGCACCAGAAACAGTGTGATAAATCCGCGCGCTGGCGACGGCGACTTCGGGCTTGATTAAACATCAAAAACCTATGCAGCAATATATGTATATACAGTAGTGAACAAAATGATACATTTTCAGTTTTTTCGCATAAATTCAAAAGATCAGATCTAAAAGATTATATACTATTTCTGAATGTATTATGATGCAATAATGCCCTCTTCATAAGTTAGGAGTTGCTGAGACCGTAACTATTTGCATTTAGTTTTTAATTTTTGTCCTTTCATGGGCGCTTCTCATTGCGTTAATTTTCCGTCTGTTCTAAATTATTATTAACTTGAGGTCATTTTCAGCTGACATAGTCTGCGGTTGCATGCATTACTGCATATTTTTAAGAGCAGTGTAGAGAGTGAGGTTAACATAACGTCAGTAAGACTGCTCAAATGTCTCTTGTCTGCGGCCACTGATATGGGATGAAAAACCACCAGCTTTTCCTTGATTTTAGAGTAGCGCGGTCCACGCCTTCAGAATCTTCGAAGTGATATTCTTCGCAGGAGACACGTGACAACGGCCAAGCAAGTTGCTGAGAAAGGTAATGTTCGCGTGAGGCTAAAAAACTCCAGATTGAGTGTTATCGACATTTCAGAAGACCTGACCTTGCTATCAGGCTCTACATAACTCCATGGACTGTGAGACATCATGTGCAATGTTCTGAACTAAACTACAGGAGCCCAGCTCAAACCCCTCATATCTGTGAAAAGAACTGGGTTTCCAGGACAACGCAGTTAAAGGAACATCTACCCTGGATAGGTCATCAATGGAAAAGAGTGATCTCATCTGAAGAATCGAAGATCTTGTCGTGCGGTAATGATGGCATTCGTTTAATACGTCTTCCCAGACGCAATTTATATGGACCTCGTTATCAACTTCCCAGGTTAAAACACAGAACAGGGAACGTGATGGCACGAGGCTGATTCTCCGCTCGTGGAGTTTGTCTCCTTTACTGAATTCGGCGCGCCATAAGCGAAGAGGTTGATCAGGGCATCCTTGAAAAGACTGATGCTTCCATATATATATATATATATATATATATATATATATATATATATATATATATATATATATATATATATATATATATATATATATATATATATATATATATATATATATATATATATATATATATATATATATATATACATGAACACACACACACCCTGGTTGTTTCAGGTTGAGATGTTCTGCAATTTATAAAATTACTTTTTGAGTTGGAAGAGCGTTTGTTTCAGCATAGCGTTGTCAGCGGCGTAGAACACAAGAATACAGCTACGACGTGCTAACAGTAGGCTGGTGACCTAATATTGACTAGTTAACTTTTAACTATTACTGTTGGTCTCCTTATTTATTGAGAAGCATATATAGCCCATCGTAAGTAATATCCATATCAGTTTTTAGAATTTCTGAAACACGGTTCGAAATTTTCGAAACAATTTCGAAAACAATTTCGAAATTTTGGCTGTTTCGGTGAGTTACGTGCACTGGAGGGGTTCATTTGCCTGCAAGCTTCTTGAAAGCACGTGTATTTTGGTGCGATGCAGCCAAAATTTGTTGGGCCACAACGCCGACGACGGTAAGTGCGTTTTCGAAATAAAAAAAACTGCTGTGGGTATTACGGTGTGCTGCTATTCAGTATTAGTTAGCAAGCCCACTAGTTAGCACGTCTTACCTGTATTCTGATGCACTACCCCGCTGATAAGGAGTGCAGAAAAGCGCTCCCCTAACTCAAGAAGCCTATTTTTAAAATTACAGATCTTGAAACACCCGGTGTTTGTGCGTGCGTGCGCCCGTACCAGGTGTTCCATGGAACATATCGCTGGTAACATGGTAACATATCGCTGCAGCGATATGTTACCAAGGTTGAAGGGAACACGGAGTTTACTAGTCCGAGTGAAGCCAATTGAGGGTTGTTAAGAGTCGCGTGGTCTAGTCTGCAGCATTTTTCCTTCATCAAAGCTAATTAATCAGTTAAGTCTAAATACCTCACATTTTAATTACTGGCTTGAGCAAGAAAATTTCAATTCAGAACCTGTAGGCGGCTTTCAAAAACGGTTGACTGAAACGTTTGCACCGTTGGGTAAAGTAGTTTTTTTTTTTTACCGGCCTTGACCCGTAACTCGCACAATAATAATAATAAAAAAAGCTTCCACGTGACAACGGTACCACTTCAACATCCTGAGACGCGTCTCAGAGAACAAAATCCGCTGTTCTCAGAGTGCTCTCCCCGATGAGCCTTTCACTGGCCCAGAGACGTGAGCCAGCAAATGGTCACGTGATAGCTTTCTTTGAAGGCCAATAAATCAAGCTACTTAAAAATTGTACCTTGATGGAAACAGCGCTGCTATAGCTGTTTTTTGAGACAATCTACAACTTCTGTGTTGACGCATTGTTCCTCAAGCAAATAATTAAAAATCTAGCTAATTAGGCTTAACTAATTATTAATCTTGAAGGACGAAAACAGTACTGCAGGCTAGGCCACGCGACTCTGAACAACCCTTAGTTGGTTTGATTCACTGAGCTAGGACACTTCGTCTTTTTTTTAAGATTGGTTGCATTTAGGTGGGACACCTGGTATATAATAAAGGAAATAAGAAATATTAAAACATAACAAAAGTTATAAAAATACTCTATTACAGTTAAACACGCACGCACGCACGCACGCACGCACGCACACACACACACACACGCACGCACGCACGCACGCACGCACGCACGCACACACACACACACACACACACACACACACACACACACACACACACACACACACACACACACACACACACACACACACACACACACACACACACACACACACACACACACACACACACACACACACGCACACACGCACACACACTCTTGTGCGTATTAAATACTAATAACTGGCGATATAACGACTTGATGCACGAAAAATGCATGTGTTGGGTCAGTGACAGCATGTTTAGCGACCCATTCTTTCGGTACCTGCACCAAACCCGGTTTCAATCCTACACTGAGGACCTTTTAGTATCAAAGGGAGGAAAATATTGACACTTCACGCAAAATAAGCGGAGAGGGGGCGAGTATATTTCACCGTTTGCGCTCTGACTCACATTCCTCCGTCATCTCTGTACGCGGGTAGCGGCTGGCTGCAATTACGGTTGGAACAGCGCCCGTGTATTGTTATTCAGTGCCATGTAGTGCGGGAGCATCTCAATTAGTTCTTCTGCGCCGCGTCTTTGTGTCAATAGAAATAAGCGACGACCAATTTTCTGTTGATTCAGGTACAACACATTCAGCAATACGTCGCGCAGAACGTCCTGGGCGTCTCGATCCACTCCTGCCGCCAACACACGCACGCACAATTCTTTTCTGAGAAAGACCGCTAAAGTGTTTAATGTTGCACAGTGTTATTAAGGATCGGCCATTTAGTGACAGTCGAATAGTGGTACGTCACAGTCAGGCTTTCTAACTGAACCCATTTTTTTATAGTAAAAAAGTCCGCAGAAGATTTTGGTAACACTGTGAAGGGTGCAGATGACGCCGTACAGAAATACATATATGATTTCCCATGATTTCGTATGCCTTTATGCTATTACAAAATCATTAATCGAGCAAAGCTTATCTCCTGAGTGTTGTCGCTCGCTTCTTATGTGCATTTGAAACCTCGGTATAGGCACAGGTGCCCGCGAGAGCAGCGTCCGGAGTGCAGCGTCACGTTGCGTTGCTTCAAAGCCGGCGTGCTTTGCCGCGCGTCTTCCCGTGACTCAGCGCTGGCTGGCGCGCGCGGTCGTGATCACGCAGCAGAACGGAGTTCCCCCGCCGTGCAAGGGCACAGAGGGCGCGGCCGGCGTGGCGTGCGCGATCGATGCGGTCAGGCGCTCGCCCTCCGGTACTTCCCGTATTTTCCCCCTCGCCCGCAACTCGCTGCAAACACAGGCCACGCTTTGCAGCAGCATGGCCTCGCACTGAGGCCGGGCCCCGGAGTCGACGAGCCCAGCAGGAACAGCAAAAGCCACGCAGCAGCAGCGGTCCTCCAGGTAAGCCGAGCATCGCGGAAACTCCAACGGAGGACGCGCGCGCGTGCAGCGTCGCGCTTCGGGTACACCACTGCGAGGGTGTAAGGGGGGTGCTGGGGGAGGCACCACACCGGTGGAGTGGGGGAGGACGCACAGGGTTGTGTTCCTGCTGAGCGTCCGCGGGATGCTTTTGGCTCGCGCGCTAGGCCTAGCGAAAGGGCGCGCAGCTCGGAGGTGCCGTCAGTGCGACGAGCCGGGCACGGCTCTGCCGCGACGCACGGCCTTGCTCGGCTCGGGCCTCCGGAGCCCGCGGCGTGTCACGCGAACGGCGGGCCCGCCAGCTGGCCGCACGCGAAATCGATGCTTCCCGGCTGGGCCCCGACGGCGCGCGCGCTGGGCGAAACCCAGTTCCCACTGCGAGTTCGCGCGTGCACTGGCTCGACATTGCGCAGCGAGTTTAAACTCGCCGACTGTTCGCCGATGTCAGATTGTTTGAAATTGTTGTTCACAATACTGAAGGCTGCGGTTCGCGACCGTTGTCATTGGGATTCTCTCTTGCGGTCATGCTCGGTGGCGCCGTGGGCGCGTGTTTACGGAGCTAGCAGAGTTATTGGAGCATGTTTGGGTCGCTGCTACAGCGCTCTTTGTCGCGCTGCTACTAACTTGCACGGTATATGTTCAATTCAGGGTGTTGCACGGAACGCATTTGAATGATTTCTGCAGTCCTGCGCACCTAAGCCGTGCGCGTTTCAGCCCCTGACTTACTGGTTTATAGGTTACCCCGTTCCATCTCAACGGGGCCGATGCAGCGAGCGGTGTCCCCGAGCAATAGTAGCTGCATTGGTATACCAGCGCAGTTACTGAAAGGTTTCATCAGAACGCTGTCACGAATTCTGAATGCTGTCATTCATGCGCGCTGATGGTGGCTACAGTTGACATGAGCAAAAACGAGTGTTTCTACACTATATTAAAAAACAAAATTTCCTCTTGTTTCGGTAAGAATCAATTAGGCACGCATCCGACATATACAATATCTAATCAAGCGCATGCTCGTCTGCGCGCTGCCTGGTTTTTAACCATGCCTATAGCACTGCGCGACCGTCGTAATAATTAAATGCTTGAAGTCGTTCTGCGCTCATCAGTCGTGCCCCGATCCCCTTGTTTTGCCCGGATGTTGTTGCGAATTCAACAATCGCATTCTTCCTGTCTGGCGCCGGGGTCCAATTAGCCCGGCTTCCTGTCTCGCTCCCGGTCCTTTCGAGATCGCCCTGCGCTTCCGCCTCCTCGAGACAGACGGCCGGAGCAGATTTCTCTCCGCGTGTGGCGCTCCCATGTCGCGATGTGGAATGCCCCACTGACTTATTAAGTACAGCGTTTGCGTTCAAATTTCCCGCGGCTATACTCACTTGCTCATTTGACATTGCTCAAGGCAGTCTAGCGTGCAGTAATACTGGATGAGCCATTTGGTGGTAGTCTCCCGCGGGACAAAATCTCATGCGCATGCGTAAATAGGCATGAAGATGCTAATATGGGCCAGGAAAGGTCGACCAGAAATCTTTAACACAGCACAGGTACTGCTCCTACTATTGCTGCTATTACGTATTCTGACTAATAATTTTAAAGGTGGCGATAAAAGTCGCATCCCGCAAACTCCAGATGTGAACGGAACACTCCGGCTGGATGAGGGAAATGGTTGCATGGCTGTCAGTTAATTCAGACCGGCCAAGTTTTCTGAGTGTTTTAGTGCGCTAGAGAAAAAAACAGTCCTGTCTGTGGCTGAAGCCTCCCCCTGACACCGGCCCCACGGTTGGCTGGCGGAGTGCGCTGGGTGGGTCAGTACCGAAAAAGCCGTTGTGTGTCCTGTTGAAGCCTCCAGCTGCCACTTGCCATGGTTGCCACGTGGCGAAGTGAAGAGAGGGAGATTGTCCTTTCCACTTTCAGAGGAGAGAGAAATGCAAATGGAAAAGGGAAGACAAAGAGAGGGGGACAGGCGAAGGGTTGCATGTGGCAAAGTGGAGAGCGGGAAGTCCCCCGTTTCGTTTCGTGCGCTAGCACTAGGTGCGTCACTAGCGAAGAAGGCGCTGTGTCCTGGTAAAACCTGGTGGTGTCCTGATGAAGGAGAAAAACCGGTTTTGCGACAGCTGCAGCCAAGTGGAACGGAGGGCAGCGCGCCTGCGGCAGCTTAGTGGAAAGGAGGCAATCCGGTTTCGCGACAGCTGCAGTCAAGTGCAAAGGCAGAAACCGCGTCACGCCAGCTGCCGCTTACATTGTACGTAAAACCGTCATAAGTAACCTGTGCGAAGGGTCCATACATTATGTTCTAATGCACCTACATCGCGTTTGGTTTACGAAGTAAATCGTAGGTTAATTTTTTCTCTCTCCTTACGCTGCTGATTCAGCAAAGTGTTCTCATTTGCTTTATCTCAGCAAACATCACGTGAAGGACGTTGTACAGAGATAAGTGTTGCAGTTCGGTTCTGATAACGAGTGGATCGGCGCGTGGTATAGTCACAAAATAGCACGATTGAGGTTGTTTCCTTTCCGTCGATTGACGGGCTAAATGGGAGCGTTACGCAAACTGCAATACAGCCACAGCTAGCGACAGGTAAGGGTAAAGTTTCCCAGGAGACTAACTGCTTTTTTTATTATTGAAAAAGGCCATTGAACGTGAGCTGCTCGTGTGAACGTCCCGTGACTAGTTACCTTTCGGCACGGCTGCCGCGAACGCAGCCCTGCATTTTCCCCTACCTTAAGTATGTCGAACCTACCTCAAATCTCACTGAATCCCAATCAAATCCCATAAATTTCTTAAAGCTTTAAGTAGCGTTTTTTTTTCTGTTGGCACTAACGTTACTGCAGCACCATTTCAGTTCTGTCAGCTGTATATATGGTTCAATATACGTGTGGCGAGGCAGCATTCTGTTTCACGGCGTTCGGCTGTTCGTGCCTGGCAAGCCAATTGGCTACTTCTCCGAGTTTTGTAGAATTCAGTCTTAGCCTTACCTCCTCTTTCAATACTTCCATTAGAGATTATCGCAGGCTTGTAAATTACGAACCGGGCGGAGTTTCGAAATTTAGGTTCCCGCTGCCGTCATGCCGATGAGCGCTGTAAACATTCGCTCTCATCTCCATCACGCTGCGTAAGTGCGGAGCTACGCCTCGTAATAGAGTGATTATGTAAGTGCCCTGCAAAGCCAATTAGCGGTTAAACGTCATTGGAGCGCTACAGGCATTGTGGTTACGCATTTTAGAGCACTAAAACTTTCTTTAATGTATTCTAATCGTTTCTGGCCGAATAACTACGACTTCTCGAACGTAAGCTGTTCTAGCATGATGTACCTGACAATATACGTTGCAGTTGTTTTCGAGCTCTACAATACCGAAAAAATCGTTTTTAGTAGCCACGAACACGGATCATGCATGCAATAACAGGAAAGGAAGACTGCCAGCTCTCGTTTTCCGCATTAAGAGACGTGGCAAAGATAAGCAGGCCGGCTTGTAGTTATCAAGGCCTAGCAAAACCTCTTTTCAACGATTTTGTGCACTTACGCGATGGTATTTCGCTGCAGGCGGCTTATCGTGGCTTGGTGTTTGTGTTGCAATGGTCCGAAGGGAATAAGGTTTCAGACCAAACTAAACTGTTTTTTTCCCCTCAAACATCACCGGATTCTTCTTTCCAGTGCATTTTTTCTTGCCATATTCGAGAGGTACAAGGAAGACCACGCCCCCCGCGGCTCTAGTTGCGTCGCCTAGTGCCGTAAACATGCCCTTCACTTGTGACTAGCGCTCGCAAAGAACGGGGCTGAAGCAAGCGCATGTTATCCTTGGCGCCCTGACATAGCGCACTGAAAACTCATCAGTCAGAACCTTTTTTTTTTACTTTCTTTTCCCCCGAAGCAGTCGAAAGTAGGCCACGTTTTATTCGGTACTATGCAGCACACGTACAGTTTGTTCTTTTGTAATCTGACTGGGTGTATTGCTTGCTTCCTGCTGACGCTTCAGGTGACCCTACTAAACGCGATGCTGGTACGATAACTAACCTCAATTTGTGATGTAATTTATGATTGCCCTGTCTAACGGAGAAATCCGGCTCCCCTGATGTTGCTTTCTCCACATTGAAATCTCAGCAGATTAAAGAGCTCGTCAGCAGACGCCTGCGTAAAAAGAATGTTGGTGCACACCTTTTAGGACAGCCGTTTCTCTGCAGATTTGTTTTGCGCAGCTTTTCTATAGATCTCATCTCCATCACGCTTAAAACACGTTCATAGCTCTCACCAGCTGATACGTTTCAAACGCTCTCGCAGATGGCTTCTGCTCCATAGAGCCCATATGATTAGGCGGCGTAGTTTGAGCGGTTGTACGGAACGGGGGTGGGAGAAGTTCGCTGAAAATGTTGTGCCAGCGCGGGAAAAATGCAGCGTGGCCATTTCTTTTTCGCGCCCACTCAGAGTGCGCACATCGGACAACAAGGCAGCTTCATGTATACTTATGTTCAGTTGCGGCGCGGTCAGAGGCCGAAAGTAGCAAGCGAAAACAAAACGAAACCCTCCACATGCGTGTCGAAATCGTAGCTGAGGAGCCAAATTTCTCTCATTCCGACCGCAGCCATGCCTCATCCTCGACCAGCGAGTCAAAGCGCAGGAATCCTGCATGTACTACGACCCTTTGCAACTGTATACGCTTCCCAGCCGTGCAGTGGGATAAACACTGGGCCTCTGAAGTTTCAGAGCTGCGCGCGACTGAGGACGAGAGCTCCCCAAATGTTTTGGAGGTGGGCGCGCGTTTGGCGCATGCACCCTGCTACACGGGCCGACAGTGAACCCCCCGCGCGCCGGGCACTTCTGACGAAGAATCCTCTTGGTGATTTTGTCAGCGAGGACGGAGTAAACAGTAGATCCCCATATAGCTCTCCTGATCAGCGACCTCATCGACAGCTCTGTTAGCGGGCCCAAACCACGACCTCCGCATCAAGCGCAGCTGCCTGGAGGGGCACACACACACACGAGATGGCCTGCCTTTCGCGGCGTGTCGAATTCATAACGCCTGGCGCTTTATTAAAACGCAAGGGACAAAACACAACACATGCAGAGGGGACCGGGGCATGTGTAGGTTCGCGCCAGCATGTGCTGGCAAGCTTAGCGGTTGGCCGGCCGGCGATAAAGCAGCCTAATGCTTCACAAGCGTTACGACTTAGAGCGCGCCAGGGAGGCGGCGAGCCGTCAACGAACTTTGTACAGTGCAACAATAGGCGTAAAGACCTCGCACCGTGTGCCGCCGCAGGCAATGCGGCTCCGGAGCAATGAAGTGTCGAAGGCAAGAGGACGCCGTTCCACAAGCGACTCCGGGACTATGGCTCCTCAGCAACCTCACCGCATCACCATCGCCTCCACGCTGCAGGAGGCATTTCCTACTACTGACCTGACTGCATTTCAGCTGTGCACCAACTGCGACTAAATTTCGGGTACGTTGGCCTAGTCGCGACGTCATTTTTTTTTATTTCGACCAGCTTCAACTTAATGACCCCGCCTGGACAACGGAAACTTACTGCATCATTGTGCTTTTGTTTGCTGCCGATCGGAGGCCCTGCGCTGTGCAGTCGTAAGAGTTCCGATGCGGCGCGAGCGCTGTTCGGGGATGCGGAGGGGAGAGTGTGGTCCCTTCCGCGGAAGTGCGCGCACCGGGAGGAAGAGCCGTTCCGGGGCGGAAAGACCACGTAATCGGGCCGTCTTGGTGGCGTGGGCGGCGCGATCGATACGCGCGCCAGCCACCACGTGCGCCGAGGCCAGGAAGCACTCTGCGGGCGTGACCCTGGAGACGGTCCAGAATGCGGGTCACCTGGCAGCCGGGTCGCCGCCTTCTTGGACCAGCTGGACCAACGGATGTCGCGTCACGCAGAGGTGCGCATTCGACCTCAAAAATCTGGACCTCACCTCAACCTCGAAAAGAATTTGCCGACCTCACTCAACCTCATCGGTTGAGGTCTCCTTAGACGCCCTCACCTCACCTCTCCTGAGGCCACTGCTGACCTCACTTAACCTCACCTCACCCTCAAATTGTGAGGTTCAGGTCGGCTGCTCGACCTCAGAAAACAAACGAAAAACAAAACAAAAAGCGATTAAGAAGTATTTCAGTTAAAAACAATTCTGAGAATCCTGTGAGACGGGAAAGCCAAAATGATTATGGTATTGTTTAATAAGGTGTGTACAGACACTATTGATGTGCACGCAATAGGAGAAGCTTATAATCTGGGATGAACCCTCATAGAGTACATGGACTGCGGGAAGGGGTGTCCCATACGCGGTTACCACCAGTACGTCGGCGAGTACTTTATATGTGTCAATATTTGGCAACCTGCTTCGTGTATACTTGTTCGTATTGGAAGCCTCTCGCTCATTCACGCATGAACCGGCAATTGACAAACACAGCCCTTCTACGCCATATACCAGAAATTGGGAGGAGGGGGGAGGGAGGTATTCACGAAACTCTTCTCAGACTTGAGAATAGTTACCGAATATAAAGAAACAGTTGTCAGTGTACTTTCCAATGCGACGGTTATGCAGACGGATATCAATATATTTCGATTTTATAGCTTTATCCGACTTAGCGAGAATGCTCTTTTCAGTCCCCTGTACGTTGCCTTCGAAAACACTTAACAAGCTGCGAATGTAGTACACCAACAGAGGCACGTTGTATTTATGTCTGTGTAGAAGCGAGATGTAGAAGCGAGCAAGATGGCTCACTTTCAAGGTGATATCCGCAAAAAAGTGTCCGCAAGAAACGGCGCCATGCGACGTCACGAGCCGACGAGTCACGCGACGAAGATGATGACGTCACATAATTAATGAATGCTAATTAATACAATTAGGTAACGCTAAGACTATTAGTATAATTAGTGATGACATCATGTGAGTCTGACGTCATACCACGTCACGTGACAGCGATGTAATGTGCCATCAAACCTAGTCACGTGACGACGCTGTAATATGACATCACACCTACTCACGTGACAACCATGTAATTTCTCGTCATACCAGGCCCCCCCTCCCCCTCCCCCCAATTTCAAGATGCATATGGATCCCACATTACTACATATGCGCGCATGACGCATTACAAAGAGTGCTCACAACCCTGTCCACATTAATGACATTCGGATTGTCCAGCAGGTAAACGCGCCAGTTCTCATGTATGACATACTGCAAAGATCATGCAACGACACATGCCTTTGACTCTCGAGATGACGGGGATGGTGATGTATCCTTATTAGTGTATCCTTATGAGCCCGGGGAAGTTTGATATACCGCTACCAAATTAAAAGTTGCCAGAATATTGATTAAATATTGTACATTACCCAGCAGCCGAAGACAATTATTGTGCGGGAAAATAGGAATGCCTGCAGCTAATAATTAAGGATGATTATGTTGATGTTCCTGGGCGGTCAAGACCCTCCGCCGTTTCTGCCACTTCCTTCCAGGTGGCGATGGTAATGGTTTCAAAATCCTGGGTATTCTCCGATGACTCTGTGAACCCGCGGCATTTTGAAAGAAGCGGCTAGAATACGTCTTCGAACACTGTGCCAACTATTAAAATCACATGGGTCAAAACAACTGGCCTAGAGAGGGCAGCGTGAACCGCTCTCTCTGTCAAGAGCACCATGGCTCTCCGCTCAAATTTCCCCGCAGCTAACCCCCCTCCCCCCACCCCCCCTCGCGAGCATGCAATCAGTTCCACTCACACATCTTCATTAAAAGAAAAAAAAAGGAAAACGAATCGGCTATCACATCACAATACATTCATTACAGTTTTGCATTTTTTCGCCTCTGCAACATCGCTATGCTGTGTTTCGGCATAATAAGCAAATTTCCGAAAAGGAACAAGGAACCAGAGACCAAAAGAGAGGTTATTCGGAAGGATTAAAAAGTGAAATTATATTTGCATCTGTTTTCGTTATGGAACAGGAAGATTCAGAATTGGTGTGAGATTCAAAGGGGGAAGTCACCGATCAAAAGCTTCGACGGTGTTACACAGGTTTTTCTGGTTTCGCTCTCTTTTCGTCGAATCAGGATGTGTCTTTGTTAGGAACCACCTGAATCACATTGTCTCGCCTGTGCCGACTACGCCAGTTTCTGTTAAGTCAGCTTCTAATGTACAGCAGGATCCCCTTTATTCGACTGCAAGGCAAGAGCCATGACGTCAGCGCCGACAACGAGCATGAACACGATGCAGTCTTGCTTGGGGACATCAGCGCTGCGACGAATTTATTGCGTGCTTGTTGGACTGAACTTATTTGTTTGCGGCATCAAACAAAGCTACCGCGGGTCAACGTGAGTTACGTGCTTTGCGCGCTCCCGGGAGTTTGAGCCGACCGGCAGGCAGCCGGTTGCTACGCCAGCGGGGCAAGGGGGAGGGAGAGTGGCGTGCTTTGACAGGAACACTCCTTCCGGGAAGACCAGAGGGGTGCGTCTTCCTGTAGGCTCGGACTGAACGGACATTACGGCACAGCACCGGAAGCTAAGAGGGAACTGTGGCATCCGGTTGTCCAAACAGGGGAACCGAACACCAAGCGTCATTGCATGAGCACTGCGGTGGTGCGCTGCAACTCCGCTTCGGAAGCGGCACTCGTCGGAGTAAGGCGTGACAACTGCAAAAAGTCTCGACCTCAAAATTTCGACCTGACTGAATGACGACCTCACTCAACCTCAAATTCACGCGTGAGGTTGAGGTCTGGTTTGCTGACCTAACAAAGTTTCGAGCTGTCGCCGACCTCACCTCAACCTCAACTCACGGCGTGAGGTTGAGGTCATTTGGAGGTTGAGGTCGAAACCTAATGAGGTTGCCCACCTCTGGTCGCGTGCACGGCGCCCAAAGTGGGGCCCGCAAAAGACGCGGGCCACGGCAAGACCACGCGCGTCTACGAGTCCGAAGGCGACGCAGAACGCAAGTGCATATCGGGGTCACCGGAGTCACCGTTGTCCGAATATAAAAACGCGCGTGACATCCAACGAGAGACAGAAGAAAGAAACCAATTTTTTTTTTGTTGGCCGCGTTGGTTCCCGCCGAGAGCCGCGTACATGCTTGGCTAAGTTTTAGCTGTCATGATCTCACGCGGTGACATTATCAGTGTCATTTAGTGTCCCACTCCCGGTCACGGCAGTTGGTGATCTGATGAAATGGAAGCTTTGGCCAAAAATCACCATAAACCGGATATTTTCTTGGACACAGGTGGGGTCAAAGACCCGTTTTCCGAGCATTTAACCCCAGATAAGCCGAGTACCATGCCTGGTGAAAGCTTGCACCCATTATATCACCAGTGGTACCCGCGGAGGCACGGGAAACCGAACCCCGCAGCTCCCGCATTAGAAGCGGATGCTCAGACCGCTAGGTCATCAGTGCGGCGGCGATTTGTGCCCTTTTTTTGTAAGCATTTGGGGAATTTTAACTAAACAATGTGTGGCGATAACCGGGGTGCGCATGTTCTGCCACGCGGCTGCGTTTCGTCCCAACTACCTCCGCTTTGTGTTGTTTAATGAGACCGCCTGCGTAACCTTAGTCTTACGATTAATACACAAGCACTCTTAGATTTACTATATTCTTAGAATTAATTTTTTCAATCTCGTGTCCCTGGCTTGCTGTCTTCGACATACAAATTATCTTCACTGCTTTCTTATGTAGCTGTTGTGGTGGAAGTACGCATATCTCGCTCGGTTTAGTTGTAGTTCATCGCGCAAATGCGCAATTAGTTCCATGCAGAAAAAAAAGGAAGCATTTGTAGCTGAGTTTTTTGCGGTAGTTCTTCATCCTCGGAATCCTGTCCGCAGCTGGCTGCTGAGACATGGCTAGTCCAGTGTCGTTGCACATGGCTTCTTCTAGCGCAAATGCGAATGTCGTCGGTGGCAGAAGGCATGCGTCGTTTTTTTTTTTTTTTTGGGGGGGGGGGGAGGTTGTTTTATGCAGCCAGTACGATGACTTTACTGCGCGTGTTTGTATGTCAGCGCGCTCAATTCAGCTAAGACGGGTACTTTGCTCCAATTCAGTGTACGTTGTTGTGGCTCGTGATGAAGTGATCTTCCCACACATCGGCCATTCGAAGCCGATAAATACTGCGTGCGTTTGGCAGCACAGGAACATATAATGGGTGCGGTCGTGAGGCAAAACAGTCCTTACTCTCACCCTTCTTTAATTTCGAATAATCTTCAAGTGTGGCTTCTGAGGCCGGCTCAGCGCTAGCTGTTAGAGCGAAGGTTCCCTGGCAAGGCTTTTCTGCGTTAGTAGTCATTTCGCGTCCGGGACTCACGTGACCATCACGTTATCATCACGTGACCACATGTCACGTGACCATCACGTGACGCGCACGGCTCGTTGTCGCATTAACTCCGCCGCCGTCATGTGGGTCGCGGGGTCAGAAAAAAACGCTGCCGAAGAACTCTAACGCCTCTGATGAAACGTCCTGAATGACTGCATGGCGCAGCATCCTGCGAACATGCGCCGTAGCAGCTGCCGCAGTCAGGACAGAGCGGCCAGCGGCTGCATGGAGCCTATAGGAGAAGCGTCATGCTGGGAGATCTCTATGTAGCGGGAATGTCAGAGCCAAACACTTCCGGCGGGTCAAGCATAGGACGAACGCTGTCAGGACGCTACCCGCAAACACGCGGCGCTGTACAACAAGATGCTCTAGTCCGTTCCAACACATTTCTCAAGCCATATGAGCAGTCGTTGTGACCAAAAAAACATACACGCAATGGACACATAGTCGCGCGTGGCAACAGCATTCATAGCAAATTCAACGAATGCAAAAGCACAAAACGGGCCAGCTATAGGGCTGATCGTCCGCATTGCTACGGGTGTAATTGTCATTATTTTTTGTGGATCATTTTGTTCTCCTTTATTAGGCTGACGGGATGAGCTTACGAGCCATTACGAGCAACCATTCGTTGTGAAAACCGGTGCGATATCAAGCTGATTTTGCCGGTTTTCGTGGCGCCTGAAGACTCTGGTCGGAAAGCATTGGTGCGCCGTATTTGTCGAGATGTGAACCCCAATTTCTTGGACACCGCAGGGGTGGTCTGGTGCTTTGAGCATCCGCCTCGCTTGAGGGAGGTGTCAGGTTCGATCCCCAGTCCCGCCGGGCAGCCGTCAGTTTCCGATGGGTAGTAGCGCCTCTCTGGGGTCAAATGCTTGGAAAATGTGGCTCTCAACCCGCCTTGTGTAGACCAAGAATACATTGTGCTATAGCTATCCTTGATCAAAGATGCCCTCGCGCCATTCAGTTTAATGATCATCATCATGACACCCCATTTTCTTAATTAGCCCCCCCCCCCCACCTCTAAAAAAATAAAAAAAAGATGCGACCAAAAACGAATCCCGGTAACTGCTGTTTCGAAAACAAGTTTGACGCGTAGCCTGGCCATTTTATTGCAAACACTCCTGAGCATTACAGAGGTATATACGTTCGCCTCCCAAGCTACGCCTGTGAGCAGAAGTTTCTTAGGAGTCGTGTTATCTTAGCATACATTTTCGGTTCCTCGCCATGGGAAAAGATAATAAAGAGCCCGCTTTGGCCGAGCTGGCGATAAGCATCTAGTGAAAGCCAGAGCGATGTTTACTTTCTCTATAGCTCATACCCGCCTTGTTTTCATTGCAGTTTAAAAAAAAAAAGGGGGGGGGGCAATTGTTTTCCGCGTAAGCCGATTTGTAGCGGGCGAAAGCTTAAATATGGTCCCACTTTGCTATTCGAAAAGCTCAATTCTGATTGCACGTAAGACGGTGTTTGATACGCGAGCGCTTGTCTTGTTCTGTCTGCACACCGCCTTAAATTCTCACGTATAAGTACGTCGACGATTTCTGACCGGATGACGTTGATCCTACTTTCGATTATGTTCTTTTTTATCACTATCCAAAAGGACGTGGAACAAGCCGCGCAGTGTCACTGACAGCTCACTCTCGGGCAGTTCAGTGTATTTGTCCTGGCCAGCTGTTCCACGCGAGTCCACCACTTTGTACCGGCTGCTCGAGACCCTGTTAAAGGAGCCCGGTTGACGGTGTTCATTCTCCGCGATCTCTCTGTGCCTCCGTTGCTCCATTCAGCGCAGGCACTCAGCCCGCCGGGAATGTCGCGCACGGAACTCGCCGGCGTCCGCGCCCGGTAAGCCGGGACGCTCTATGTCGCGACAGCGCTCTATATCGCAATTGAAGAATGGAATTCATTACCAGACCATATTGTAATAGAACGCGATCCATATAAGTTCCGGCAGCTGCTGACATCCTGTTTGAAAACATGATGTGGAGAAATTCTTGCCTGCTTCTGTTTACCTCTGTTTGCTGTTGTTGTTTTCATACTTTGTTAGCGCTTATTTAAAGGTTTTGTATGTATCCTGCTGATCACTGATTGTGACAAGGTTTGAGTGACCTACGTTGTTGTGTTCGATGCCCCCCCCTATGTAATGCCCCTCCCAGGGGTCTTTAAGGGCCAATAAATGATGATGATGATGACAGTCCATCCTCGCGCAGCTGATGATGGCGAATAAAGAACGGAACGGAACAAAATAAATCCGAGTACTGATGGCTGTTTTGCCGCACTGTTCTCTGCATTACGAGCCTTTTTTTCTTTTTTCTCTCTCTTTGGTAACGCCTTATTCCTTGTCAATTTGTTGTTTTCATTATTTATTGCCGTGTATCAAGTTCGCTATAGATTTGTTTAACCCACTCGTGCAAAAGCACCATAAAGGGGCTGCAGCATGTAAAAATAAATAAATAAATAAAATAAATAAAATGTGTTATTAAGTGTTAGTGCATTCCTGTCTACTCCAGCTATCTCAACAGAGAGGGCTGTTGGGCCAGTTGGTTCATGATTGATGTCGAAGACAGCGCGCGTGTGCGTGGCTTCCCGTCCCATGTTTCGCGCTGTTTTCGACCAGCTATCTGATCGGGACACTGCCCCCCTCGCTTCCCGCCCTTTTCGCGGAGGTCGATCGGCGCGCTACTTCACGGGCGCACGCACGCGACCTGTGTTCGATTATTTTTCAGGCCGAGCAGTCGATGTTTTCTTTTCCTGCTCGTCCATGCCGACTCGTCTGCCTTTTTGACGGCTCTTTCAGCTGGCGCGAATCGATGTCGGCGCCCTTGAAATAACGGCCCAGTTTCGCTCCAGTGCGTTTTCGTGCGGACTGTGTCCGCGTTTACCGCAGTGACCGGGCAGCGCCGCCTCCGATTCGTTTGCCGATTGAAATGGCTGCAGGCTGCGCGCACTGCTTTCCACACGGGGTAATGTGAGCGCCGTAGCGGAGAGTTTCGAAAGTTGGATGGATTGATGCAGTGCTGTGGAATACCTTAAGGGTTCTTTAGCTTAGGTCGAAATCAGAGTACGCGGGCGTTCAGTCCGGTCCAGTCCAGTTCCTTGCAGTTCGGTCCTGTTCAGTCCAGTTCAGGTGAGTTTAGTTGACTCCACTCCAGATTCCTTTAAAAGCGCCTATTCAGGACGAGGGGGGGTGGTTATATATATATATATATATATATATATATATATATATATATATATATATATATATATATATATATATATATATATATATATATATATATATATATATATATATATATATATATATATATATATATATATATATATATATATAGCACATCGTTTTGTTATTCGCAGGGAAAATGTTGATTTGCAGATGATATCGGCAACTGAGGAAGGCCGTTCATTCAGGAGCTGCTCGGCAAAAAAAAAAAAGAAAAAATGAGTGTGAAGGTGTTCTGGCTTGAGAACGTGGGCTGGAAACGGGGTCGTCTTTGCGTTTCGCCTCCGTCGAAATGCGGTCGCTGTGGCCAGTATCGAGGTCATCACTGTAGGGGGGGGGGGGGGGGCTCATCGGTCTAAGTGCTATAGCCATCGCAGTTTGTGCGGTGGAGAGTTTTCGGCGAAGCGACAACCGCTATGACAAAGCCTTTAATAGAAGGGTGTTACGTTCCGCAATGAGTCGTTTTATTCTTCTCTTCATTTTTTTGTTTTTCTTGCTGAGCCTGTGTTGCGCAGTAAAGTGCCTGCCATTAACAACCGATCGATGCAGGTGGCGCAGCTCTCAAGAGCTGGAGCGGCGCTCGTATTCTCGTTGGTTAGATAATATTTATTTCGCATCGTGAACTCCCTTCTCGCCTCCATATGCAGTCGTCCTTTTCCATTGTTTGACCAGTTGATTGCCCCTCTATCGGCGGAATGACTTCTTCATCGCTATTAAAATGTGATCATGCAATCGCCTCTGCATGGACCTCCATATTCATGGGGGCTGTCACTGTTTAGCTCCTATATGGCACTGCAGAGTACACGAGCAAACAATGCGAAAGCAGTGCTACAAAACCACCCAGGGTGGCTTGAAACGCCAGCAAGACGCCGCGTAACGCACAGCTGCCTACGGTGTCGGCTTTACCTGTCCGCATCAGCATGTTCCACGGCTGCAGGGAACCCCGTTCGCGGGAAAGCGCGACCTGCCCGCAAAAGCGTCGTACAGAAGCATTGCTGCTCGTGCCACGGATGTCGACGCTCGCAAACATCGTCGGGCCGCCGCGGTGGCTGAGTGGTTATGGCGCTCGGCTGCCGGCCCGAAAGACGCGGGTTCGATCCCGGCCGCGGCGGTCGAATTTCGATGGAGGCGAAATTCTAGAGGTCCGTGTACTGTTCGATGTCAGTGGCCAATCGTGGCCAATCGATGTCGTGGCCAATCGATGCAGGTCTAAAATACCGCAAACTACAGGCGACAGAACGCGTAACGTGTGGCAAGGATAAAAAGATGAAAGCAAATAATACAATCTTACATAGAGAGAGACAAACTAAAGGAGTGTTGTTAGCGGTCGCCCAAAGCAATTTTTCTGCATGTTAATGTAATTAATCGGTTAAAATAATTCTATGATGCAGAAGACGCATGAAAATTTTCAGCTCGAAACTAGAGAGTCGTAAAGAATCAAAAGAAGGTTAATTTTCGTGATGGCAGGTTTACTGCGAAGGTAAGCACCGTTATCTAGACAAAGCGCCCGAAGCACATAATGCATTCAGCAGGAGAATTTACTTTCGAACCTCCCTTGCCGGACGGCGGAATTCTTCTACTGGCTATCGACATGGTGAGGCCGAATTCACGCTGCCTCACTGCAAGCTCAAGCAGCCAAAGTCTTCTGCTGCTCAAGGTGTTTCCATTGTCATCATCATGATAATCTTCAAGAACACCATCACAGGCACGCGCACTGCAGGACAAAGGCCTCTCCCACTGAGACCGGAATCCGACGTGGTGCGCTGAACGCGATGGGTACTGCTCGGCTAGACGCTCCCGACTACCTCAGCGGCAAGCCTATCGCAGCGCAAGTGAACACGAGGAACCTTGCGCGAGTGTACTTTGGCTATGTTGTGTAAGTGGGCTTAAGCCATTTGCGAGGGTACTTGACCGTGCGATATTTGTCAGCTGTATAACATGTCGCCTGGGTCTTTTGTGTTAACTCCCTTCTGAAAAATGTATATATGTTTGAACGGGTCAGCAAATAGGACTATGACACATTTGGTTTGGCTCTATAGGATGGACGTCCCAAAGCGGCTCAGTCTATGAGGGACGCCGTAGTGGAGGGCTCCGGATAATTTGCACCACATGGGTTTCTTAACGAGCACTAACAATGCACAGTACACGGACCTTTCACATTTTTCCTCCATCGAAGTGCTACCGTAGTGGGCGGGTTCGAACCCACGACTTGCATGCACTGAGTAATGTAAGTGCACGGTAATTAACCACGGGTAATGGTAGTTTTACGGAGCCCTCCACTAAGGAGTCACTCAAAGGCTGAATCGCTTTGGAAGCTTCATCCTATAATGTTAAACGAAATGTGTAATAATCCTATTTGTCTCCTATTCAAACATGTACACATTTTTTAATAGGTGCCGGCCCGAAAGACGCGGGTTCGATCCCGGCCGTGGCGGTCGAATTTCGATGGAGGCAAAATTCTAGAGGCCCGTGTACTGTGCGATGTCAGTGCACGTTAAAGAACCCTAGGTGGTCGAAATTTCCGGAGCCCTTCACTACGGCGTCTCTCATAGCCTGAGTCGCTTTGGGACGTTAAACCCCTATAAAACCATTTTTTAATAGGGCTTTTGGTGTTTTATCGAGTCTTGTGCTCTTATACAGAGCACAATACTGGATAAAACACCAAAAGTTAACACAACTCTCTATAAGTTGTCCTGTCTATGGTTTCACTATAACCAAGGTCAGTGGGGACCCACCCATCAGCTAGAGGACGGTAACGTCACAGCGACCATCCTATCGCCGGCAGAATTCTTAATCTCCCAAGACTGTTGTTTCATCTTCAGTTTGAAAACTTGTATCCTTTTTAACCACCGGTTCATGCTTTGTTGAACACAACGTGTAATACCAGGAATAGAAAAAAAAGAAACAAAAAAGTTGAAGCAACTATGAATTATCTTCAGGCTGCGCCTTCCTGTTTAAGGAAGCGGAAGGGAGTCACCGCTTCAAGGATTTTTCTGTGTCCACATTGTTCTTTTCCGTTAAATGCGCACCAGCCGGCCCACGTCAACACTTTTGTTTACAATAACACAGCGCAAAGACAAACACGGACAAGTAAGGAAAGACCACAAAGCGCTGACTTCAACAAATTTTTTTGCTGCGCGCACCGGATACATATACCGTACCGCGCGCATGCGCAGCAACGAAAGTAAAAAGGGGAAGATGTCACGCTTTATTTCGCACCGGCATCGCATTGCACCGGGACCCACTCGCCCACGAATAGGCAAGCAAAACACAGGGTAAAAAACTATAACGCACGAACCCGAGAGTCACAGAACTAAAACCGCACATTCCTGACTCACTGCAGGTTACATTTTAAAAAAAATTGACGCTCTTTTTCATTGAAGAACACCGCTGGCGTGCTGACCCAATCGTCCGATCTCTAAGCAATTTCACAAGCCTCCGCTATCTCCCTGGCTAGTTTTGTTGATTCTTTTGGACAGCTACTCTGGCTCTGTAGTGCCGCAGCTTGCGGCGCAAAATAAACAGTTCCCGTGAGTCTTTTGGGCTTCAGTGTTGTGGTGGCTACATTCACTGCGCGTGTTGGCCTTTTCTGCACCAGGACACCGCTTTGGCGCGTCTGCGCTTGAGAGCTTGGGGAGAAGACATTTCACGCTGTAGAGGTGGCCGGATATGCACCAAGCCCTCTTGTATGAAGACTCATCTCTTCCTGGGTTTTATGGACTGCGTGAAATTGAATCGCCTCGACATTTTAAAGAAAGAAGTCACTTGCTTTTTGCGCCGAAACTTAGACTCATGATCTTCACTGGAGCCACAACCCCGGAGTTTCGTGCCGACAGACGCGGGCTTTACGTTAGTGTAATGACTAAGTGTAATATCCCCAAAATTGGGTGTAATTCAGGAGAATAAATAAGTGAAATTAGCATCCATCTGTGCGCAACCCTACGGCAACAAAGGAATGCGATTCAGATTTTTAAAACCTGCGTTCTTGAGGAAAGCTGTATAGTTTTCATTTCTAGCCGTATTGCCGTGCTCGGGTGGATGCTGACTATCGTTTCCTGATTAGACTCCGCTTTGAAAAGGGTACACCCTAAACAACCGGAGTTGGAGTCCGCTGTTCCTTATCGCAAAGAATTGATGGCCGTTCCACGTCAGAAGTGTACGACTGCGTTCTACTCACTTGACTGGCTTCTAGTCTGTCATGGACTCAATTTGCTGCAAGGCTGCCAAGCTACACGAGAGGCCATTGCCCCTGGCAGAAGGGAAACTTGCAGCCCTGCATGGCCTTGGATTTAACTAAGCAATCAGAATTCTGAGAGGAAAAGTTTCGCTTTCGAAGCGATAGGCGCAAATTAAATTCTAATCGCTTAACAGTCGAACCTGCGCGAGCATGAAATCTTGCGGCTTGCTACGGGTTTCCACGCATGAAGCTGTCGGTTCCACAGTGAAATTGGACGTACGAAAGCACGGTAGCTCTTTTTCTGTTCGCTCTGAGCACGTAGGTAGCCTTGGTGCAGCTTATCTCCGGGACTATACCGGAGTTTCGTTATGAGGACTCGCCCCTCATCAGCTCTGTTTGTCCGCGCGAGCTTGGGCAACTCGGCCGCAACCGGTGCCATACGCAGGCTGCTGGCCCTTTCGCTTTCGAGGGCCGTAGTGGAGCGAGTGTCTTGGCATTGGTACATCCATGGTCTGCGGGCGGCCAGGGTTCGTGTTGACACGCCTCTTCCGCGCAAACTTGATTACGTCTTTCTTAATGGAGCCTGTGCAAGAATCCTCTCGTTCATTCGGCCCGAGCCTCCCACTTGTTTGCTGCTGACCTCGACCGGCACGCGTAATGCTTGTCCGAGCATTAGGAAGCTGCATTCGGCCTCCCACGTTCTGCGAGCCAAGAGCCCCGCAAGTGATGTCTTGTTTTTCTTGTTCTACGAAGCCTTCAGTGGCTGGATATGCACTTTTTTTTCTTCCGCATCAGCCCTGCTTTTAAGCTCACCCTGCGACTCAGCGGTGCTGCACAACTTTTCTGGTGCTATACGTCAGCATTTATAGGCAGTGTATCCTACATGGTCACGGTTATTATGCAGCAGCAGTGGGAACAGTGATGGTGCGGGTGCTATAGTTTTCCACTCGCGTCTTTTGTCTCCCCGTGAGAGATGACTGTCGTTGTGAGCTCAGGCTTTTTAGAGTGAAAATCTACATTCATACCTCGTCAGTCAATATTACCGCGCCGGTGGTTAAGAAATTTGGCTGGTGAGACCGAATACCAAGTTGAGCGTTCATCTACGGACTGTTCTTGGCTCTCTGCCTTGTGTTTTCGGCTGAGCGGCTCGTAGGTGGAATGCATGAGGTGATCTCCCGAAAGGAATACCACTCATTCAAGGCGACAGGAGAACATAGTGGTTGCTAAAAGAATTCTGCTCTCCAAACTGCTCTATTCACGTGCAGTGAAAGGAAAAAAAAAGAGCCTGCGAAAACATTCGCGCAAAAGTTAATCCCAACGCACCTGCTTCCTGTTCCTATTTGGTAAAAAAAAATGATGCAGGCCTTCACTGAAGTGTTTTTCACATATTCACTGCGCATAAAATTCTGGATTCTAAGGTATGGGCACCAGAGAGGACATCCACCTTGTTTTGACGTCGGATAACTTCCGTGTGTTCTGCTTGGACTCATGGACGCTAGATAGCACCTCGTTTACAATAGTTTATAAGCTGATAAGGCATAATAATTGACAAAACAAAAGCGAGAGATGGCACGTTAAATGTCTGCATCGCAGGGAAATTTTTCGGCGTCTTTGTTTTCGCATCTTTGCATGACCGTGATGCAGGCACTCCGCGTAGCTGGAGGTTACAAGAGTCCGTGAACGTGAGAAGTTTTTATCTTTTTGTCTTGTTTCCGTGATGATTCCGGCACGTATAGATTTTGTTTCTGGATTCGTGTGTTACGAACGAGCGAATAATGTGGATTCCTGAGAGCGGAGGTTTTCCACAGCTTGAGGCAGTTCAGTGTCGCCGACGGAAAATGCCATGCTGCCGTTCGCCGGAAAGATTGCGTTATCCTAGCGGCCCCTTCTCGTACCGCCGGGGAAGTGCGCATTTGTAAAGCCAGTGCTGATAGCCCCGTCAACGACCGATAGTAGACGCTCACCGCGGGGGTAGTACGGTGCTCATGCATGCGCCTCATGCAAAGGGTTGTTACAGTCTCTCCTGTTTCCTTTGCTGCTCAGAAGGAAAATGAAGCAACACCTTCTTTGTATTATTTATGCCGTTCTGGGTTCACGCCGTCGAATCTATGTGCGTCATGCGGGAACGTTGAATCCTTAGATAATTTCATCCTCTACTGCCGGCGGTTTGCACGGCAGAGAATTAAGTATTTGCAAATTACTCTCGCTAAATTAGGGCTGCCGTTTACTCTTCCCGTCCTCCTCTCCTTCGGTGCAACCGTAATAGGGCATGCCCTTAGGCAGGTATGTGAGCTTCTTCACAGGTATGTTATTGAAACCGGGAGATTTTTGTGCTAACTTTTCGTTGCCTTTACTTTTCTCTAAAAACTAATTTATTCCTGATTATTGCTTTAAAATTTATTTCAACCCTCACCGCTTTGTTTCCTCGATTTTCATTCCGATTTCCTCAAGATCTCTCAAAATTCGTTTTCACAGATTCCTCTATTTATATTTAGGATTTATTGCGGGTGGTACAGCGCAAACTAGACGACAGACAAAAACAAGACAACACAGACGAGCGTTTTTGTCCGTCGTCGAGTTTCAGCTGTACCACCCACAATGAATTATTACCAACTTGCCCAGCTGTACATCTTTCTTCTTATATTTATGAGTCGCCTGAGATAAACCTGGATGAATTTTTTTCCCGTTTAGACCTGCACCAAACCCTGGCCAATCGCCCACCGTGCACATGTGCCATCGCTTTTGAGGCGACAACGGCAACCTTAGTGCTATCATGCTTTTGATTTCTCGCTGTTTCTGTCCGATTCAAAAATTCATCAATGATCTGACGTCAGTGCTTCCGAAGGATTCGAATAATTCATGTATTATTATTTACTAAGAAACGTTCCCAGTTTTGTCGTAACGTTAACCGAGAAATATGCTTTCATGCACCTAAAATATATGGCTTTTATATTTAAACTTTCACAGTGTTGCGTCTTGATAAGTCCGGCGAATTACTTACCTGCGCGTAAGGCCCTCACTCATGCGGACGTACGTACCTGGTTCGAGTCTGCACGACAAATTTTCTGATCAGCCCAATTAAGAAGCGGACAGTTTCTAAGTTTTCTAAAGCACCTTCTCGCGCACCTTTTGTGAAACGGCCTACTGCGGTTATCGTGCGTTCGTGCAAGATGTCTCGAGCTACGGCATCGGTAGCGCACACCATGCGGTTTTCTTCAGTTATTGCAGCTAGGCAGGAATCCTTTGCTACTGATCGCGCATTTAGGCGGTGCTTACCTTCTGCCAAACAAAAACAATGCATTCTTTGACTGTGAGCGATAAGGCTAGTGGGAAGGGACAGGAAGATAGTACTTTTTAGAATCTAAGGATTACGCACGCACTTATCCCTGCTAAACGGCGTTAAAAATGACTACTTCAGGTTAAGAAAACCAACTGAAAGTCATGCACACTGCCCCGCTTAAGATGCGACATTGGAGAATTAAAAACAACAATTATTCGAAGTGTGACCTTTTCTTTACTTGTTCACGCCGTAATGTATTGCCAGCGGGGGGCCGAATAAGCTCGACTACTAAGAGCTGGTCACGGCTAAATTTCCTATTGCTGCTGTGTCAGCGTATTGACCTGAAGGCTCGATGTCCAAGCACACTAAGCAATACTTCCCCGAATCTCTGCCTCCTGCGTCCGTTGGGAAATTCAGCTCTGTGTCTGATATGGTCAGTTCTTATCTGCCAACCCACTTTCGTCGCCCAGCTCTCGCGATGGCCAAAGCTCCTTAGCGCGTTGACACCGCTTAATATGCGCATTCGTTGTCAGTTGCTAGCATAGCGCGCGCAAGTAACTGCCGCCCCATTTACTCGGGGCACTCTCGCCTCAGTGGCGTAAAACAGAGGTCCGAATTAAAGCGGCGCATTAGCGCAAACAGGACGTGTTTGGCGAGAAGATAAGCCGCTCATTCGAATCCCTTCTCCAAACAGCAAACGCCGCGCGCCTATCGCAGATACGCCGGGAGGAGCGTTGTGCGTACCGGCTCGAAGCAGGCCAGCTCTCCCGCGAGCCCCCTCCCGCTCCCCTTGTCGCAAGGCGAGCAGCAGCGGTGGGGGGAGGGGGGGGAGAGACCTCCGTAATGGGCCTTCAATAACTAAAGCCCAGCGTGGCGGCCAGTGGCCGAGCTGCGCAGCGCGACCGCTGGTTACTGGCGCTGCATCGGCAGCGGTCGGCGCGCCAATCTATGGCGGAAACCGCAGGGGGTTCCGGCCGCGACTTTGTTGCGGCCTGCGGCAGCGACCTTGAGCGGGCCAACGGGGCGCTGTTTGGCCACACATCCGGCGTGAGCGCGCCGCGTGGCAAATGGCGCACGCGTGCGTGCACGCGCGCGGATCGATGTCCGCGCGAGCGGCGTGATCACCGGAGGGGACGCTGGGGTACTTGACCGGAAATGACGCTTCCCCGTCGGCCGCGTTGTCTTCCGGCTGCCCCCCCTTCCCACGCGCTACCTCTTGTTCTTGCGTGGCATGGCTCGACGATCTGTCCATCAGCTGAGCGCCCGGCGCGTTTCCATAGCGGGCCGGAAGCGTCGCGGCGATAAAACGCCGCCGTTACGCTGAATGGGTTCGCGCCGAGGCCGATGCTGTGCTGCTCGGCTGTAGCGGTCGCACTGACGCGACGACGCGATTATGGGAGCGCGCGGCTGCGGCGGGTGTTTTCGACGTGGCTGACCTTGCGAAATGTGCCGGTGGCTATTGTGAGGGGACAAACAATCCTTCGGTCGCGGAGAGCACAATGCGCAGTGCAGGGTTTTCAATGAGGCCCCCTGAAAGCCACGCTCACAATGGCAGGAGCCGTGTATCTAGCCCCCCTTCCTCTGTCGTTTGCCGGAAGAGACTTCCATTGCGGCATCAGGTTACGTCGGAGTGGCCGCATCATCACGGTCTGAGTATTGCGCTATCATTGCAGTTTATGAGTGCGAATGCGTTTCCTGATTGTTGCACGGTGATTACAGATGCGGTGGAGGCTGAGCGTAGAAGGAGGTCCCTCTTGTAAGACAAACAGCTTGGAAGAAGAAAAACAGTGCGTGTTGTTCTTTTGCTAGGATCAGTACACAAGTCGTCTCTGTACTCAGATGTACGCAATAATATATCCTGTCTGAGCCTCTGAAAGGCACCTATTGGCTGAAGTGCACCCTTGGTAATTCTTCGAATCGAAGTACTGTTGAAATATTACAAAAGGTGACCACTTTAGGTCCAACTTGCTCGGATAAAGAGCTCTACCGTTGCTTATATTGGCGAAAAAACCGAACAAAATTATTAAGGATAGCTGGCTCGTTGGGCAAGTTGGTACTTCATTTTTTTTCCATCGTCAAACAGCACGCACGCACACACACACAAAAAAACACATGGATACTAAGATAGAACGACACGGAAAAGAGCAATCTTTTCCGTGTCGTTCTTTCTTAGTGTCTGTGTTTGTTTTTGTTTTTTTGCGCTATTTGACAATGGAAAAAATTCTCGCATAGTGCCACATTGGTTGATAATTGCGACATAGAAATGCCAGGATTTGTCAAATCAACACCCTAGGAATAGTGAAAATACTTTTATATTTCGAAGGTGCACGGGACATAAGAAATTGGGTTAGGGAAAATGTATTTTTGCTGGAGGCAAAATCTTTCAACATGAAAATGGCGGAGGACGCTACACAGCTTACTTTTATGGCCAGTGTTATTTACTGTGTTCGCTAAGTGGCCTAAGAAGCCACCCCATTTGCAGTCAGAAGGATGCTCATTGCTCATTGCATGCTGATCGGATGCTCAGTGGATGCTCATTTCAGCGAAAGTGATTGTCATTGCTAGGCATAGCACGCTCTCAGGAAAAGCTCCGAGTTCGCTTTGTGCACCTTGCAGGGTTAAACACGCTGCGCCGCTCGCTGCTAACCAGCGAGAGTCGTTTGAAAGACTGAGAGGAAACAAGATTTTTACACTATTTTCATTTGTTCTATTGCACCCACGGCCTCCAGTTTAATTTTTGTTTTTTAGAGCGGTGGGTTGGCAGCATTGTCGCAAGGCGCTTTCATTTTTTTTTTTGCCATCGCTGACGATGACTGTTCGGGTACAGCGATCAAAGTTACTTTGCTCGGTTACGCGGGTTTCCTAAAACCAAAGGGGTAAATCTAATTTTGGCCAATATTATATCGCAGAGCCATCCTTGTGAACATAAATGCAATAATTTTGGTAGTCCTATTGCATTCCTCCTAAGCGCTATTTTCGACCAGGTATCCGTGCAGTGTCTTTCAAGTTTACAACATGTGGAGGAGCTTTGCGTTTTCGGCGTAGCCTAATGGGCGAACGGGCGGTCCGCCGTATAACACCGCATAAAGGCGCCTAAAGTTCTCTGTGGTCTAGCTTTTTCGTCAGTGATGCGAGGGTTTTCTCGCAAGTTTTTTTTTTTTTTGCGGCGCTGACTAAAGTGCAGAGCTTGGCGCCGTACAGGAGCTACGAAAGATTTTTCGTGAATGACCAAAGCCGGGAAAAGCGCTTAGGGAAAATGGCGAGTTGATGTCCGAGCGGAGCACAAGTTTTCTGCGCACAGAAGGCGACAAAACGAGATTTCAACGCCGGATGCTCAGATGCAAACTGTGCTTTGTGTGAAAGACCGTTCGGGTGTAGCGTACACTCCTAGCCTTCGAGGTACACGCAGATTGAAAGATTTCCAGTCCCCAAGCGGGACTACGGTGAGGTTTTCCTCGATAGCTTTATGATGACGCAACTTTGAGTACACGGTGTGAGCAACCCTTACTACGACCGAAGGGGAAGAAGAAAAAAAAAATCAGGGGGCCAAACACTCGAGTGCGTCGGGGATTTGCTCCGCACGCCGAACACAAACACGCCACTCGAAAACCGTGGATACCGGAAAGCAATGAAAACATGCTCCACATGGCCGGCCGGCGTGAAGTGGGACCCTGAACGTCGCGCCGACCGCCGATATCCTTCTTCTGAACCCAGTCCCGTCTCTGAGCCCCTTTCGCCGCTGCGTAGCGGCCGGCTTTATTTTCCAGCTCAGTGTGCACTGCACTCCGCGTTTGAGGGAACGCGCGGAGCGCTCTCTTCTCTTTTTTCCACTCCTTTTTTTTGCATTGATTCGTGTTTACTAGCTCAAGGCTTCCAAGCGCGTTCATGAATTCATCATGAGGTAAAGATGCAAGCTGAGATAAATCGATGTGTTTTCTTTTTTATGCGCCGTGATATAATAAACAAAGAGTTCGCTTGACAGAAAACGTCTACGCCATCCTTTGTGCTAAGTTCACAGTTCACGTTAAATTATGACGAAACCTTTCGGTATATTCAGCCGTTTACTATCGCGTGCGAAGTCCAAAATGCATGAATGACTGATACGAGTAACACTTGCTGCTGGGCCACTTGGGACATTCCTTGGTATACGAAGTTAGCTCCGCACAGAGCGAACTCAAGAAAAAGAAAAAAAAGGAGGTCCCTTGCTCCTTTCTTGTGTTCGTCCTGTGTTGCGCTAACTTCATATGCCAAAAAATGCTTGAGGCATTTTCGAAGCTAACTCGCACACAACACACACAGCCTTGTTCCTGGCAACTGTGGGGAGGTTGCCATTCGAACCTGCGGACACTGAACTTGATGAAAATCCTTAGAAAATCCTTAGAAATCCTTAGAATTTCGGCATTGATTGAGGGATAGAAGCGTTGAAGCTTCAAAAATGGCTCCTCTTCGTGAACCATACACTTGAAAACATTCACAGCACAGATAACTGGTCAGTAGGCCGTTGCCCTTCGTTGGGGCAGTCAGAACGTCATCCGTACGACATCCCACCACAAGCACAGTGGTTACACGGTTACGGGAACGTGAAGCTGCATTGATTTCAAAAATGTACGGCGCAAAGCGCGTACCACTGTCCTGAAGGTGAAGGAGTCTTGCTTGCTTCTGCAACATCACCTCGTCTCATACAAAGCTTTAGCTAGCAAGACCGGAGCTCACTGTCACGTCTGTTATTCGAACGCGAGGTAATTTTTAAAGCAAGCTGGAGTCTCCTTTGTCGGATATATCGCTTTATGTTGACTCAGCCGTAACGCAAGTCCTTTAATTGAAACGTCTCATTCGAAGCCATAGTCCGTTCTGCGCAATACGAAGGGCGGACTGCCTCTAAACCTACTGGAAGAGCACAACAAAGCGTGCATACAGTCCTGTACTGACTTATCGTCCAGGCCCTGTGGTGGTGTGGTGGCTGTTGTAAGCGACAATGCCTGCTGGGTTTTGTTTAACGTTTAATTCTTGGAAATAATTTTGGTTTCTTTATCGTGCTATTTTCTACGCCAGTCTGGCAGATCTGCTGCGAGTTTTAGTTCCTGCGCAGACTTTGTAGGATGCGTTTCGCCTTCGTATTCTAAATTTTTTTTTATATAGACCCATATTGCCAGTAGAGAAAGCCAGTTTTTAGCTTTCCTTATAAAATACTGAAAGCCAATTTTTATCCTTCCTTATAACTCTTTACCTCCCAGATGCGCTTCTTTTATTTACCAGTAACGAGGTGCACCATAAACATAACCAGTACCAGACCGTGCAAGCTTCCCTATCAAACTTGCTTGAATAATATCTGCAAAGTAATCCTTGAAATTTCTCCAGCAAGCGCTCATTTTATGCAAATATCGCCTGGAAAATCTCGAGCTGAGAGAGCAAATCTTCCGAGCTGTAAACCAAGGGAGGGAGCTGTATCTCGCGCACTCAGGCGGGGAATGTTTGCTCAAGCGACGCCTGGCGCAAAGCTTCGCAACTGAAAATGCGGGTTTCTCAAGCCCTACACTTCATCATGAATGCATAGTTGCACCGTCAGTCGCCTCTTTCCTCACCGGTGGCGAAAAAGGCCCGAAGGCTTTAGCCGCGGTTGCAACTATTATCGGCGTTAATACAAAACGGAGATAACGGTTGCATCAGCGCTATAGCGGAGGCGCTTTCCTGCCGTTGTCTTCAACCAGCGGTCCTAATCATTATGCGAGGAGACCTGGCACTGGCGTTGCGCACTCGGAGTGAAATGACGGGCCGCGGTCGCCCGGCTGTGGATGACGTTGGCATGGACTGGCCGAACAGCTTCGGTCTCGCGGTGTATGCTTCATACTCCATGGACATAGCACGAATCAACGGTCGGACGCTTGGCGTGCATATTTTGACGCGCGGGTGTTTTGGGTATGTGATTGTTTAACTGTTTCTTTTCCAACCGCCATTCATTATCTTTGTCTGATTTCGATCTCGCCAGTGCTGTTCTTTTGACGTGATCGTATCTTTGGCCGGTGCTGACGCCTGTGCATTCTGTCAGGGACAGGAAGCTGTGTCTACCGAATTGCTGACAGTAGGTAGCGAATACAGGTTCCTTTGTTGATTTATTCACGACCGACTCTAGCTGCTTCGCCCAATGCGCAAGGCGGTGTGAGAACTTTGAAGAAATGATTTATGCGCAAGAGAGCATGTGCAGAATTTCACAGCGGGATCCAATACATTTTTCAACAGTTGACTCGTTGGCTAGCGACAAGTGGGCTGTCTTAACGCGAACTGTGCGCGCCTTACACGCCGTGTACGAAAAAGCACCTGCCAGTCGCTGCAGCGGGCCTTACGTTGATTTTGTAGGTTGCTTTCACAGCTTGATCTTTCTGTCGTAATGAGGATATATCACTTCACGAAATCAGCGATTTTTTTTTTGCTACTGGCTTCGCATATTTAGAACACCGCTCTGCTCAAACACGTCATGATATGGTGCGAAAACTGTAATCTGTTGTACAAGGCGCCGAACTTGGGGTGCTGCTGCAAAACTTTATCTGAAAACAAAGCCGCCGCACTGGCTGAGTGGTTATGGCACTCGGCTGCCGGCCCGAATGACGCGGGTTCGATCCCGGCCGCGGCCGTCGAATTTCGATGGAGGTGAAATTCTAGAGGCCCGTGTACTGTGCGATGTCAGTGCACGTTAAAGAACCCCAGGTGGTCGATATTCCCGGAGCCCTTTACTGCGGCATCTCTCATAGCCTGAGTCGTTTTGGGACGTTAAACCCCCATAAACTAAACAACACAATCACCTGAAAACAAGACAATGTGAATTTACCTCCTGCCTCAGCAATTTCACGATTAGTGCATTTCCTCATCATTATGTTACTTGCACATTTGTTTCTTTCAATGTTCTGCACTGTTTCTTTGTTTTAATGAGACTTTAAGCAACTACTTCAAGTTTTTTAAGTGTGCTTCACGGCGCTGGCCTGGACACACAGCTGGCGATCGAGCATGCAGTGTCTGAACAGCCATGACCTCTAATCAGCGCTGCAACGCACATACTTTAGCGGATGACATGATACACGCGCGTTTAGTGGGTTACCGTTTTTTAATGAAACGCGAAGGGGGCAGCCGGTACACAAAGAGCAAGACGAAATTATTCCATTTGAGGGAGGCTGAGGGTTTGAATGATTAGTGAGGTCAACTTTATTTAACATCACTGAGATGTCGGGAGCACTGCCAAAAAGCCTATTGAATGGCTTGACGAAGGGTCTGCGCCAAGGCTGTACAGAACTCGGCCACCTTCAGCATAATAAAAAAAGAAAGCATTTCGCTTGCACATCAACAGTGGTATTTTCACAAATTTGACAGCAACAACGGGAAAATAAGGCAAACTAGCGGGTAAAAACAAGGAAAATACATGCAATGTACAGAAAACAGATTTTGCAGCAATACACAACTTGTGCAGGACTCTATAGAAGATGCACTTTACAGGCTACAAATTTTCTGGTGTTTTAAAAAATACTGGTAAATTAAAGCCGATCATCTGACGTTCATAATTCGTTCGTGTTTGCGGAATGTGGAAATGATCGTGGATGCGCCTGCCATAGCTGTGGGACTACTGCTCCAGCCTGAGTATTGCTTTGAAATACACGGCTAGATTATCAGAGGCTGTCCTATAGCGTCTTAATAAAGCACGTTTATATAGTTGCGGTATTGAAATCACGTGCAGTGTCTGGAAAAAAAAATGTATCTGTGGGTGCGTCGCGGGAAACGTTGGCTGTTATTATGAGGGCTCGTTTTTGTAGTTTGTGAAGTTTGCTGGTATTTGAGAAGTTAATCGCGCCCCGCACCTAAAAACAGTAACTAATGATGGAAGGGAATATTGAGTGGTAGACAATTTCTTTCATACTGCGGAAAAAGTATAGTCTGGATAAAATACCAACGACATTATATAGTTTGTTTATCGCAAGCTCTATATGCTTATTCCAAGACAAATGCTAATTGAAATACACTCTAGGGTTTTTAACATCGGTACCAAGTTAAGTTTTAGTTGAACCCCTGACAGAAAGAAATGTCTGAAAGTTCAGAGAGCTTGTTTCTGGGCCCGAAAAGCACTCCTTTGGTTTTGTTAGTATTAATTACCAAAGGAATTTTGTCCATTTTCTTGCGCAGCGAGATGAGATATGTGAGTTGATTGGAAGAAAAAAAAAAGACTGGTATCACGTAGTCCAGAGTTCGACGAAAACTCGTCTGGCGAGGAAAAGATGGCATTATGAAAAACCTTATAGTGAAGACTGGTATCATCGGCATATATTATAAATGTGCATTTCTTGTTTAGACTAATGGCATCATTTAATTATAGGTTAACCAACAGTGGATCCAAAATGCTGCCTTAAGAGACACCAGCTCGTACAGAGATTTGACATAAGAAAACTCGTTATATATCTTTACCTGCTGTCAACGGGAGGCTAAGGCTGGTTGATTTGAAGGAAAACGCCCCGAAAATCATGGATGTCGAGTTTGGTTATTGAAGTGTCATTATTGTTCCGGTTTATAAATATACCCAGATTAAGCTCTCTGTTTTCAAACGATTCTAAAATAAATTCTTTGTGTAGAGGAAGGGCGCTCTTCGACGATATACCTTACCTGAAACCATGCTAGCATGACGCTGTTGGGTTATGTTTTTCACTGAAATCTGTGATCCGTTCAGACGTTGCCTTTCCTAAGCATTTGGAAAAGACGGAAAGGATCGGTATGGTACGATAATCTGCAACGTCATTTCTGTCGCCGCCTTCATGGATAATAGAGACTCGCTCCTTGCATGCACTGGGGAAGTACTCCTTTCTGTAGGCAAATGTTAAATATATATTCCAATACTAGGCTGGCGAGATCAATGACTTATTTGAAAGGTTGTACTGGAAATCATCTACATTGCGAGAATTGCTATTTGTAGGGTTGTAAAGCAACCTTCAATTGCATAATTATCTGTCGGTGGCAGACACGTACTGGGAACCATGGGAACAAAGTATTCGTTAACATTCACAGCGCAAGACGAACACGGACACGAGGGGAGACACCACAAAGCGCCGTCCTTTTTGCCGCACTATTTACATGCTCTAGACGTACGTCACTTCTATCGAACACCGAGTACACAGCTTCCTCTGCTCTCGCTTTATACATGACCTCCGAAAGCACCACAAAGCCCCCTTCCTTGTCGGCGGTAAGGAGTGCTAAGGAATTATCCCGCAAATAAGAGACAGTTCTCTGGATGGGCAATCTATGAGGCTGGATTTTACACCGAGATATAACATCTACACCCTCCGAGAGGCATCTCCCATCCTCCGACCCAGAGGCAAGACTTGACACCTGCCTCACCATGGCCAAACGTTCCGCGGTTGTCTTCCTTGGCTCCACAGCAAACTTGGGTCCGCAGCTGAGCACTTGTCGCACATAAGACGGTAGCTGGACATCACCGACGATGTGGACAGTATTCCCGTGAACCGGCACCCTTGGTGGAAGCATCCTGCGAAGCGAAGGAAGCGCTTGTTGCCATAGAAATTCCGTCGTCCTGTCAACTTCGAGGGAGAGTCTCCGCCAACGGAAAGCAGCGCTCGCAGGGCTCACGCCTGAGGCAGACCACAACCGAAAACGGCCAGTTTTTTTTTCCGATAACCTGTCATTACTTTGAGTGATCGTAGTACAGTTTTGTACGTCTCTTGGAGGGTTTAAAATATCGTTAATTTACTTCCACACGGGGCCACTTCTTTTTATTGTATTACAGTTAATTATTTTATTCATGCAGTCCTTCTTGGCTTGGCGGAGGAATGATCTTACCTGATTTCGGTACGTTTTCAAAGCAACGAGCTCACCGAAGCGAGATGACAGAAAACGGTTGCGCAGCTTGTTTTTTTTTTTTATCGTTTGGAAACAGTCTCTGTTGTTTCAGGGTTCACGGGCTTTTATTGGCCTTTTGGCACTTTTTTTTGGGAAAGCACACGACATATATTGTTTTAATGACTGTTATAAAGACCTCATACGCTCTATCTGGACCCTTAATTTTATACACACACTCACAGGACAAAACACTAAGCTTGTCTCGGAACACTTCCAACTTATCCGCATTTATCGTTCGGTGTGTTTGAAGTATTGGCTTCTCTCGTAGACGTTGTTTTGGGTAGGCAGTGAAAAGAAAAACTGTAAAATGATCGCTCACTTGAGCGAAAATTACTCCACAATGGGCCGGTGCATCCTGAACATTGGGGATGAAAACATTAATAGATGAGGCTGTCTGCATCCGTGTTGACTCTGGGATGACCTTTCGAAAACCGTTGCAGTCCGCAACCGTTGTTAATTCGCGCTGTTCATAAGACGAGGCTAAGGAATCTATGCTGATGCCACCACTTAATATTAAATTCAGCTTATTCTCAGTAATACAGGACAGGAAATCATCAATAAACGAAGGAAAAAGACGCATTTCCATCGGGAGTATGGTAAACCAGTGAATGAATGAATGAAAAACTTTATTGGTTCCTTTAGGAAGTAGTAGCGGTAGAGGGCGAAGTCTTCGTCTTGAAGCTTGGGTCCTCCTTGGCCGTGGGTGGGCCCCTAGTCCAGGGCTCCACTGAGTCGGGCCACCTCGCTTGCGTGTGCTATGAGGGCCCTTTGGACCCCTAGCTCGCAGCTGGTGAGCCGGCTCTCCCATTGCTCCGCACTTGGTGTTTTGTGTTTGTGGAATGCTTGATTTCTTCCGCACTCCCATGTGACATGATATAGTGTTGGTTTTGCTCCGCACCGCGGACAGTTGGCGCTATACTGTGTGGGGAACATCTTGCTTAATATGTATAAGTTTTGGAAGGAGCCTGTTTGCAGTCTTCGCCATCCTGTGGCTTCCTCCTTGGATAATGCTTTATGTGGTGGGGGGTATTGGAATCTTAGCCCCTTATATAGGTTTAATAATTCTGAATAGCTGTCCCCGCAATTAATCTGGGGCCCCTCCGGGGTTAATGACGTTCCTGCTCGGCTGGTCATTCCTCGAGCTAGGTTGTCTGCCCCTTCGTTGCCCCTGATCCCTGCGTGACTCGGTATCCAGATTATGTTGTGTATTGGTCGTCCCTCAGGGAGCAGAGCTCTACTGAGGATCTTGAGTGCCGTGCTGCTAATTCTGCCTCTAGTATAGTTCCGGCACACCTCTTGTGAATCCGTTAAGATGTTAAGGGATCTCCCTGTCCTATATCCTTCATTCGCTGCCAGGGCGACAGCAATCTCCTCTGCCTCCGTTATGTTAGATACTTCGGCTGTAAATTAGTGAAAACACGTTTGAGCCGCGCCATTAAGACAGTATCTCATAATCATCGAGTACCAGTGAGAAGCGAGGAATGACGCAGCCATTAAAATATTTCTGTAATATTAACGTTAAGCCATCTCTTGCTTTACTAATTAGATTCTCTGCATGTGTATTATCATATCCAAGTCTCTAAATTTCACCGTCATCCCGATATCATGATTCTGGTATCATTACTCCATCAAATATGAATTTGAGCGATTTAAGAAAGGAAAAGACTGTCTTTTTTGTCCTCACTTTTAAAGCGCGATGACCGCTATTCGACAGTGGAGTCGAAGCGTTTTTGCATTCTTTTCTGTCCAGTTAACAATTTTTTTTTTAGTTCGCGCTTCATCTGACGTCGATAAGAGGCACCGTGACCGACGTGTTGTGGCGAAATCGCACGACGGCGGTACGTGGGAACGGCTGGTTGTCTCGGGAGAGCCTTCACCGCCCCGAGAAAGCAGGTCAGGGGAGCGTTTAAGACAGCCTTCTCCCTTTTCCAGCGGCGCTCGATTGGGCGACGCCCGGCTGCCTGTCGTCTTTTGCAGCGAGCCAAGGGAGCGGCCCCGTGCTCGAGGAAGCGCAGCTCTGACTAATTGCTCTCTTCCCGCGGTGGCGGGCAGCGCTCGGAAGACCGGATGGAGCCGTCGCACCCACTCAGGGAACCGCTAGACCAAAACATCGGACGTTAGCACGTCGCTCCAGCGCCGCCGGTGACACGAAGGCGCCGATATGGAGAGTCGAAAAATCCCGCGTTCCGCTCGCTGGACGCATCTCGACGGGTTCGCTGCTCCCAACTTGCCATTATTAAAGTACTTCAACGGTATAGAGCCCGAGAGTGCGCCAGAAAGAAACATTGTATCCTATAGCTTTCGCCCGAGCGCCTTCTGTGGACGAGTACTTTCGGAGTGTGGGAGAACAGCTGGTGAAGGCTTATTGAGTGACTTCACGTTCGTACTGCCCACTTAAAGCGTGAAGGCACCTCATTAGCGTCCTTCGCTGTGTGCGTTTGCCGTACAGCTCCTGCTCACGGAATGGACTTGCAAGCACGTCAAACCTAAGCGTCCCATGTCAACACCTCTGAAACGGCATTCCCCATCTTTTGAAGCGTGCAGGCAAGGTGGAGTTGAATGGGGTAAGCAGGCCCTTTCATTGAGTTCAATGCATTCTTCAACGCTATTACAACAGGCAAGCTTGGGGGCTTGGGTACCCTTATGACCGAAACAAACTCCTGACGCCTAATGACTTGGCGCGATTCGCTGCGAGCTAGGGCAGTTAGGCGTGCAATGTCTTGAAGATACCGATGAGCGCAAAGCGCTAGAGTTGCATTTCATGCTTCCAGCTCAAAGCTGTCGAATGAGGGTCGCCTCCGGTCATCCCTAAGCTTCTAACCGTCCGCTCTGTGCCTCACCCATGTATCGGAGTGTGTCGGGCAACAAAGATGCACAAAAGAGAAACCAGGAGCAACGCCCGTAACTACCCGTAAAGCTGGGCCCTGCACCTTGTTGTGCCCTATAACTAGCATTATTGCGATGAAGTTTTAATGCGTTACCGTTCTGGAGCTCTGAGCGAAAGTGCTTCCATTTAGCAGTTTCTTGAAGTTTCTTTTTCGGCGGAGGATGAGGATGATATGTTGACTACGCGTGCCATGAAAGCGTGCCTAAGAAACCATCCTTGTTTGGGAAAATTTCAATAGCTTATCGCGTACGCCTATATTTTCAGGCTAACCGCTCGGACTTCGTTGGTGAAAAGCAAATATGGACAGTGCGGTTCAGTGCGTACGGAATAGATATAGCTAATTTTATAGCTATTGTCAATAAGCGAGAAAGAAATAACGGCGTTAATCGACCAAAGAAGTGTATCTATCCTCTAATATCAGTAAATTTGCTCAGATTTGTTAACAACGTGAATGCGCAAATGTACCGGTGCTTAGGAATTATTTTTACTGCGGCTTAGAAATCGGAAGTTCATCAAGAGGTCGCGCGTCTAAATGAAATTTACTTACAAAGGAAGAACCGTATGCATCTCACTTATACTCGAGGAGTTTTGTTAACAAAGTGATGACTGCTAACAAAGTGATGTCTTTCATATCACTTACTATTCCTATCCACAACCGTATTCGTATCTAGCACAAAGCGCCGAGATTTTCTGATAACGGCACTTCGTCCTCCCCACCTCCCCGAAAGCTTTATGCGGTGCTCTTGGCAAGCCTTAATTTACGCTACCAAATTACTGTCCAAGATAGTCACATGAGTGAAGACGAAGTCAGATCAGATCAAGTATATTTCATACGAAGGTTAGAATTGGACATTACAGAAATATATAACGCTTCGTAATTACATTTTGTTCGCGAAGTAACGTGTCAAACATTCCTGCAATATTGTCGAGGACGCTTACATGTTAGGCCATAAAGTACTTTAGTAAGTACAAGAAGTCACTCTTTATTTTAGATTCAAGCAGAGTTATTTTTGAATATACCGTCTTGCACAGCGATAGTTGCAAAGGGCTCGGCAGTGTTCTGCTTTCCCACAACTAGTACGACATTTTAAAAAGAGAAGTACTGAAAAATTTTCCTTGATTAAGGCGAGGGGGAAAGTTAAGCGCTGCACTTGCGGCATAGAGCATCAGCGAGCTGAACACACGCATCCTACAGATACGGCTGCCGAAAGGCTAGGAGCAGCCGACGATGGTCGGGTGGCCCGCCGTATACAGCGAGAGCTTCTGTCCGAGTGGTTGCGCCAACGTCGAAGTCACATCCATTGCGCCAGCGACGCAACGCCCGCCGATAGGCGTCGCCAAGACAGGCGCGGGGGATCAGTGAAAGGAGTTTTGCCGTCGGGCGGCGTAATTCCTCATCCGCATTGTCGGCAGTGACACGCAGGGACGCTCGTCCGGCGACGGCGTGTGTGGAGGGTGAGGGGGCGACAAACCGAAAGGTCCCCTGCTCTCCTCGCCAATGCGCCCGTCCGGAGTGCTGTGTCATGTCCTCCTGGCCATTGTTATAGAACGCCACTCGCCACTCTCGCGTGGAGGGTCACTTTTCGCACCGCCTGTGAAAGAAGAAAAAGTTAAGAACATCGTGCGCCTGCGCGCGCATTTACGCGTCCGAGAGTCGTTCGCGCATGCCGGCCAGCGTTCTCTCGCTCTGGAGCGCACGCCTGCGTCATTTTTGCGGGGGCGTTTGTTAATTGCGCTTAGCGGGCGAGAGGTTCGCTTTGCGGCGGCGGAAGCGAGGGCCAGTGATGGCTGGGTCTCGAAGGGAGGGTTGCCCGACGCACTTATCGGCGCTGTGCAGAGTCGTCCCCGCGGGCTCCGAGCGAACGGTAGGCGGCGCTGCTGGCGCGGCCTAACGCGCGGGGTTCTGCGCGTCCGCTTTCAGGCTGCTGCTGTGGTTTTCCGGCAAGGCAGCTTACTTCATTCGGTCAGAGCGAAAAAAAAAACAAAAAATAAAAAGCAAGGTGTCATCAAAAAGGAGGCGCGAACCGCGGAACAAAAGTCAAGAAGGTCAAGAACACGGTAACTTGAAAGAGCGCAACAAACGGCTATATTGTTGTGAGCTGGGGTGGAGGGAAGGGGATGGGGGAGGGGGTAGTTTATGCAGTGCATTTAGTGTGGGCCAGTGTTTTTCCGCGGAATGCATCTGAGTGAATTTACGCAGCACAGGAAAAGCAAAACGTGTGCGGTGGTGTATCAGGTGGCTAAAAAGGGAGTAATACTGGGAAATAAGACGCAGGAGAAGAAAGAGGAGCTCACGTAAAAGTCGGCGTCGTAGCCTTTCTTATATTTTCTCTTCGCCGGTATTGATATTTTTCCAACCATGCATGCAGTTTTCTGCGGTAATACAGGATTATTAGGCTGGCAGTTGGAGCTCGAAAGTGAGACGCCGCCTCGAGGCATTGCGGCCCAGTCTGGTTACTTTCACCACGCAGTCCCTCGTTGCTTAGCTTTGTTGGCCCGCTGAAAATAAGCTGGCAACTAGCACGACCACTCTTGATAGGTTGCCACGCAACTGTGTTTACAGGACAGCTAGTGGCGTTTCGGGGGCAGGGTTCGTCGCATTTATACTCTCGCGTGTGAAGAGGCCACCATTTTGAATACAGTAGCGGTTATAGATTTATCCGTTCGCCGAAGTTTTGCCTCGAAAGCCACCCACGCAGATGTGCTGTTAGAAGGAGAATAAATAAGAAAAGGGAACAAGCACCAAGTTGAAAAAAAAAAATGGCTCCCAGACTTTTCGTTCTTCGGCGAAAAATTGATATTGAAGGCGGGATTGTAAAGGTGGATCTAAGGTGTTCTTACGCCGAGTCTCTCCGCGCATAGTGCATCCATCAGCGCTGTAGTGCACGTACGACGTTGCTTAGCGCGGGACAGACACACAAGACAGGCAATGCCGTGCTAATGTCTAACAAAGACGAGCAGAGTCTGCTTTTTTACTTCTAAAATGCAGTTTTCTTTGCCCTCTCTGCTTGCTTTCGGAGATAACACATTCCAGTTGTGAGCCGTGAACTCAAAGTCGAGGCTTAATGGGTCTGTGTATCCCTGACTGCATCGAGGAGCCCTCCTGTATTGCAGCGTAATGTCATCGCCGCTGAAGTAAAAATAAATGCTCAAGGTATTCTTCTCCGCAGCTTTTTTGCGCTCTCATGTGAGAAACATTATGGCTATTCTCGCGGCCTGTGTGTTACTAGTCGGCGAGTTTTTGTGGTGCTCTTGCGAAAGACGCTGGGGCTGTGCTGAAAGAAAAAGAGGGGCTGCTATGCGATTAAAACCGTGGCGAAATTGTGGACGCCATTCGTTCAACAAACCTTTTCCGTTCACGTGCTCGAGGCAACAGTCAGAGCTAAAATAAAATTAAAAAACAAGGTGACAGCAATCGATGCGACTTCTCTCCATGCTCCGGCAAAGGGGACGAGAGGTGAGGGAGGTTTTTGTGATGTAGTAAGTTGGAAGACGTATGTTGCTAAGAAAATACGTCAGTAAGCGTTAGCGCTAACGCTTAACGAAGAATATGTCCCAACTCGCCCAGCAACAAGGTTTACTTAATACGTATTTTTCTTTTCCATTGGGGGGAGGGGGGGGGGGGGGGGGAGTATGACTCTTCGGCGATGGCCGTAGAGTCCGCCGAGTTTTCGAACTTTAGCAACGCTTCTTACGAGTGCGGTTTTATAGAGTATTGTTCCGTTTGCGTTTCGTTACCACTGTTTTTCTGCTATAAGCGCTCGTGGAGACCTCTTTCAGGCCTGCCGTTAACGTCGAATGTTTCACTTTTGTACATTTTTGTATAATTCTTATACTTCCACGTTCCAGTAGGCAGCAAGCAGTTTATGTATGTCTGAATACGCTTGCGGCGTCTACAATTTGCCTAGTCCTATTTTTGCGACTTTTTTTTTTTTCAATAAGGTGATATTTTTCCCTGGAAAAAGATTTGCAGTTTTTTTTTAGGTCTTGGAGCCATTTCGAGTTTTGAAGGACGCGCGTGCTGCAGTAGCGAATACTTTAAAGCCACCCTCGAGACAGGCCGATTCAAGTCGCCGTAAGCTATGCGGACCGGATGGGGAAAGAAATGTGGAGCGGCTCAAGTCTGCTCTCCCGAGGCTTAGTCACGCCGGCTGTTCGTTGCACACGGCTGGCTGCCAGAGGCGGAGATTAGGCGGCAGGCGCATGGCGCCCAGTGATAACGGGATCAGAATAAATCCCGTGGCCGGCACGGCGATAGAAATGGGCGCAGGTATGAAGCGAGAGCGCCTCGCGGGAGACTCTTCGCTCGGATTTTTAAACGGGTTTCAGAGTGGAGGAAAAAAGAAAAAAAAAAACCAGGCAACGAAACACAGAGTCGGCACCCTAATCGATTCGTTCCGATAAACGAGTCCGGCAATATATCTCTGCTGGCTTTCTCCGTGTTAATGAGATATCTGTGTAATTATCGCATGTACTAATTGAATTTTCATGCAGCATATCTCTATGGTTATACTTTTGTCATTGGTTATTTGCCCTGAATTTATCAGATAGCTGGACTTTAGCTGATCTGCGTATGGAAGTGTAGGTTATCGAATGGGCGGAGACATGGTGAGTATTGTATTGCACCGGTGAATTGCGCTCCAGTGGAAAACTGTGCCGACGTTTTCAGCATGCCAGCTATCATTGCCTACACAAAGGGTAGCCGAGTGGCAGCCGGAATGCCTGTCATATAGGCGATAGAAGCGTTAGGCTGGGGCCTAATTAAGTTAGGAAAGAAAGTTCTTTATAGCGCTACAAAAAAACAGACACAGGAAGAAGTGCACAGGACGGCCGCTCCTGTCCTGTGTACTTCTTCCTGTGTCCTTGTTTTTTTGTAGCGCTATAAAGAACTTCGAGAAACTATGCTTCACCAACTAGCCCCACAACGTGTTTTGTTAAGTGGACCGTCTATTTTACTGCCTTTGTTTTAATCCCTCGCTGACCCATTCACCGGGCGTATAATTCTGCACGTGCAGACTTGTGGGTCAACGCGCTACAGAACAGAGTTCTATGGTCGCGTTGCGAGTGAAATAAAACCTGATATATGCATAAGGCCGACTTTTGGATAAAAGTAAGATGAAAGGCGAGAACTGGGCTTATGGCATTATTTCCTACCACTTTCCTCCTACAGAAGACGAAGAGGAGGTGGTAACGAAAATGCGCTGACTGTCTCGCTCTGCGCGGACACGTGAAACACAGACACAATGAGGCGAGAGGAAGGAAAGGGGCGAAAGGGTAATAAAAAGTAACACGCATACCACGCGAGACTTTCCGCGCTTCTTTCCGGCAGCGCCCTCTGTCGAGACAGGCGAGGATGCGACCACTTTTATCTGGAGGCATCCTATAGTTGTATACTTTCCGCCCGTGGGGCTGCTTCTTTGCAAAATCGCCAGAGGCGCCGCAAGAGCCACGCATCACCGCGTGGTATAGACAACACTTTTGCTCCCCACCGTGCGTACCACCCACGGTGCCCACAGCGCGCGTGGACGTGTCCAGCCCATTCGTGCGATGTCGCAGCCACACCACGTGTGCGAAGGCCCTATATATGTAAAAGACGGTGGCTGGAAAAGCCAGGCTTCCTCTTTCCGCGAACCGTTCAAACCGCAGCTTGGCCCGTCACCTCATAAAGACGCCAAACCGCCGTGAGGTTCCGACTTTCTCGGCTTCACAGATGTCAAAACAAAGCACAACTGTGAGTAAACAAAACGAAGGGAAATGCTGGCGGCGATGCTGGCGGCGATGGCCGCATTTGGGAGCTGCAGTTCCGCGACGCTCCTTGGTCGACGCGTGCGCTGTTTGTGCCGACGACTTGGGCAAACACGGAATACTTGGACTGCAGGCGCGTCTCGGCGACCGTCGGCCCTGGCGGGTCTCCACTGCGTGCCGGAGGCTGGCATTTGCCCCTTGGGGCGTCCGAGACTCACGAATATGGCTTCTACATTCTGGAGACATAAAATGCAGTGCCCACAGGAGGCGTGTCGATCCTCATCTTACGCCACAAACTGGCGCGCATCCTTTCGTCGCTTCGCCTGCCTTTTCTTTGTTTGACCCTTGATCGTGTTGAGGGCGCTGGAACGTTTGCAACGGATCGTCTCGGCGTGGGGTGGCGCAGGTGAAAGTAGCGGTGTGTGCCGGCGATGCGACATTGTTCTCGAGCGACGCGGACGGCCTGTTGGGTTTTTCGCTCATACAAGTAGCACGGTTTGCTCTCACGTACGAAACTGAACCTAGAGAAGGGCAAAGCGTCGGGTTCCAGAACGCTGGTCGAGACACAGCCTCCCGAGACATTAGCTTGCGTAGAAAATCGAAAAAATTAGCTCAAGTGCTATTGCACCCGAACGTAGAAACATACTGCGGAGTAAGTAAATAAGCAGTGGTAGCTGTATATCCACATTCCCAGTGTTGCTGGGAGCACATGCTGCGCGACAAATGTCTCGCGCAGTCGCACTGCCGCGCAGTTTGGCGTACGTCGCACATTTAAACGCATTCTCGGCGTTGATGTGACGGTCCTACTGAACTCGTGTCAGTGGCGTGTGCGTGAAATGTGTCGCTCTCAGGAGACGCAAGGTAAGAAATGGGTTTGGGAAGGGCATGTAATGCGAAGGCAAGATAACCGTTGGTCCTTAAGGGTAACGGAGTGGATTCCAAGAGAAGGCAAGCGTAGCAGGGGGCGGTAGAAAGTTAGGTGGGCGGCTGAGATTAGAAAGTTCGCAGGCATAGGGTGGGCGCAGCTGGCAAAGGACAGTGTTAATTGGAGAGACATGGGAGAGGCCTTTGCCCTGCAGTGAATGTAGTCAGGCTGCTGCTGCTGCTGATTATGATGACATAGATATGTTAAGACGTGCACCGCAGTGTAGTCGTCGAGCGACAACCGCGACCTCTTTTTTCGTCTGTTCAGTGGGGCCTCCTCAGCGTAGGATTAGCGCAGCAGTTCCGAGCGGGACAAAGCGTTCGACAATTGGGCGCAAATGCAATTAACTTCCGCGCAGAAGACGATGCCCCCTCGGTTGTGCGTTCCGGGAATTCGATCTCTGTGAGGGCTGCTCCCAGTTCCCTCGCTCATTGTGTCAGCTGCGCTTGTTTGGTTTTCGTGCGTAGCTCTCAAGACTCGTGAATGTCTCTGCTGCTATGTTTATTTCATCGATTTCACTACCACCGTTTTTTTCCCCCCGATGATCCGCCCTTCCCGTTTTAAAGGACCCGATGAAGGCAACGGCGACTCCGCTCTTTTTCGCATTTCTGTCGATGTACTGCCTAGCGGTGAGCTGCGTGGGGGCAGGAACGTGAGAGAGGAGCTCAGTGAGGGAAGAAGAAGACGGATTTGCGAGGAGGAGGCAGGTGAGAGAGGGCAACATCGGCCTGCAGAGCGGGAACCAGGAATAGGGAGGCGGCGGGGGGGGGGGGGGGGGGGGGGGGGCACGATCGAGTTGATCTCGGCGTTCCGATGGCAGCGCCACCGTTACGCTGTGTGCATCTTCCGCTACCCGGCGTCGTACTCCCTTCGCCTCCTTTTCGCTCTTTCGATTCGCCGGAGCCCGAATCGAAACTCCCATTTGTCCCCCGCATTTGTGCCTCTGTCTTTCTGCCGCCTCCTTTGTCTTTCTTTATCCCAGTCTTCCCTCGCTCTCTTCGGCGTCCATCGGTGGCTGGCGAACGTAGCAGAGGGCAAATCGTCGATGAGGAGGCGCCTGTCTCGGATACTAACACCGGAAGTGGGGCCCGGACGTAGGCTCTAACGTGATGGCGTCTTCCCCGGCCCCTCGTGTGGACGCAAGGACTAATTTAGCCTTCTTCGAATGAGAGCCTTGAGGAGCGACGCCGAGCGCTGTTCTTCATTCGGTTACAGGATGCGTGAAATGCCCTCGTTCTCTTGTTTCTTTCTTTTCTACGTGCCGCCGCTTCGTTAACGTGGAGGTAAATAGACTGAAATGCCGAATCACAGAGGCCATGCAAAGATGGTGGCTCACGACTGTAAAGAAGGATGTTTCAACGCTGATGACTGGACAAGTGACGAGCTTAACAAGACCCAGTATCGAGGCCAGCGTAGGCCCCGCCGCGGTGGCTCAGTGGTTAGGGCGCTCGACTACTGATCCGGAGTTCCCGGGCTCGAACCCGACCGCGGCGGCTGCGTTTTTATGGAGGCGAAACGCTAAGGCGCCTGTGTGCTGTGCGATGTCAGTGCACGTTAAAGATCCCCAGGTGGTCGAAATTATTCCGGAGCCCTCCACTACGGCACCTATTTCTTCTTTCACTCCCTCCTTTACCCTTTCCTTACGGCGCGGTTCATATGTCCACCGATATATGAGACAGAAACTGCGCCATTTCCTTTCCCCCCAAAACCAATTATTATTATTATTACATTACTTCATGCGCAAACAGAACAGGAAGTGGTTAGACTCAGAATTTTTTTTAGCGTTTTGTAAAGCGTTCATTATAGGGCAGTCTTCCTAGTGCGTGCATGCAGACGGTGTACGCTAAAGGGGCGAACAAAATAGCGGAAAACAACACTGCAACATTTGTGACACTCTTGAGACTGTAATTACTAATTAGCTGCACTTAATAATTGTGCACGCAGTTAATCAACGAATTACTCAGTCTCTCATCAGCAATTACTTATTGGACCACTAGTAGTTACTCATTACTGCAATGACACTATAGCAGGTCGCCTATTAATAAGTCAGCTTTTAGGCTCTGGCAATTTCTTCTCTCAGGTGCAACAGTCCGCATTTTAGTATGCATGCAGTGAAAATTTTAGTGTTTAAGTCGGTAGCCTCTTAGTCGCGAAAACTTGGCTACTGGAGCAAGCTGCCGTCGAAAACGGCGCGCCTTTCGGCTTTTGCTTTTTGATCGGCCCCTCTCTCTATTTTTCGCTTCCACCAGGCAGATGGCGCCACTGCCTTTGGGTCGCGGGTTTTGTTCGGTGGCGGGCTAGCTACCGGCACATCTTTTGTGAGTATTCTCGTACTCTCTAGGTTACGCGCTCCCGCCATATGAATTTATAGAACGGAAGTCGTGCAAAAATATATTTATTTATTTTCGCTTCCAGGGAATTGTCCTAGGGTTTTAATGGTGCTCTGCGTAATTCGTTCGCTCAAAATTAGGACTATATATATATATATATATATATATATATATATATATATATATATATATATATATATATATATATATATATATATATATATATATAGTCCTAATTTTGAGCGAACGAATTTTGGCGCCCTTCACTACGGCGTCCCTCATAGCCTGAGTCGATTTGGGACGTTAAATCCCATATATATATATATATATATATATATATATATATATATATATATATATATATATATATATATATATATATATATATATATATATATATACGTGTTTACGGCCGTATTCGTGCTACTTGCTTCACTATGATCACCCATGAGAGACGGTTAAAATCGTTGTAAAGCGTATCGAACACTCTAAAAATCTTGCATAGTTTCAGGAAAGGGATAGACACATTGTGACTTGTTTTTAGAAGTGTTGTTCATAAGCACTACTTTCTTGGCTTTCTTAAAAAACTCGCATGTGGTCGTCAAAGAGTAAAATAGTTTTGAATTTTCACTTTTTAGCTTTCAGAGCGGCGTTGTGAGCTTTGCATCAGTGGCGTAAATCGCGGGGGGGGGGGGGGGGGGGGGATAGGGGGTCCTGACCCACCTTCGCTTGGGATGAGGGGGGGGGGGACACAGCATGCGAGCGTGCCCCCCCCCCCCCCCCCCCTACCCCCTCCTCCCTGAGATTCGTCACGAAACTACTCGGTCGTCATGAATTGATTCGAGCAGCACACCTAACACAGGGAAGCCGTGGGAGCGAGAAGGCTTCTAGCTTTCGGCAGAATGACTCAGCACAATCAGATGGTCACAGAACAGTGCTGTCAAAATTACAATCTGCCAAAAATCAAAGGACATATGCCATGACTGTGTGATGGTATTTAACTTAAGGGCTCTGTTTTCTGTCATCGAGTTTCGACTCTCGTACTTTCAGCACGTGGCAGCGGTTTTGGCTCAGCCTGAGCCAGTGGGGAGGTCTGTGCGCTTTCCTTTTTATTTTTCCTGACAGCAATAGCAGAAGGAGCAGTATTTGATTCCATATAAAATTGTTTTATTTTATATTATTTTGTTTCAATATTTATTCTATTATTACTTTATTCCATAATAATTTTATTCCCTCCTGTCTTTCAACTCTCCTACTGTCTGCACGTGGCTGCGGATTGTGGCTCATCTTGAGCCAGTGGGCAGGCCGTGCACTTTCATTTTCAGTCTTCCTGACAACAACAAAAGCAGCAGCATTTTATTCGATAATGTAACGACCTTGGTTACCATGGCTACCACTGGGTTACGATTTGCATTATAACGCATAACGCTGAGACCCGAAACGCGAGAAGTATAGCTTAACGCTCTAGAAACTACAAGCAAGGGCAATGAAATGGTGGCAGGCACGCGCTAAGCGGGCGCTCCCAAACAAAAAAAAAAAGGTTAAACACGCACGTGGCAGGAAAGGAAAATAGAAAGAAAAATGTCATGAGCTTGCCAGGGTGTGGAGTCATTTTTGGCGGTACTTGTGGAAGCAAAAATTTGCGCCCTCAGAAAGTGCTCTAATGTATAGGGTATAGCCTAAGGGGAAATATTGCCTTTATTTAGGCTCCTGGATTTTAAAGGACATATTGTGCCGTCAGCGCGTGTCATTGATGCATGCGTTGCTAGACAGCGCGTGTGCAGCGCGTATCTTGACTGAGATTCAGGTAGGCTATTCGCTAAAAGCGAAGGATGGGTAGGCAAGAGCAAGATGGAAGCTGACAGCGAATTTATATGCAAATGAGCGCTCCGTAAGGTGCACACAAATAGGTGCACCCGGAAGTAAAAAGTGAGTAAAAATAATAACAGGAGGAAAGGAGGGTACCAGTGAACTAGCGAAAAGGAGCTAGGAAGTAAGCTCAGTACGTTCTGCAACTCGACTAGTCTGTACGGTTAGCAAAAATTGTAGACTTGTTGATTACAGGCGGCTGAAATGGCGCGATTGAAATTTAGCTTGGTAACTTGGAAATGTTCTTTATGCCCATGATCTCAAAGAAAATTCAAATCGAGCGCAGTGCAATAGTAGAAGCTATTTACTTAGCGAGACAACAGCTGCAGCAGCACTGATACATTGGTGCATGAGGTGTGCAACTTAACGAAACTGTCCAGTTTTTGAAAAGATTGACAGGAAGTTTGACAGTTGTTTTTCTTTAATAGGTTTCTGGCGCCTTGCACGAACGTACACTAATGCTCTTAGGTGTTGCGGAAACGAAAAATATTTCTCGCCTATACCAGGTGGTTCACCTAAGATGTTCTGCAATCTTAAAAATAATTTTTTTATGTTATAATAACACTTTTTTCAGCATAGCATTGTCAGTGGTGTAGCGTATCAGAATACAGCTAAGACGAGCTAACTAGTAGCCTGATTAACTGATATAGAATGGTTAAGCTTTTAACAGTTACTGTTAGTCTTATTTAATGACAGGCGTGTAGCCCACAAGTAATATCCATATCAGTTTTTAGTATTTCGAAAACACACTTTTCCTTGCCGCTGTGACCCAACAAATTTTGGTTATTTCGATCAGTTTCGCGCACTGGAGGAGTTGCTTTGCCTGCAAGCTTTTCAAAAGCGCTTATGTTTTGACACGATGTAGGCAAAAATTTTTAGGCCAAAGCGCCGAGGATAACAGCATTTTCGGAATTCCAAAAACTGACATGGACATTACTTACAGTGGGGTGGGCCATTGCTTCGCCTTGGTCTTCTCTAAAAGCGGCTGCTGTGATATGTCTAGGAGGGACGGCTTTGAGGAGAGGAGTTGAGAAGTGGTGTATTTTGCATATTTACAGGAGTACGCGAGGTACAAGTAGAAATTAAAAGGTGGTCACGCACATGCCGTCCGGCTGTTTAAATAGGGTTGGTCGTCCCCATATCCCTAGCTGGGGAAACTTTCTGCATTAACAGTGTCCAACCAAATGGTCACTCGTGATGGCCTAGGGAGCCGCCCACCGCAGGAGGCGCCACCGCTGACCTCTCGCCGCTCTTCCCGTGGTTCCGCGCTGGGGCATCTTTGGAGCGCGTCTGTTGACAGCTCACGGGAAATTCCTCCAACGTTGGAGGCCTCCATTCTTAACAACGCCTCTCAGTAAATAAGGAGACTAACAGTAGTAGTTAAAAAGTTAACTGTTCAATATTAGTTAAGCAGTCTACTAGTTACCATGTCTTAGCTGTATTCTGGTGCTCTACACAGCTGAAAATGCTATGACGAAAAAAGCGCCCTTCCAACTAAAAAACCTATTTCTAAAAAGTGCAGAACATCTCAGGTGAAACATCCGGTTAAGAAGTCTCGCGAGTTCAGTGGAGCATTGTCTATCTTTACAAACTTACACTGTCATAGCAAGAGATGCTTAAGCTTCTTGGTGCACCAATCCGGCTTGTCGCTTTTCTGTTGCTTGGACGGTTGCAAGCTTTGTAGGCCCTGCTGCTTAATGTACTTCGTCCAATGACAGACCACACGCTTCTTGTTTGTCAGTGTAGCCAGATCTGTGTATATTTTTGCATTTTTTTCGTTCTTTGAAGCAGTCTGCTTTACCGTTATATTTTACTCCAGCTCGTTTCGTGGGAATTAGAAACCCTTCAACCTTGGGACGCAACGATAACTGAACTCTCCAACATTTTTTGTTGTTGTTGCACGCATGTTCTTAATTGTCGTACGTTATGATTACTTTTATCTGTCTCGACTTTACACGTTGGCTTCCTCGATGCGTCTTCACGTCCCTCCATACCTTCCCTCAATGCGGGGCCGCCGACTGTCACCGTAATCTGATTAACCTCCCGCCTTCCTTCATTCATCTTCTCTCTCTTTCCCCTCTGCACAGTTATTGTTGGCAGGCTCTTTTATTCTTCCGTAAGGCAGATTAAAAAGAAGATGCTAAGCGATTTATGGTTGAAACAAATGCCAAACGCTTGGCTGCAGCTTTCTTCCTTATCCGATGTTATTTTCCCGAGTTTCCACTGGTCTGTTGCAAGATAAAGAGCACTAAAATAGTCTGCAAGCTATCTGTCAATGGGATCTACGCATCTAGTTGTTCAGATGTATTAATTTTCGCTACTAATGCAGAGGGCACGTCGTTTGGAGTTGTGTACAAAAGCGTTAGCCTGAAGGTAATTTCGTAAGGCTACCGCAAGCCATTCTTGCACAACACTAAATGTTCGAACAGTTTGTCCGTTGCCTTCGTTCTACTTTTAGTATGTGACATCAAGGATGCTACCTTATAACGTTTTTTCGCCGCCTGCGACTGTAGATATCGCAAACAGAATTAAACTAAAGAAATTGTTGCTGCAAAATTTGGCTTAAGGCCTGAGGGCACAGTTTACGCGCAGTTTTATTACAAGGTCTTATTAAGCTCTGTTTGGCAGCTGTAGTTTGGTGTCATAAGTATTGAATGTTTAAGAGGTTTTTTTTAGAGTTTATGGGCAACAATAAACTAACTTTGTGTAAAAGAAAAGTATGAGAAAAGCTGCCTTCGCATTTCACACAAGTGTTATTTGTGCGGGGGTTCCGGATGGGCAGTGCCGACAGTAGTAGATAATGAAAGAACAATGTGGCTTGTGCCAGCATGTTATTGCTATTTTCAATTCATGCGCTTACCGTTGAAGCAGGCGTGCGACATCCATGCGGCCTATTCCTGAAGGCTGAAAAGAAGGTGTAGCGTTGAAGAACTGCGGAGATGTATACAGTGGTGAGCAGCCCTGTCTAGAGCGCGCCGACTGTGCTTTGCGGAGCAAGTCAGCGCCATCTAACGTTAGCCTCTGTGTTTGAGTTATGCGTCCCGTGCGCATGCGCGACAGAAATGAAGCGAAGCCTACTCGTTGGCTCTCGGCCTCCTTTCCACTCAGTGCTGGCGCTTCACGCCGCCAGGACCGCGCTGAATGATATGTAAGAGCGGCCAGAAAACCGACGCGTTTCGCGCGAATCACGAGGCGCCTAGGCAAGCAAGTGCAAGTGATATCGTGGGATCGCACGTTTCAAACACGCACCTGGCTAACAGTGCGAGAATTGGGCCTGGTTGGTTGTTTGGTGTATGTTTTCGTCTTGTACGTGTAGGTTGGCTACACTTGCAGAGGCATAAGAAGTTCCAGAGGCAGCCAATTTGGCCGGTCTGGAGAGGCGCGAAATGCGCCGTCCCTCGTAGCTAGATACGCAGAGCAGATACACGCCGAAAGTGATCATGGCCGCGACGAGTGGTGCGTATGCAGAAACGCGCGATCATCCGCTATCACTCGCGCTTGCTTGCCTGGCCGTCTTGTTACACTCGTGAAACATGGCGGCATGGCGACGCCCTGGCCACCATCACAGCGCCACAAATGCAAGCAGCGTGGCCCTGGCGGCACGAAACGAACTCGCAAGGTGGTGGCTTGACAAGGAAACGATGAGCAGGCATCCCTCTGTTTTTGCCGCGTATGCTGACGGGACGCATAACTCTAGCCCAGAGCAGAGCGCAGAGCACCGTCGGCGCTCTGCGGCGCTCTAGTGAGGGCTGCTCACCACTGTACTTCATATCATAGAAATTCCAAATTTTCACATTCTGAGACGATTTATATTTCTCCCAGCATGGTCGCGTGAATTGGCTTTCATACTTTTTGCAGCGTTCGGCTATTTCCGAATGACTGCGCATTCATTCTTTATCGATGCTGAAGAATGGCCAAAATCTAATGCCTGACCGACGCGTGCCTAGTAACTGCCAAAGAAGATAATGTCTCTTGTGAAGGTGTCCTTCGTCGTTTTGGCGCTTCTCTAAAGCTTTTCACTTATGTTTAATAGTATAATATGAATAATTACAGGAAATACTATTGTTTAAAGTTCCTTGCCATTGATCAAGCAACAAAAGCTCTCATGCTTGCACGCCCGGTCAACGCGTGGTCTTTTTTTGGGAATACTCAGTTCGATCGAATGTTCTGCTTTTAAAAGTCCATTCCCTTCTTTCTTTTCAGTACAATGCCGTAAATGTTTTCTACAGGGGCACGAACCCACTAGCAGTGACCAATCCCCTCTCGCTCCTTTTCTTTGTGTAAGCTTTGTTGCACAACTGCAGTGTCTTACAGACAAAGCACGCTTTACAGGTTTGTTGAACTTTTGCTGTTACAGGATGGGCTTGAAGCAGTTCAAATTATTTGCCTAGCTTGTTTTGTGAGCATCAGACTGGTACATTAATAATACCGGCTGTATTACGGTAAATTCAGCTCTTTCGCAGATATTTAATAGCGCTTTTTTAAAGGGGTGAACAAGCATATTTACTGAATTATAAAATCTGTTCAGTGTGCTTGAGAGTGCAAAGGTTATTTTACGACGAACTCTGGTGGTAAGTTTTACTGTTTTGATTTTGCACTAAAGCATTATGAAGTAATTCGCACAATTTCAGTATTTGGCGCGCGTGCGATTGGTCTGAACAGCCGTTCTCGGCGATGCCTGTCAATGCACTGTGGTGAAGCTGTCCGGGCCGCAACGGTGCGGAGACCACTGAGCTCCAATGTTTCTCCTCCGATTCGCAGACATTTTGTATGCGATAGGATAAGAAGGCCGTTGAGGCGTTCTGAGCTAGCTCCTGTCACATACTGCGGAAGAAATTGAATGAATGAAAGACCTCACAACTGAGAGCAGGATTCCAACCCGCGCCGGCGCCAACAGATCGGTCCCGCTGGACGGTGCTTTATTGGATTGCAAAACATTTTGTTCGTCAGAAAAGGCAAAATGCAGATGATCCAGGCTAAGTGGCTGTCAGGCCATGGCTGACAGCGACTTGAGTATAACAGGAAGGTAGTTAAAATTTTTATGTTTGGGCATTCCGATCTTTTCTTAAAGCTAAAAAACACATTGTTTTAGCTTTATATCCTTAAAACGCAGGCTCACTTGACCCACGTGTTGGAAGTAAGTAGACATCTGAAACACTATGCGTAAGGAAAGGAACAGGCACAGTGCAGCTTGAGTTTGACAAAACATTGATGCTCATAGCTGGTTTATTTTAGACGGGATGCACAGTTCTGAAAGCATGCGTGTGGTATAGCAGAGTGCTGTGTTACATCCAGGGTTCAGAATATCGTTTCATTCCGGGTATCAACATAGCAGTCTCAAGAGGTGGTTGGGAAAGGCTCGGTGGGTAGATGGTAGTGACATAGGCATTAGGTATATGCATGTTATTCAGCAAAGCTGTGTTTGTGCCACACGTACCAGTAGGACCACTCGTCTAGTTTTGTGACTACGCAGTCGAGACACGGATGATATACTATACAACATAACAGCGCAGCCTGCTATTGCTACGACGAGGACGGTTTATGGAGAACCGTTCGGAAGTAAACATGGCTATTTCGACGTGGTGCCGGGAAAATTGGTCGAGGCGTGCAAGAGCTCGCATTAATTACAATTGAGGCTTACCTTCTAGAGAAGAAAAAAAAAGAACCAGAAGGAGGCAGTCAATCTGTTTCGCCTCTGAAAGTGTGTCTGTTTGGTCGCTATTTTATCAGCAACGGCCATTTTTATGGCTGCGATGCAGGTTGCGTGCTATTTGCCCCGAGCACAAACGCGGCTGAAGCGCAGGCTGTGGGCGTGTAATCGCATAACAAAATGACAGTTGGCCTCAAATCGGGCCGTTTCTGTTCCTCTCTCTTGGGAATAAATGAATAGAATGAGACGTTGCTACGCTTGCAGCATTTATGACTTGCAGAAAGGTTGCGAAACTCGCCTTTTGTTTTCCCTCAAAAAGCATTGCTTTTTAATCATGCGTCTGCACAGGTTGTCGGTGGTTTTCCTTTGCTCGCTGTTGCATACTTGAGCAGCAAGAGATAGCCACGCACTGTTGTGTGACCAGGTGCGCTTACGCGGGGGCGGAGGACGAGGAGGAAGTGGAGCCTCTGCACAGAGGCCTGGGCCGCGGATTCCCGAGTAGCTCGACTGAAGCGTGTACATGGCGGTGGCCCCAAGTCATTTCCCACAGCCTGACCGCACAGGACTCATATTAAAGAACCTCAATCATTATTTTATTAATTAGACGCGCCTTGGTTGAATGAAGCCAAAGTGTGTCACCTCAAATTATGCCATGGACTTTGCACGTTTTACTGTTCTAGCTCTAGCTCAGCAGAAATGTACACTATTCCCTTTGATGCAAGAATAAGTTTTAATGTGTTCATAGGCCGTATTTATGCGTCTTTTCTTTTTTTATTTTAGAGTTAAACTTGGCGTTCTGAGTTGCCTTTACCAGCTATGGGTGTTTTTTTTTAACTGTTTACAGATCGTTATTTCAAACCCCGTGAGAAATATGCCGTTGCGGTCTGTGCAGGGGGATTTTACAGCAGGGCGGACATTATGCAACTGATAGAGCTCAGTGATTAAACAATTAAGTAACTAAAATTAAGTAATCAACTTTTTTGCTTTAGATGTCAGGGGCCAACACAATATATGAAGAAATTTAAGACCGTCAACATAAAATCTGGGTCCTGTCTTTAATTTTTCTTTATCGGCGATGGATTTCGAAACATTTAACGTCAAAAACACGCCTTTTTTAGCTCGTAATGTTGGCTTCCCGCAATGCACATTTTTAAAAAGGCGTCGCTCGCGTTTCTAATACAGCAAATATGGAAGCCGTTTGTCTATTTTATGCCGTAGAAGAAGTTAACGTGATTTCTGCGACAACACTATGCCTGTATGTGCTTTGCGGGAAGCAACCTTTACGAGATAAAAAAAAATGCGTGTTTTTGACGTTAAATATTTGTAACCCATTGCCGATAAAGAAAATTTACAAACTGGACCCAACTTTTATGTTGAAGACCTTAAATTTCTTAACATAATGTTGGGCCCTAAAATCAAAATTGAAAAAAAAATTGATTTCTTAATTTTAGTTCATTAATCGTTTCATCACTGAGCCCTATGGCGTACATAATGTCCGCCTTGTTGTACAATTCACTTGCACAGATAATACCGATGTATCTCTCGCAGGGTTCAAAATAACGATCTGTAAACAGTTAAAAAAGCACCCAGTATGTGCGCCGCCTTGCGCATACAAGCACACAACGCGTTGATGAAGCAGAACTGAATTGGGCCAGTTCTTGTCCAAGACCTAGACTTCTTCCTCTTGTAAACATGACTTCAAAGGGGAAATTACCCGCTGGGCAAAATCAACCACTTCCGCCACTGAACCGGTTTTTCACGTGTAGAACGTTCTCCCGCTGCCTTTCGTTCCCCGATTAGAGCAGGCCTCGGTACGCGTCTCACCTGCTGCACCACGCTGTCAGAGGCTGCACGTTTTACCCACAAGACCTGCCACACGTACGCCGGTGACGTAGACAGGTGTATTTTAACCTACATGTATGTAATGCAGAACAGCTCGTTTCAGCACGCACGAAGATCATTGGTACCAGCTGATCTCAAGTAAACGCGATTAGTTAACAGGCGTACGATTCCCACAACGAATGTCACGAAAACTCAGCCTTTGCTTGCCCGATTCACTGCATCTTTTCCAACATAAAAGGTAAAGGCGCTGGTATCGTTGCAAGGTTCGTGAGCCAGCATTTGGCTGATGTGACCTTGAAAGGGCGTAACGACGTAAGCGTTTTTCTTTTTTCCTTCTGGCGAACATGATCTGGCCGTCAGCAGCCTGTTTATGGGCGTCGAAGGTTGAGATTTGTTTAAGCCCCAAATGATAGGTAGAGCGGCAGCAACGTGTTTATACCGTGAGATGAAGGTCGAAAAAGGGAGCTTTAAAACTGGGTTCCGAGTGCAAATTGCGTGCAATTTCCACGGGAACATTAATCTGCCGGCAGACTGGCGCGTAGGAAAAAAGTTGCGCAGCGCCCCCATCGACACCGCTCGTTTCACCTCTGTGCGGCGGATGTGAGTGGGGGAGTGCAAGCGGGTATCTCATTTGTATGCCGAAAATCCTCCACGTTGGCGCTGTTTACTTTGTCTCTTAGCATTTCTCTCTCTTCAGTATCACCGGCGCGCTCGCAGTCTTTTCTGCAAAAGCAGTTTGACCAACCGTAGGAAAGGGGCGGAAAAGGGGAGGAGGCAACCCTGTTTCCCCCTGGCCGACACCAGGCCACCGCAGCGTGGCGGATGGGAGCGCGATATCGGCCGAGCTGCTGCACAGGCCGATGGCGCAACGCTGATAAACCTAACCGCTACCGGCCGCCCTTTTTTTCCGACACCCTTTCTGGCGCGCGCATTTTGGCGGCTGTTCGCTCGCCGCTAATTAATCTCTTTAGTCGAGACGCGGGAATTAATTTGGGTCCCGTGAACATATCCGACTTGGCCCCGCGAAATTGGTTTTGACCGGCGACCTGGGCGGCGGCTTTGGCAAGCGCCACAGCGACGCATGTTCCTCCCTCGGCCGCTCCGGCGGCGCGGCGAGTCCGTAAGAAGATTACTCTGTCGTGGCTGCTGCTGCCATACAGGAGGCCTCGTTTAATTACCGGCGCCAGATATCATCTGCTTGTTCACCACCATTTGTTGCCACCTCCCTCTTATTCTTTGCTGCTGTTTTCCGTTCGGCCAAGAAAAAAAAAAGAAGGGTAAAATTTGATCTTGGCCAGTAGTGAGCGAACTGTCACTTGAGTACAGCTGTGCCCGGGTACCCTGTGGCTCCATCTTCATATGATAGACTTGCAGCTATTATCAACCGCTTCAAGGTCAACGCAAGCTCGTGCGTGTGCTGTGCGCCTCGAGTGGTGAAAGTTGCCGCCTCGAAAGTCAAGAGCGGAGGCCAGTGAAGGCCTTAATTCGCTACACTTCTGACGTTGTGCGTATGAAACTTGAGGAACACGGTTTCATAGCGCCTGCTGAGAATGGAGTTGATTAGTTTGTGCACTTTTCGCTGCCAATGTACTCCCTTAGGACGCGTGCGATGCCTTTTTAGCAGGGCTAGCTGTCCTATAACCTTGTTTTTCACGAAAATTACGGTCGTTCTTATGGAGCTTACAAAGAGGACAAGAATGTTTCGCACAAAGTTGATTTATAAGGTGATCCGTAATTTCATGTAAATGTACTTAACACCAGATGACTTTAATACCACAGAGAGGCAAAATGGTTCAATAAACTGCTACGATGGCAGTTGCAGAAAGAGGCCACTACTGCAGTGCAGTTACACATATTTCAAGGGCAGAGTAAATAAGGACAGAAATAAGATGTATTGCGTTTGATACCGCAGTGTAGGCAAGCACAAAGTATGGGCGTTTCGAGTTGACGCGTGATTGGGTGCGCGTCTAGGGCGAGTGTGAGTGGAAGTCAGGACTAGTGATCTGTCATCTGTGCGGTAGACCTGATACTTTTCATTACTAGCGAAACACAGCTTAAAGTGGCCGTTTATTGCGGCTAAGTTAATGACCAAGAGTGAAATATAACTTGCTTGCATGGAGCGATTCTGATTGTACAAGGTTACCTAATCAGTCTCAGCGCCATTTCTCGTCTCAGACGCTTTTGCCCGTCGTCTGTGTGCCGTCTGTTCACGCTTTGTTGGCAGAAGACTCGATTAAACTGCCGCTGGCTGAACGGTTTCGAGAGCTGACGACGTTGTTTCCAGTGACGTTACCTACTCTCGAGGGCTGTCGGAGAGAGGCATGCGCCAGCTCAACTTTGGTGTCGAAGGAGAGAGCTAGTCGCCCGTACATAGAAATTAAATTAACGTTTCCCCGTATCCCAATTGGCCAACATGACTTTTATCGAGCGGCCGCCGGAGTTCACCTCCGCTCTCCCCTCCCCCCTCACGCTCTGTGCTTCGAGGCCCAGGGCTGAGCGCATGTCGAGCCAGCATACATAAGGGAGTCCGCGTCGCGACTAGGACGCGGAGAACTTTTTTTTTTGTAATAGAAAAAGACGAAAAAGTTGAGCTGGTAAAGGTACTATCAAACGTCCCAAAGAGGGTCACGGAGAGTCTAGCTGTTGTTTGGACGCACTCTCTTTTATCACAGTGTTTCTACAACATCGAGCACGGGAAAAAAGGAAAGAAGAAATAGAGGGAGAGGGGTTGCATATCTGTGGAACTGCGAGCAGCTCTTGGGCAACCAGCCATGGGACGACTTCTCTCGGAGCCGCGCTAAAGAATGCGCCGGGCCGGAGGCATACGGAGAAGGCATTCTCCGCGCGGCCGAGATGGAGTACAAGGGAGGCACGTGGCGATAGCGACTCCGGCGGCTGTTTGTATGCGACGGTGAGCGCGGCTCCATACAGCACCGTCGTCGGCGCGTAACGCACTCGTCCATTGCAGAGCCGCGCGGGAAGAAGCACCCCCCCCCCTCCCTCCTTTTTATTTCTTCGACTCGTGACCTGCGTCCCGAGAATTCCTCTTTTCCAAGTTGTCGAGCGAGTCGACTCGCTTATAAAATGTCGAGGGCGCACGCTCCGCCTGGGAAAAGTGCTTTTTATTCTCCCGGCGTCGGCAATATTCGCGCTCGCGGGCCGCCTCGAGACAGCCGCAAGTCTAGTCCGCCGCGTACGGCGTCGCTGCACGTGCGATGTCGCAGAATGGTCCCTCTCAAGGATGAGATATGGCGCCAGACTCTCTTTTCGAGTCCAGGCGCGCGTGCGCCCGCTGGCCGCTTTCAGCCCCTCCTTCGAGAAGATCTAAGGATCTCCGCCGCCGGCAGCCGCGGTCGAACACAAATCTTTGCTGTCACATGGTTGGGAAGAGCCTCCCATAAATTCTGCGCCATTTGTCGAAAAATAAACTCTGCGCCGTTGCCGCGCTTCTGTGCGAGCTCCCTATTACGCGGCGTCTATAAGGCATTTTGCTCATGCAGTTGACGCCATCCCAACCAACATGGATACTTCGCGTGCGGTTTGCGGCCTCGGCTTATTTCCCAGTGCGTATTGCAGCTTAAGCGGCCGTGCAGGAACTGCAGCTTCTACCGCAGCTGTCATTCGCGTTGATAGGAACGCGGACTTTCTTCCAGCAAGCAGAAGTGCCGTGGGCACGCTGGGAGACCAAGTTCTTGACGGAATGTTATGCTCCTGTATAACAAATACTGCGCCCATGGCACGGATGATTCACAAGGCTTCTTCTCAGGACTTGTTTCATGATAAATGACTCAAAGATTTGCACGTCCCTTGTTTTTTTTATATTTTTCTAAGCTTCTAAGCTTTTTCTAAGCTGCCGGGGTCACCTTTAAGCTTCCTGTGACCCAGGAATTTCTGTTGAAAATCCAGCCGTCGCTTTACTAAGAAAAATACTGTCCAGGGTTGCTTGAAATGTTATTGAGCAGTGCTGCTGAGACAGTGGACTCTGGTGGCTGCTGCCCAGGGAGAGTTGAAGCCGTCCATTGCCGGTGATAGCGTTAGTTGGGTTGTTGGGCTCACAGTTAACTGCTTTGGGTTTATCGCAACCATGCCAAGCGCGACTCCCGTTACAAGTTTGTGAAGCAGTGTTCGGGTTATGATATGGCAGGTGGCGATTGCGGGAGCCAGCGAAGTAATACGCACTGACAGGATGGGAATTGAGTGCCTGTGATTTTGCAGAAGATATTTGTGTCTCCCTTCGGCACTATGCGCACCGTGATCACCAACAAAATGAGGTAATTTTAGCGTCTGAAGTAAATTAATAAATTTCCGCCAGCTTCATTGGCGACATGCGAGATAGAGGTACACGGGGCGCTGCTAACAACACAGCATTATATGTTGTTGGCTCATGCAAGTGCTATGCGGTACTGGCCAAGACTTTTTTTTCCTTTCTTTCTTTCTTCCTTTCTTTTTCCTTTCTTTCTTGCCTTCTTTCTTTCTTTCGTTCTTTCTTTCCTCCTTTCCTGCTTTCTTTCGTTCTTTCTTTCTTCCTTTCCTGCTTTCTTTATTTTTTTCTTTCTATCTCTCTTTCTCTACATCAAAGACACGTCTTTCTCCTACATTGTCTTCATTCTTCTCTTCTGCAGCGATATCTGACAAGTATGCGCTCGAAGCCTAACGCGAGATATATTCGTAGTACCCTTCTGGTGAAAAATACTGAAAGGGTGGACAGGATAACGGACGATAGGGGCTATGATACCAGAATAAAAAAAAATTTCGGGGTGTGCTTCTCTAAAGAAATTATGCCGATGACGATTATTACTATTTGGTTTTAATGGCACGAGGGCGACTTGGCAAAAGAACGCCATGTTCTTTGTAAACAAATGCTGCCACTTCATAGCAGACGCTCAGTTCAGACGGGCTCGTACGAACGCTGCAGTCATTACTACTTCGACCATGCACTTTGCTAGGTTACTTGGCTCTGTGACATTATAGTTCTTGCAGCGCACCAGTGCACAAACTGAGAGAAAATACGAATACAGCGCTATGTTCGCGTGCCTTTTTTTTCTGTCAGTCCATCCCTTGGTGTGGTGCAAGAACTACAGTAACCGCTTCCCTTCTTTTTACACAAGCCAGCCCATCCGACGGATCGCTGTGCAAACTTAAACGCGATCCTTGTGCGTGTTCATCTTTCTCAAAACCTGAAAGAAAACAGTCCTGAGCAAAGAGGTCGTCCATTTATGCAAATGCGACCCAACTCAAGATTGCATGCCTCGTGGACATCATTTTACCTCCTTTCTTCATGCTGCGCTGGTCATGCACCGTATGTAGGCCAGCGGCCGGCAAAAACGAAAGAAAACCGGAGCAGAGCTCGCACTGCAGGCGAGGCGTCTTTGAAATGCCCTGTCAAAGCGCGCGCCCGGCACCATTGATCGACGGGGCTGCCGGAGCGGAGTCGAGATGGCGCTGCCGTCCAGCCGCCGACCCCTCATGCGCGCAGCTACGCTGAGCCCCGGGCGTCGAGGGGTGCCCGCGTGCACAGCGTTGGGCCCGCACGCGAGTGCTTATTTTCATCATTTATTTCGCGAGCCCATATCCAAAGCGCGCGACCAGCTTGAGCCGCCTGTTTTCCATTTTAAATGCGCGCTTCGGAGCCCCGGCCGGTGCGGCTCCAGGCGCGCGCATTCAAATGCAGCCCCTTTCAAGTCCCCCGGGCGTTTCCGCCAACCCGTTTTAAAGAATGCGCCTTCGAGACCAGCCACAGAGCTCTGAGAACGCCGCGGTCTCGGACCTGGCGGTTTCCTCGCCCAGAAGCAACAGGAACAAGAAGGGAGGCCCCGAGCGACGCCTTGCAGAGAGAGCGTCTTTTGTCTCGCAGAGGTGAAGCGCGGTGCTGACTTTTTCATTAGCCGCTGCCCTGAAAAGTGCGCACAAAGAGAACAAGTTATTGTCGGCCAGCTTATAATTATCTTATTTTTCGCTCGCCGTCGGGTATCTTTCGGCGGATGACGGTGCGGGAGCGGCGTGCCGCTTGACGCCGGCGCCCCGGGGCAGGCGGCCGCTCGCGGGCCGACCTTGGCCGCGATTCTTCGCCGAGCCACTGTTTACACCGCGGCCGTTCTTGACGCTTAATAAAGCATGACTGCAGCTGCTGGTGAGCACCACCGTTTCTGCGGCGCGCGCTTCTCTCCGCCTGCGCGCACCCTGGGGACGCCGCGAATGCTCTGCCTGCGTTTTTCTTTTCTCACTCGCCGCGTTCCCCCTAGATTTGGGTGGCGCGCGCTTTGTGATCGTGTCGCGGACATTTTTGTATCTGGACCTACTTTCAAGGCTCTCAGGTTTGTGCTGGCCGGCTCAGAAGCCGAGGCACTGGTACAAAGAGAAGAAAGAAAAGACCAGGCGCAATTGTAAAGCGCAAGAAAATTCGCTGCTCGGAAGAACATGGAGATGACGGCGAATGGCAGGGAGCTAAATCTGTCGGCGTCACGTGCGAACACTGCGTTGTGAACTGACGTTTTCATCAGGGGCGCACTCTAAGCAACGTACTGAGTTGCGACAAGTAGATTTAAATGTAAACCTAACCGTTCACTATCTCCGAAAATACGGGCTGGCTGCTCGCGGCTCGCGTCGAAATGCTGACGCACGGCATGAATCAAATTTCCGCAGGATCTTCACCAAATCGCACCCAAGTCCCGCCTTAATGAGGTTTCCCTTCCCGCACGTAAGAAATCGAGCAGGGGCAATTTGCACCCTTGAGTCGAGTTTGAATGTGGATCCTCTCAATATACCTGCACCGGCACTATACTGAATCAGCTAGGAGTTTTTTTCTGCCTCATCCCCAATCCGCATCGCTGCGTTTCCCGACATACCAGGTGCCTCTTCTCAGTGGGCATGGGGGAGCAGTACGCGCCTTTTTGTGCGCGGGGTTTTTTGTGGGCCGAATTTAATGGTACCTGCCTTCTCGCCTGACAGAACGAAAAGATATAAGAAGCGAACAGTGCTGATGTGCTGCAATGATAGCCGATGAAATCGGTGAGGCTCCTGACAAACGGCTGCACGCTTTCGCTCGCGTCGTGAAGCAGATGCAAGAAAAATAAATTAGGTAATTAATCTTCCCGTGCCACGGCTACATCTCAGGCCGCAGTACTGAAGGACTGCATATTATTTCTGTTTTCTTTATTTTTTGTTAAGCGTGCATTGCTACCTTGGTACAAAGACATTTTTGAGCTTAACTGCATCGAAGCTCGCGAACGCGTTCTTAGCAGCAGAAAGCAGCAGCCACTGAGCCACTACGGTGAGTGTTGATTGAGGGCCCCTGTTGGTAACTAATATCTCCAAGGTGGCACTTGTTTAAAGAAGGAAGCGGAGGCAGAGAGATCGCCCTGGAATACGTCGCGGCCGCTGCCCTGGCTTTCGGGAGGAAATAAGAAGAACGAAAAGTAAAGCCCTATGTGTAGAAAGCTTATGTACAAAGTGTCTATTGGAGGCAGCAGTCTTCTTGGAAACCCATTATCGCCAACCCTACAACGTCAAGAAATACCTTAAGATTTTGAACAGAGAGGCAATTAATACCTTTTAATTATTTAGTGATGCATTCGTGTCAATTATTCCTTTGAGGGCGGCATCATTCCTAGAGGAAGGGCGCTATGTTCTAGCCATGTGAATTTTAATCGTTCTATCGTTATCACTGAATAAAAAAATGCTCATTTTTCTCATGAGCTTGTGCAACCAGGTATACTACGTTTAAGATTCACATTCCGTTATTCAGTTTCTGCTGCTTTATATTATCGTTTTTTTGTTTATAATTTACAAGAGGTCCTAGTACATTTGCATATGCAGTCCTTCTGAATGCCTTCGTTGCAACAAAATAAACTTGCGCAGATGATATTTGTCGGCAGACAAGAGGCGGCTAGACAGGGTCAGACCTTCACCTAACTGATATCATATAAGACTGTCCCTTGTTGCATTCGTTTCGTAAGCAGGCAGGCACTGCCGTTCGTAACCATACCTTCCTTTGTATAGACGTCCTGCAGTTGCCTGCGAATGTCTGCGGAATGCATGTGCTGGGAAACAAATATACACTGACCCTGCCTTGTGTACCAGCGGATGGATATTTGCAGGAATTTCCAGGTGACTGCTTGCGCTGCTCCGCCGAAATATTTTTTTTTCCAAACACCCGCACACCGCGAACTTTTTTCTGCCTACGGCACTTATGGTGTATATACTGGTGATGATGAATTTTTATGGCGCAAGGGCAGTTTTGGTCAAAGAGCGCCATGACACAAGGTAGTTTTCATTGCACAAGGTGGGGTCAAAGACCCATTTCCTAAGCATTTCACCCTAAATAAGCCGAGCACCAGACCAGGGGAAAGCTTGTGCCCATTGTATCACCGGTGGGTACCCAGCGGCACTGGCTTATATACTTCTGCTATATAAAATATCCGCTCGGTATTATTTTGTCTTTGGCCTCAAGTGAGGGTTTTGTTGTGGTCAAGTGATCAATTCTATTCTGTGTTTCTTTTTGGCTTGCAGTAGGAGTGTCCTTTCTGAGTGAGCATCCTTTCTGTACTAAGGCGCGGCTCAGTACATTCTCTCTTTAATCTGTGCAAGTTGAAATTTCTAATTGATAGTATCCGACCTGTTGCTGTGTGAGAGGTGCCTATGAAGCCCAGTCAAGTGACCTCTTGTGTCGCATTTAGCCTTCCGCACTAAGGCAGTGGCATCTAAATTCATGAAGTAAATAAACAAATAACTGAATGAATAAACAAATCTTCTGAAATGAAACCTTCGTAGTGGTCATAGTTTTGCCATGAGAAGTTGTGAACTGTAAATTCTACGGGTTAACGCTCCGAAGCGACACATGGGTAGGCTGCGAGGGACGCCGTAGTAGAGGGCTCCGGATTAATTTAGACTACCTGGGCTTCTTTAACATGCACTGACATCGCACAGCACACGGGCGCCTTTTGCGTTTCGCCTCCATCACGATGCGGTCGCCGCGGCCGGGATTCAATCCGCACCTTTGGATCAGTATAGACAAATGTCAAAGCCACTGAGCCACCGCGATGGGCGCATGATATATTATTTTGGGGAGGAAAACGCTGTTCTATTAGAAGTGAGAGAGGTTTCGTTCATGTGCAGTGTCTAACGCGCGCACAAACGCGGACACGCACGCACACACACGCACACACGCACACACGCGCACGCGCACACACACACACACACACGCATACACACACACGCGCGCACGCACGCACACGCACGCTCACGCACACACAACGCGCACGCGCACACACACACGCACACGCACAGACACACACAACGTGCACGCACACACGCACGCACACACACACACGCACACACACGCGCACGCACACACACACGCACACGCAAGTTACAAGACGCGAAGGATGTAAGGACAGCCAGTGTCGACTGCAGGGCGTCGTTTCGGTTGCGGCTGTCTACTTGGCCGCCAACTCTGAGCGCTGCCTGCTGCTGAGCACATTGGCGGCAGCAGCGCGACGCCGACCTGGCCGCCGAGAGACACATTCTCGTGCAGGGGACTCGCAAGGCGGCCGAGCGGGCACTGTAACCGGAGTCGCGGCGCGCATCTCCGCTGACGGGGGCAAACTCTCGTCACGTCCCGAGACGGCTTCCGGGAGCGCTTCGCCGTCGAGCTCTTAGCGTTGATTGAACCCTACGGGGCACGCAGGAAATATGATTGGGGCCCAGCGAGAAGCCTCCCCTGGCGGCGCTCTCCCGGCCCGGTCTCCTTCATCGCATCAGCGTGCTTTGCAGCCGCCCCTTATCTGGCGCAGGCTCCTATCGCAGGATGCGCCGCTGTCCATGGCGCTGCAACGCTATATACGCACCCGGGAAAGCTGACTCGAGGCTTCTCCTCTTAGGACTTGCCCGAATGAGCGGTGAAGCTTTGGTCTGAAGGCCAGAAATATGGCGCCGGTGCGGGGGAGGCTGGGGTGCTTGGCTTCAGAGCCAGGCTGACATTGTGTAGCAGTATTAGGAAGAAGCTGAAAAAAAGAACAGGAATGCTTGGCCAGGGGTCGTTATATTGTGATGTGAAATAGAAAAATTTCGCGAGAATTACCTCTCAGACAAGGGCAGATAAAACTGATTTCTCTTTACGCCTACAATCAACCTCTCAGGTTTGGCACAAGCGTTGGACTGTTGGGTAGGAAGGGTCTTAGCGTTGCTATGAGAGGAATAATGGTGTTTACACACAAAGAGCTCATTTCATAAAGACGCCTGTACGAGCCCGCACGCGATGTTCGGTCGGCTAATAATGACCTGCAACGCCCTGGCGGTGACCGTAGTGGACGGTTTGCGTCTCATAGCAGCTGCCAGTGCCATGATACTCAGTGCGGAAAGACGTGCTCCTCCGATTCGTAGCTATGTGTCTAACGCTTCACCACCAGTCGGCTCCACAGCTTCGTGAGAGAAGTTCTGACGCGATCTTGAGGTTTACAAGTGAGACTGAGCGCGACAGTGCCTGTTGTACCGTGAGAGCGCAGTGGCATCGGATAGGCAGACAACGAAGAAAACTGGCACGAGAATAAATGCTTCATTGGCATTCTACCCTATACCTTGGCCAATCCCCCCCACGTGGGTATGTGCCATATTACTTGAGGAGAAGAAGAAGAAGGAGAAGAATAGGGCTTTGCCGATCATGCAAGATCTTACTGAACGTTTGGCTTCATCCAAGGTTTTCTGAATTATTTGCTGCGATATAAAAACGTGAATTAGAAACAATGAAACAAAACAAGAATATGTTTTCTATTACAGGTGAACCTGATTATAACGAAGCCGAAGGAGGCATGCGATTTCTTAGTTATATTCGTTGCTTGGGCTTCGCGAAAGGAGCGGCCTTCGCCGCTCCTGTCACCGTGTAGGCTCAAGACAACGTATCTCGCGCGGTGGCTCAGTGGTTATGGTGCCTGGCTGCTGACCCGAAAGACGCGGGCTCGATCCCGGCTGCGGTGGTGGCATTCCGATGGAGGCGAAATGTTAGCGGAACTGTAAGTGCACGTTAAAGAACCCCCGGCGGTAGTAATCCATAACCCTTCACTACGGCGTCCCTAATAGCTTGAGTTACTTTGTGATGTTAAACCCTATAAAAAAAAGTTGAAAGGGCATTTAAGAGTGCTTACGTGCTGTGAAGACGGGTCATCGTGGGCGTTCGACCTCGATGCGGATTGCGCACTGAGAAATGCAATGACTGACATCGCACAGCACACGGGCATCATAGCGTTTTTCCTCCATAAAAACGCAGCGGCGGCTGCGTTTTTATGGAGGAAAAACGCTATGACGCCCGTGTGCTGTGCGATGTCAGTGCACGTTAAAGATCCCCAGGTGGTCGAAATTATTCCGGAGCCCTCCACTACGGCACCTAATCCTTCCTTTCTTCTTTCGCTCCCTCCTTTATCCCTTCCCTTACGGCGTGACTCAGGTGTCCAACGATATATGAGACAGATGCTATGCCATTTACTTTCCCCCAAAACCAATTATTATTATTAAGACGCGCCTCCGAACGCTGATTCCACAGACGCTGAATTCACTAAGGTACGAGTGAAACTCTGAGACACGCGGTTCGAATACCTTATCGAGCTAGCCTCCAACCTAAGGAAGGTATGCTATATGTAACGAGAAATTGTGTGACACCACCCGAAACGGCGTACGACAAACCGTTGCGTCACAGTTTTGATACGAAAATTGGTTTTTGAGAAGGGAAATGCGCAGTAACTGTCTCACATCTCGGTGGACACCTCAACCGCACCTTAAGGGAAAAGGTAAATAGTCTGGTAAGGCATACAAGTGAATGTGAATATGTGGTCGTTTCGAATCCCTGTCGCAGACTAGCCTCCAACGCTAAGGCGCCCGGGTGCTGTGCAATGTCAGTGCACGTTAAAGATCCCCAGGTGGTCGAAATTATTCCGGAGCCCTCCACTACGGCACCTAATCCTTCCTTTCTTCTTTCGCTCCCTCCTTTATCCCTTCCCTTACGGCGTGACTCAGGTGTCCAACGATATATGAGACAGATACTGCGCCATTTCCTTTCCCCCAAGAAACCAATTATTATTATTATTAGCCTCCGGCTTGAATAGCACATGTAAGAAGATATAAGCAACGAGAAATCGTATGACACCACCCGGAACGCTCTACTACAAACGGTTGGTCACTTTTGGTACGAATGCAGTCGGGGAACACTGGCGCCGCATTTAGGTCAGCCAGAGGGGCATATTGAGACGAACGATATGTATATGATTGCCTAAAATGGCGGTGCTCGGCTTGCTGTGTGCGTCCTACTGCCGCTTGATGACGTCGCCGTATTTTTATTGCCATCGCTGGCATTTCCTCTCATCCATGAGTACACACACCAACACACGCCACCGGCTTTTCTCTTAATGGGATTATAGTAATGCTTTCCCATTAAAATTACGTTGTTCAATTACGGAGGCAACCCGAGGAACTAATGCGCGCGCATACCAGCACGCAGGAAGATAACTATTTCCTTTGCGCCGTATAGCGCCGGTTTTGCGCAGAGTTTAAGCGGATAAAAATTCACAAGAACCGGAGGTGTCTGTGGACGGCCAGTGTCGTTGCATACCCTTTCCTTATTTTTGCAAGTTAGCGACAGCGCACGTTCTTTCTGATCGTGCACTAATTGCAGTCGTAAACCATGTATCCTCGCTCGTTCCTCCCCTCTCCTCCAGCGTCGCTGTCCCCTTTGGTCGCCGGCAGCCGTTCGCACAGCGCGAAGCGAATGCCGTCCTTCACCCAGAGAGCGGGCGCGCGTGCCTTGCTCTCCCGAGGCGCGCCGTTTAAAACCTCGTTAAGCGCCGGGCTGCGTTGGCGCCTCCTTGGTGCGAGCGGGATGTGGTCGGGCGGGAAACCGGGCTACCCAGTCCGAGAGAAAGAGAGTTTCCGAGGAAGAGACCAACAAAGAGCGACGCGAGCGCGAAAATAAAAATAAACGGCGTGTGCGGAGAAGCGAGGTGGTGGCACAACTTCAATCGGCCCCGGTGATGAGTGCCCGGCACTCTTATTTCACGCCATTTGGCCATAAACAGCGCTGGGAGCCGCCAGAGAGAAGCCGAGGGAGCTGCAGCGCGCGCTCCCGTGATTCACGCCCGCACTCTGGGGTGGCCTAACGGGGCCTCCCGCGACCGCTCTTTGCTTCGGTAATGGGCTTGCGCCGCCGCGCACAGTGGCCCGGCCAGCGCACTCCTTTCCTTTTTCTCGTTCCCATCTCTCGGTTCGCGGGGCGCTCTTAAATATTCCCTTTTATCGAGGCGGTAATGATATTTTCACTCACGCGTCCGCGCCCGTGTACAAACAGCCCGGAAGCAGCTCGAGGGCCGCGGCACGGTTTTTGCGCCTGCAGCATGTGTTTGGCGCGGTTTCGTCGGGGACCTCGTTGGCGGGTCAATTGGTCGCGCGCCTGCATATATGCGGAATGGCGCTCGCGCTCTACTGCGCGGCTTTATAGCGGAGGCTACGGCCACGGGCCTCGCCGAGGCGAAAAAAAGCAAGCTCAGCGTTGAGAGAGCGCTTTTATGGCAGCGCGGGCGCGCTTGCGAGCACGCAGATAAGGCGTCGATTTGGAGGCTCAGGCCTGATGTTGCCGATATTGGGAAAATTTTTTACGACGATGTTGGAGGAAAAGAGAGACAAGGAAGGGCCAGGCAGTTGCATTTTTTTCGCCTTTCGTGCACGAAGGGTGCTGTTTGTATTTTCGTGCACACAAATTTGCAGTAGAGAATTCAGCAAAGGATAAAAGCAGCATTACAAGCGCTTGGAGGCGTAAGAACTCTGCTTAATATCACTACAAATCGGTGCCACGGCCTTTAATAGGAGCGAAACAATAAATTCCGCCTCTCGCTCGGAACGCAGCTGTAGACAGGTAGCAAGGAGAGTGTTCTTCTGGCCCAGTCGGGGCATGTGAATGTGTTCAAGAAGATGCATCGCTTGAGCAGGAGTTGGTGAACTGCTTTTCAGCTTCAGCCGTGCTTCTTTTCTTCTTTCTGACAGAGGACAGCGCGGAAGCAGATTAGTGACTCGTAAATCTATAAAGACGTGACAGGCATGCAGGTGCTAGACGGCTGCACCTAACGCCGCGCGGCTGGGGCATTCTCGACGCGCCTGTCGGCCGCCTTGTGATTAGATACTTGTAGTGTAATCATGCGCTCACAAGTCCACGCTCTCACCCCATAGCCACCGGCAGCAGTGCTTCCCAAGAGACAAAGAAAGACTATAGACAGTCTACAGACTATACGATGCTGTGCCTTCTTCAGCCGGCCGCCGCGGTGGCTGAGTGGTTACGGCGCTCGGCTGCTGGCCCGAAAGACGCTGTTTCGATCCCGGCCGCGGCGGTCGAATTTCGATGGAGGCGAAATTCTAGAGGCCCGTGTACTGTGCGATTTCAGTGCACGTTAGAGAACCCCAGGTGGTCGAAATTCCCGGAGCCCTTCACTACGGCGTTCCTCATGGCCTGAGTCGCTTTGGGACGTTAAACTCCCATAAACCATAAACCTTCTTCAGCCGCTACTTTAAATATAGCAGGCATTCCAGCGCATGTATATCAAATGCCGTCTGATGTCGACGCAGATGGAATTGCGTGTCCATTCTCTATGCCTGAGTTGCTGGCTGCAATAGATGATGCGAAACGGAAAACAGCGCCCGGCTCGGGCAATATTCAGCACGAGGTGTACAAGAACCTGAGTAGAGCTGCACTCCCTCAATTACTTGACACCATAAACAATGTATGCCTGGATGGCGTCGTGCCCGAGAGCTGGAAATCCGCTGTCGTGATTCTTATCCTGAAACCAGGAAAGCCTCTGACGGACCTTGCACATTTACGACCTATCTCCTTAACTCCTACGCTGTGCAAGCTGGCGGAGAAGATGCTAGCCACACGATTGTCGTGGTGGCTAGAGCAGCACGGTTTTTATCATACCACACAAATTGGCTTTCGTCCATACATTGGTACAGAGGACGGGTTGGCTGTCTTGGCATCTGCAGTTTTGTCATCTACGCGCAGCCGCAATGTGCGTACCGTTTTAGCAATGGACGTTGAAAAGGCTTAGGACAACGTCAGGCATGCAGCCATTCTGAACTCCATTCACATGCTTCATCTCCCTCTGAGAGTGCGTAGTTTTGTCGAATCATTCTTGGAAGGCAGAAAATTAGCAATACGCTTCAGCTGCGAAGGGGTCGGACCATTTGTTCCTTTCTGCGGCGTGCCCCAGGGATCAGTATTGTCGCCAACGTTATTTAATATTGCTTTCATCCCGCCGGCTTGGCGCTTACATGTCATCTGTGGCAAAAAATTTCTACAGTACGCTGATGACATCACGGTGTGGTGTGCTCACTAAGATCTGCATACTCAGAAGGCTGCCCTTCAATGTGCCTTGGATGTTACCTCTAATTACGCATCATCCATTGGACTTCAGCTTTCCGTGCACAAAACAACATACACGTCAGTCGCCAACGGCTGGGGACGCCGTAAACTTGCTGCAAGTCCAATCCGTCTTTGTCTATCAGGAACCCCACTACAGGAAAGTCCGAGTGTAAAAATCCTTGACTTAATGATTCACCAATCAGGATCAGCGACTGCATGGCTTTCTCAGGCAAAAAGGTAAGCTATTAGGAATTTGGGGTTGATTAGAAGAACTGCCCCTAAAATTGGTGGGGCCGGCTCGTTCGTTGCACAGCAATCGGTGAGGGCAGTTCTGCAGCCACATATTGTTTATCAAGCCCAGTTTCAACATCTTACAAGAGCCCAATGGGATCGCCTTGAAGCCGTGAACCGAGAGGCTATGAGGACCATTACGTGCCTTCCACGCATCACACCGGTCATAACTTTACAAGAGAATGCGCAGCTCAACACCACTGATGAGCTGGTGCAGCAGCGCCGTGAAGCGCGCAGCCTTAAGGCCAGTCTACAGCACTCCACGCATGCACTGAAGACTTATGCAACGTCACACTCCATTCTTCAGCCGCCAACGCCAGTTCTTCCCCCATGGAAGTTTGTTCAGCTCAGCGACAACAAGCCAACAGATAATCGCCGGCCGTCATCTGCTAATTCGGCATCGTTGCTTCGCGAGAAATTTGAGGAACAAGATGCTTGCCTGCCTGAAGGATCCATTGTTGTCTACATAGACGCAAGCATACAGGACTACAAAGCAACAACAGCTATCTACTGCCCGTGCAGACGTGCCCTGAATCAAAACTCTTGGTTTCAGATTACGGAACCCCCTTCGTCCTTTTGTGCTGAGCTCGTTGCAGTTCAAGATGGCACTCTGCTCCGTGGCCGCCACAACTATGCTCCCTGCGGCCTGCGTTATCATCTGCACTGGCGCCCTTCAAGTTGTCCGGTTGATACAACGTGTTAGCCGTGTCAGGACGTGTTACAACGTGTTACAACGTGTCAGGACATCCACCGGCTCGCGGCACGCATCCCGCAGCCAGTACGTATTGAGTGGGCCCCACAGGATCTGCTGACCTCTCAAAGGCAGGCAGATTTAGCGACCCGCCTCGCGACTCCAGGCTCATCACTGCCTCTGCTCCTTCATTTGGACAACTTCGCCCTCCTGTCATCAAGAAAGGAACTCCTCCGGCGCCGCACACGTGCTCTCATCCCTCCGTGTGCGGTAACCCTCCCCCGCGGTCTTACCCGTGCAGAGGAGGTTGCGCTTAGGAGGATCCGGGTCGGTGTTGCCCTCACACCTGCCGTCACTCGGAAGTTTATTTATTTATTTATTTATTTATTTATTTGGTACCTGCATCGCCTTTCAGCATTACAGCAGGGGGGCACTTTCACATTCAAAAAACAAAAAAATCATGCACTTAACGCGTGAAAAAAGGCATCATTAGGTAGAACATTAACAATATGTGGCGGCAAAGCATTCCATTCGCGAACTGTTCGCAGAAAAAACGAATAACGGAGTACGTCACCTTTAAAAGGAAATTCATGAAGCTTTAAATTGTGGTCCCTTCGCTTCGAGACATAGAAAGGCGGCTTCAAATATTTTGATCCGTCTATGCCAGTCTTGGAATAGAAAATGTTATGCAAAAATTTTAATCTCAGGTTTCTTCTTCGAGTTTTAAGTTCTGGCCACTTAAGATTCCTTTTGCTTTCCGAGACACTGAGTGTCCTGGAATAGTTTCCAAGTACAAAGCGGACTGCCCTATTTTGAATTTTTTCCAATTTGTCAATAAGTTCTTGTGTGTGCGGGTCCCAGCACACTGATGCATATTCGAGTACTGTGCGGACGCGAGTAAAATATAGCTGTTCTTTGAGATGCTGTGGAAGGTGGCTGAAATTTCTTCTTAACAAACCTAATATACCAGCAGCTTTCTTTACGACGTAATTAACATGCTTTGACCACCTCAGGTCAGCAGTAAGATAAACGCCTAAGTATTTAAAATTCTGTTCTTTTTTCAAGGCCGCATGGTTTATAGTGTAGATATAAGCAGGGTAGGAACGCTTCCTCGAAAAGGTGACGTGTACAAACTTTTTAGTATTCAAAGTCATGTCCCAATCATTACACCACATGGCTATCTTATCTAAGTCGTTTTGCAGGCTTTGCACATCAAGTGAACTATCTATAATTCTATAAATCACGCAGTCGTCTGCGAACATTCTGAACGAAGAAGTAACATCAGCATTAATATCATTAATATCATATCTCAGTACCGAGATTTGTTTCCTCGGCCAGGGTGTCCGATATGTAAACACGAGGACATTGAAGCCGACATTCATCACTTACTGTGGGACTGCCCAGCTCTCAAGCCTACAAGGATCCGGCACCTGTAGGCAGCGGGTCTTTCACCACGCAACCCTGCTTCATATATTGCCTGGACACAGGGACCGTACCATCGTTCTCTACTGGACTTCATCAAATTCGCTAACCTTTTTCCATTAATTTAATCACTACTGCATTTTTCATGACACCTTCGCCCATCATTGATGCCCTGAGACAGTAAATCTCGCTTTAAAAAAATAGACAAAAGGAAATAACTATAAGAAGTCTATAGACTGTCTATAGACCATTTTTATAACGCCATAACTTTAAGGCGGAGGTTAAGTAAATAATAAACGCTAATATGTAATAAACACGAGTAATAATACGGGAATATGTAATAATGTTGTTGGAAGGAAAGCCCAACTTTCGAAGCACAATTTTGCCATGACGTCCTGTTCCATATTTTCTTCCGCTAAAATTCTGTAGGAGAGGCAACGTTACAGCTGATTGCAGAATAGTGTGTGAAACCTGCGGTCCTCTCCTCCGCCTCTTTCCCACTCGTTTATTAGAAAGCCGCCGCCTACCGATAAATCCATCGGCTGCTCACTTCCTTGTTAGCCTGGCAAAACAGCGGGGGTGGTGGGTAATGAGTTGCAGTAGCACAAGGCGACTCAGCTGTGCCCAGCACGACCAGAGATGTTTAACTCGTGCGGTTGCAGAGCGCGCAGGCGCACAAAAGCTGTTCAAAAGTCGTTGCGGCCGAAGTGCTTCCTTTCTTGATTACAGCATTTCTCATTCGTCCGCAAGACGCACACAGCGTCGTCAGCGAACTTGCGAGTTCTTGCGCGCATCCTTGGTGCGATTCGAGCATCGCTTCTGGGGGGCGGAGCTTCAAACTATGTTTAGACGAACGGCGCGGGAACCCTCGACGGTATCTCTGATTGTATAATCTCCCATTTCTGATTAGATTAAAATTGCCAAGCCCGCGCGACGAGTTGTGCCCTTAGGTTGGCTCGCCCTCAATATGGGAGGTAGCGCTGCGGACAGCTGTCGACGGACCAGTGCCGGCGACACCGGCGCGCGGTCACGGTTAAAACACGGGCTAAACCTTCTCGTCCGCTTCGCTCCGCCGCGGCAGAAGCCCATCAAGCCGTAAAAGAGGAGACAACGCCGAAACGAATGGCTGAAAAACAGAGTGTAGTGGGGACAGAGCGATGAAAAGGAGAAAGGGTCATGGTTCGCAGCCGAAGCGCAGCGCGCTCTTGCGCCGTAATGCCGAGACACGTGTTCATTACACGGGGACGCAATCATCGCAGGACGTTTCATTTCAGAAACACAAATGAGAAGCCACACGGCCTGGCGAGCTTTTCAACTTTGCCCCAGATGAGGTTTTCGTTGTTTTCGTTCTTTGTGCCGGCCAAATGAGTGGCTGGACTGGCTATAAGCGCTGAGCTCAGCTGGTCAGCAAGGAGCGAGTTGGGCGCTTGCAGGACTGCGCCGTCATTGATAGAGGAAGAAGAAAAGGCAGCCTCGCCGGAATTAGCGCGCGGGATATTGGGCGAGCACCACCCAGCGCTCTCCCGCGAAGCCTTGCGCAGGCGTGTCGAAAAAGGTGTCGGCGCTGCACGGGATCGCGGTTTCGCGAGCAGCGGAGGATGCAAATGCGCCGCGGCTGGGAACTAGTTTCTCCATCCTGGCGCGATGGCTGCTACTGAGAGGCGCGCAGCCGGGCGTTTCTCGGGCGCCATTCGGAGCAGGCTCGAGTCGGGTTCGTTCTAGGGTTTCTTATGTTTCGTGCTTGCGCTTCTTGAAGAGGTCCTACGCAACAGAAAAGCGAATGGCCTACGCGTGCTCGCCAAAGTACTGCTAGCGCAAACGAGCGCCACGCAACACTGCGATACTAGACTGCGATTCACGATACTGCGATTCGCGGGTTTCAAATAATACAACTATTGATTGATTGACTGACTTTAACGGGCCACAGAATCTCTGTGGCCTGTGAGGCACATAATATATAACTGCGCGAGAAAGAACGCGACGAAGGATATAAAACGTATAGCAGCACGTATGGAAGGATATACCACGTATAGACGGATACATCACGTAACACACAAAGGACCTGTCTCAGAAGGCGCTCAGGTACCGAAGGAAGAATTGGAATGCTAAGGAATAGTCATAACCGTAAAATAGGGTATCAGCATTAGAGACAACAGAAAAGACCTACTGTTCCGGCTTAAGGAAAATAAAACAATTAAGCATATGCTATCATCCTGTCAATTAACATGGGTGTGACGGTTCACTCACTGAAATAAAAAAAAATTGCAGCCGATCGGCATAGTTAATCAAATGCAAGTAGGTGCGCTAGCACTGATTACCCCTGCTGCACTTTCCTGTGCATTTTTATACTTTGTTATGCCTTGGTTCTCATGCACACGATGCGGCGAGCGGCGCGGAGTCGAGGTCTAAGGAGCACCGCGCGTACATGTCTGCTATCCGTGAAGGGTGAATGACACGAGGGGAGGTCGAGGTTGAGGGTGCGCGAGCGACAGTCCGGAGTAACACGCGCTTGTACAACACTGACCAACTCTGATGCGCGCCACTCTCTCATTGGCTGCAGCTGTGCGACCGCACGGAATCTTGACTGAGCTGCCTCTCACCGAGCACTTCGCTTCCGAGTTGCAGCCGCTCCGAGGCAGAGAAAAACACAGAACCGATTAGACCATCTCAAGCGGCCTATGGCCGTCTCGGCTCCGATAGCGAGCGGCGGGTAGCATCGCTGCGCACCCATGCGATTGAGATCTTTCCATTTCTCACTCCCCAACAGCGTCCGTTCATTTTCTCCCGCTTTCTGTCTTTTTCCCCCTTGTCCGCTCTTGTTTTCCGGCTACTCTGTCATTCTTTTTCTCCTGGCCAGCGTTTTTAGAGCGATAGCTCCACTCGATGCACCAACCCCGCTCAACACCACCTGTCTGAATTTGACCTTGAGCCTAGCGCACGAAGCAAGACTATACAGGAGGCGAAACTCTCGTCTGCGCGAGGGAGCGCAGGCGACCAGATAAAGTCACAGTTGTATGCGCCGACGGGGGGCGCATGCAGTGGCGGCGCCTTGCGGCGCCTCGTAGAAGCAGCAGGGGAAAAAATAAAAAAATGCAGCGCCCGGGCAGGCACTCCGGCGGCGCGCGCTCAGAGCAGACGACAAGCAGACGAGACGGGTGTTTGCTTCAGCGGGCACGCCGTGACGTTGTATTTCAGTAGTTTCTTTCCAGGCCGCCAGGCGCCGCCAGCAGGATAGTGGCGCCGCGGGCTTGTGACGTTTTCTGGTCGCCGCAGACGGGGGAGTTTCCACTTCTGTAGTCATCCTCCGTGGCCTAGCGAAGGTAAAAATGTGCCTAGATAGAAAAAGACGCAGAAAAAGAGATCATACCAATGACTGGGAGCCGAATCCGCGGCGGCGCAAACAGATCAGCTTCATAGGACGCTGCGCGACGCCACTAGGCTGTCGCCACAGTTTTTTAGTTATTGCGTGGAAGTACAGCCACCCTGAAAGGCTTTAAGCCCGACTTAACCAGGTCGCATCCCGCAACCCGTCATCCACAGTGACACCAGTATCATACTCTAACTTTGCCCGCTCATCAAAACGGGGTGTGCCCCGTATAATGGCTCACGCCGTAAAACCATGTCGAGGCGCAGATTAGTTCTTTGCGCCAGCAAGACATTAGAAAGCAAGACACCGTGAACATGAAGTCAATTAGAGCAGAAATCAAATTGCATAAAAGTTACATCCCGAAGGTTGCCAGTGTGCCCGTCCTTGGTCAAAAAGTTTCATTCTTAAGACGAAAAGATAACAGCGTAAACAAAGCGCATAGTCGTTCATAAGCTGAGAAAATGGTTCCTGCCAAGAACTATAAGAAGATGAATAATTCTCGAAGTCAATGCTAAAGCCGTAGGAACAACATGACAAAATAATTCAAAGTGAAACTAAAACCACCGGTAATGACTTCAGAAATTGTGGAAGAAACTGCAAAAGCCTGAAAACAAAGTGACTCGTATGACATCAAAAACAGAACAAAACTCTCTAGAGAGACGATTTATTTAGAAGAGAAAGAAATGAACGACATGCTTATTCACAATTTCATTGTTACAGATATGAAATGCTTCATTGAGTAGTCGTTCTCCTTTGTCTTTCGCCCTTATTAAGATGTTCGTCTTCTCGAAGCTGGCGGCACACTGCAACTCCTACAGTCAGCTGCTATACACTCCAGACAGGTAGACGTTTTACTGAAATATTTTAATGGAGAGTGCTATGGGTAACGGAGGGCTTCAGTGAGATGTTTCCAGTGAAAAGCATTTCAGAGAAACGAAAGGTATTTTGTATTGATTCAAACATAAAGAGAATCTCGCTGTTATACCTGTAATGCCTCGTCTTTCTCCTGAGATACATAGTGTAAACATTGATACAAAAATGGCTAACGTACTTGCAGAATCGACATTTCTGACATAATTATCACAGGAATATCAAAGTTTGGACGCCCAGAAATGCAAGAGCCCTGTTGAAAGACAAATTCCTTACAGTAGCTAACCCCAACGGCAAGACAGCCTAAATTTCCCATGGCACGTGATAAAGAAGTTTCTAATTTGTTTTATACTCGGATACAACTCGAGGACGAAGCGGAAGATGTCCTTCAAAGGAGCTCCTCCAGCCAATGGCGTCGACTGATTTCCATGAGGCCACGGTTAATTCGATTAAGCCGCGGTAAACCCCTTCTCATCTGCCGCCCACTCTGATGTCACGATAGCAGGTTCAAGGGGATTAACCGCGATGTTATGACTATCGGTCAACGCCATTGGCTGGAGGGCCTCCTCTGAAGGGCGATTTCCGCTTCGTTCTTGAGTTGTAACCGCCTATAGTGTACGCGCGTGAGTTTTTGCGCGCAGTTTTGTTGTCCGAAGACATTCAAAAATAGTCGGATCTCGCCAAATTTAATTGTGGTGTAGTTTACGTTCTCTATGAGGCTTCCAGTTCTGTACGTTTTTGCAATTAACGGTTCATCAATGGTGAAATCATGGAGGAGGAGGAGGAGGAGGAGGAGGAGGAGAAAGCACGTTTATTGGCAGCCTTAAGGACGTTTAGGATATCGATGACCAGCCGGCCCACGGCTCGCTGTAGGGCCTCGCTGGGGCCTTCCAGCCAGGTGGCCCAGCTAAGGGGAAGGTGTATGGGTAACGGGGAACATGAGAACGATGCAGAAAGAGAAGAGACGGTGGAGGAGGAAGGGCAGTTAGGGCAGTCGGGTGACTGCATACGTTTGTGTAGGTATAGCAAAGTGGGAGTTAAGGCTAATTTGAATTGAATTCTACGCGAGCTTCTCGGATCGTGAGGGACGGATGCGGTGGTGTAGGTTTAGCTAGATGTGACTGCATGTGTGTGTAGTGTAGCTTGATGGCCTTCTTGATGACCGCCCCCTCGTCCACCGTCGGTGGGCTTGACCATGGGATCACTGGTGCCAGGTGAGATATTTCGTGGGCGAGCTTAGTGCCAGCTGATTACCAGTAATTCCTGTATGACCAGGAATCCACCGAAGGGTTACAGGGTGTGGTTGCAATTGCATGAGTGCGTCATCTAGGTCCGTACGGATGTCTGACTCAAGGTTTCTACGGCGGAAAGCTCTGAGGGCCTCCTGAGAGTCCGTAAACACTACATAGGCCAAGGAAGAGGAAGGGAAGAAAATGTTGGACAGCGCGGATAACGCCGAGTATTTATAGCTGGATGATGTCATGGATTCCGAGAACGGGCCACTAGTAAAGCTGAGAGGATTGGGTGGTGACGGGTGGGAGATTTCTGCCGCAGATGCGCTGGATATTGTGTGAAAGGCATCAGTGTAGGCCACTGTTGCTGTGCCCAGTGGCAGACGATGGTTATATGAGTACGCCGCTCGACGACCCTTAGGATGGTCGGGGACATGTTATATACACAGGTTGAATACATGCGGGGAGGGTGCGGGACAGTATCCACTTGCCTTTTATGGTGGAAATTTGAGCTGTTTGCTGATTTGTATATAGAAGTAGTGTTGTTAGAGAATGAGACCGGTGTCACAGAGACATTGCGTAGAGGTTTGTGGAGGGAGGTTGAGGGCAGCTTTGTATAAAGCGTGTAGAGCGGAGCTATGTGAGTGAGATGTAAGGAAGGCAGCAGAGTAACTTATTGAGAGCGAGAGCTTCAATGAGTTGTCCTGCGTAATTCTCAGTGAGGCCCGACCGAGTGTTCGGAGACTACTCTGCGGCGGACTAGCTGGGAAACTGAGTGGCAGGTGGATGCGGCCTGATGAACGGCCAGTGCCGATGACGAGGGACAGTGAGACTGCAATCTTGGAGGTTCATAAAGTTTGTCCGACATTTTCGATGCATGTTCTGCATTACAGGGTTAAACCGAGGACAAGGCAGCGAGCTATGGAAGGGGAAATGATAGGCGTAACGTTAAGAGACCGGAAGCGGGCAGAGTGGGTGAGGGAACAAACGCGGGTTAATGACATTCTAGTCGAAATCAAGAGGAAGAAATGGGCTCGGGCAGGGCATGTAACGCGAAGGCAAGGCAACCGCTGGTCGTTAAGAGTAACGGACTGGATACCAAGGGAAGGCAAGCGTAGCAGGAGGCGGCAGAAAGTTAGGTGGGCGGAAGGGATTAAGAAATGGGCGGGGATAGGGTTGCCGCAGTTGGCGCAGGACAGGATTAAGTGGGCGCAGTCAGGCTTATGATGATGATGACAGGGCTCTGTGGGCAGCCAGTGAGGTGTGAGGTGGCAGCGAGCGATTGCTTTGCCTTAACAATATCCGCTTAGACGCGCCGCTATGGTTTAGTGCCAGTGGTATTCGGCTGCCGAGCTCCAACGTTGGGGCGTCGAAAACCGGCCGCATTTCGATAGAGGTGAAGTGAAAAAGGCTCCCGTGTTGTGCGATGCCAGTGTATGTCGCAGAAGCCCAGGTGGCCGGAATTAATCCGGAACTCACCGCAACAGGGCATGAGGCACACATATCAAGCAACCGCGTTTTTGTTAACGAAATAAAATAAAAAAAGCAAATTCAACAGAATGTGTACAGCCCTGTCACGCAATGATTAGACAACTTTTTGATATGAAAAGTGTGTCCCTCATAGAACACCTACAACCTCGGGACGTTAAACTCCACATAGCAAAAGCAGGACTAATGTCGACGGGAACCGGTATTGCATGGAGCCTCCTGAGTGCCGGAGGTGTGGAATATCCCTCTACGTCGGCTCCCTCCTTGCGGAGCGTTAAGGACACGAACGCGTTCCGTGTTGCGGACAGCTCGCAATATGGTCGTCAACATCGTCACCAGCAACAGAAGGCTGGGAGAATGAGCTCGGCACACTGGCTGTCACAAACGACTGAGCTCTTACAAAGCCCTCGCACAGCCCTCGTTGATGTCGATGACGCGAGAAGCGCCACTGTGATGGTTTGTTTAAGCGTCGCCGATGGGACACGAGCGCCCTCAACCCAGTTGGTTCACGAATGTAAACCCGGCTACCCGGAGCCCAAAAAGGGGCGCTGCGGAACGTACAGGCCCGTCGCTTCATCAATAGACCGGCGGGAAATACAAATTCCCCCAACAAAACAATGTTTGATCCACTTTCCTGCGCTGAGCGACTCGTTTAAAGCTCACTGCCCGTATACCAGCAGTAGCAGTTTACATTGTTTGACACGCCTTATTTACTCCTGAGGAACGAATCAAGCACCCGACAAATTAAAGAACGACCTGGGAACGGGTCAGCACTCGAAGAAAACAAAGAGAGTGCGTCCATCCTCTGTGTACACCGGAGTGAACGCATCGTGCCCCCGCGTCCGTCGGAGGCCCCGGTGTGTATTCCCCCGGGAAATCAGCGGTGGCGGCGCGGGACCGTAGGCGGCGGGAGCAAAGTTGCGCCTGATTTATGGTAGTTAATTTCAAACCTCCGTGGCTCTATCGGCGGGGCCGGCTCCGCTTATCGGCGCTCCGCTGGCCCCGGCCGCTATCGGCTGCGGCCAGCCACCGCGCACGCTCCTTTCCCGGGGAAGACTGGTGTTTGCGACGCCGGCACTCGGCGGACGCGAGATTTGCATACCATTTTTCAGGCGCTCTCACCGTATCGGCCGCGGTGTGTTCGCGCCGAGCCATCGCGCCTTCTCCAAGTTGCGTGCCCCAGTAGAACAGCTTTAAACTGGCAGTGAAGGCGCGACAAACACAAAGAAAACAAAACAAAGTGAGCCTCAAGAGCGCGCCTTTCTGGGAGCTTGTTGTGTCGGACACGTCGCGCTTAAATGATGGAATCGCCTGTTTTTGGAGCCACTTAATTCGTGTATGGCGCTGCGCATCGTATATTACGCTCTACAATAGTAGGAGAGATACAGCATTGCCACCCGCTAGTCATTACCCTGACGCGCATGTCGAATGGCGCGGTAACCCAATTTCGGCCACTGCCGGTGACGCTGAATGCTGTGGCGACCGGGCATGTAAGCTCATTTATGTCTCACGTGCCTCGTGGCCGCTTCCGGTGCTTTGACAAGTAAAACTTGGATAATTAAGTCTGCATGGATGCACTTCTGGGCCCTGCAGTGGGGCTCGTGTGGCGACCCTCAGGGTCAAAATGTAATGATTCCTGGGAATCAAGATGTTCTGATATCTTGCACAGCTCTGAGCTGCCAGGGGTCCCAGCAGAAAACCTGGCGGTCGCGCAAGTTAATTCCGGACTGTTGTGCAGCAGTTCGCTGTCGCTATCTGTCCACGAGGGAACTTTTTTCTCCCTTTCCTTCTCCTTCGATATCTTCCTTTTCCGTAACGTCCTCTTGTTCATTTTCTTTCCAGTAACACAGGATGAAAGTCTTTTCTGCTATACTGAGTTGCCCTTCAGAATTCGCTGAGCGACCAGAGGGCAGCCGACGCCCTGTACTTCAAGGTCAGGATCGGAGACAACTTTATGCGATGTTTAGTGTCACAATCCCATCTGGTTGAATCAGCCGTGGCTTCCATTTCGCGACGTCGAACCTCCTCTGAAGCGGTGCGGGAGAGAGAAAAAAACATTTATTGATTGCTCTTTTAAAGTCTTGCGAGTCTTCGTGGGTGGAGTCCCTATCCAGGAATCCTACGGCGGCTGCGGCAGCGTGGGCCCGTTCGGCGAGCGAAGGTTGATTTCCGGGTTCCCTTCTGGACAGCGCTGCCTTCCATTGAATGAAAATTAAAATTGGTTTTTGGGGAGAGGAAATGGCGCAGTAATTGTCTCACACCTCGGCGGACACCCGAACCGCGCCGTAAGGGAAGGGAAGAAGGAGGGAGCGAAACAAGAAAGAGAGAAATAGGTGCCGTAGGAGAGGGCTCCGGAATAATTTCGACCACCTGGGGATCTTTAACGTGCACTGACATTGCACGGCACACGGGTGCCTTTTGCGTTTCGCCTCCATCGAAACGCGGCCGCCGTGGTCGGGTTCGAACCCGGGTACTCCGGCTCAGTAGACGAGGGCCTTAGCCACTGAGCCACCGCGGGGGTAGCCTCCCATGGCTCGGGAGTGCCATTGTCTATGGCTGGGACTGCCGACTGCAACTGCCGACTGGGACTGGGACTCGGATAAATAAGCATGGGTATGTGTTTGGGGCTGTCTTCACCTTACAGACTGCTCCTTAGTTGGCTATGGAGTGTTGGATATACCCCTACTTAGTCCCCTAAGGTTCTCCAGTATATCGCCGTACTTCTGAATAACTGGCTCCAGTCCCAACGCAGCAGTCGTCGCTCGGTTAGTATGTCCTCGAGCAATGGCGTCCGCTGCGTGGTTCCCGGCCAGGTCGGCGTGCCCTTAGTTAGTGCCCACATGGCTTGCGCCGCCTTGGCTTAGGACGCGGGGTGCTTTCCTGCCAATTCCTCCTTTCAGGAAGTTCCGACAGGCCGTCTGCGAGTCCGAGATGATCACGAGGGATTTCCTCTTCTGTTGCCGTCGGCTACTGCGAGGGCAATCGCACTCTCCGACGGCTCAGTAGAGGCACAATTCCTTTCATTCCATTACTCAGGGCCGCTCAGGGTAAAGGAAAAAAACAAGATAAAACAACAAACTCGAGTGGTTACATCACGTAAGTAGAAACAGCATCCTTGAATTTGACAGGATCCTTAATGATGACTACGGACAAGGGCAGGTGGCTCAAGTCCGATGCAGTTTTGGCGACGAAGGAGTTTATGAACTGCTCAGTCCTGCACTGTGGAACATGAACCTTTAGGGGGCGATCTCTGCGGGACGATGAGGACGTCGGAGGAGTAAACAGGGACTGCTGTAGGCTATTGTTAGTGTAATATATTCTATGAAAAGTGCACAGACGAGAAATGCGACGTCGTATGGAAAGATCTGGAAGATCTTATCAGTCCGACCTTGTCCTCGTCTTCTGTTGGCGACTCGGTGATCATCCGAGTCACTTAGGCTTTGGAGCTGAAGAGGAGTATGAGCGTGCGGTCCACTCCGTGGTTAGACTGTAGCCACATGCCTAGGATCCTGAGCGTTCTTACTTCAGTAACACTGTCCGCCGGCATGAATTTTCAATCGGTCGTCCTTCTTGTCATATCTACGCGAGTGGATGCGTATAACTTCAGGCTTTTCTGGCGAGCAGGAGAGACCGCATTCCCTGGCGTACGGGCTAACGCTGATCGCAGGGTCTTGGGGTTTGTCATTTTTTCTCCGCGGGATCCCGCGATTGACCACGGAGTGATATCGTCAGCGTAGATGGCATGCTTGATGCCTTCGGTGCAGTCGAGTCTTTTGGGAAGCCCTGACTTTACTACGCTGAAGAGGAGAAGGGAGATCACTGAGCCTTGCGGGGTGCCTTATAATTGGGCATCGATAGCTTCTGCGACCTCAGGCTGTAACATAGTCGCGGATCTGTTTGCCGCTGCTTATAGCCGGCTTAGCCCCGCCAGGACTGCGTCATGGCTAACGTTGTCAAAGGCTCCTGGGGTCTAGGGCTAAGTATGTTAGTTTAGAAGGGATTTCTCGCGTCGACAGGTGTGGTCGGAAACCGAGCATGGTCTTGGGCATAAGGTCGTTGATGTCCAGGTAATTCTGGAGTCTGATTAGTTGTGCGAAGCACCACTCCAGCGTGCGACTGGAGGCGCCACCGTGGCTTGGTCTCAACTGGGGATTTAATGGGAAAGAACGAATTAAAAAGTGGGTTTGGCACCAAGTGCGCTGCGGTGTATTTTGCGAGAAGACGATGATTAGTAGCGCTGTGAACCACAGTAGAATCTAACTGTGGAGCGTGGCGAAATTCGAGCAGCCTTTAGACTGTTGCTTTTTAAAAAATTTTAAACTTAGTTTTCAAAACCAGTACACACACACAGTTGGTTGGACCCAGAGCCTTTAAGGCTAGTAATGGGACCAAATTATACACAAGTACAGTTATACTGGCAGACCTTATCATGACTGGTCACAATCACAGCACACTTCCGTAATGCACAAAAAAAGTTGGAGAGCTTAACTACAAAACTATGGGGCATGGTCGATTAGATCACAACACAGTCAGCTGTAAGCAAAATTTCTCAATCAAATCACACAAACTTCTTCGTTCCTACCTTCCCATGGAAATTAACAAAACATTATTTTTTCTTTTACTTCATATGGGACTTCATTCCACACATGGGCTCCGTTATAGGAGTCTCTACCCGTACGTATTACGACAAGGTGGCAGGTTAAAGTGATTGCTAGTAGCAGCTCTTGTTTGTTTCATTGGCAATCTAAATAAACTAAGGGGCAGGGGGTTGTTAGATGTTAATATAGTATGTACTGTTTCAGCTATCTTCAGCATATATGCAATTGATACAGGTAGTATACGAAGCTGCTGAAAAAGCGCCCTACTTGGGCAGGTACTGCTTGAATAAGTTATACGAATAGCACGTTTTCGCCAAACCGGAATGCCAAATCGGTACGTGAAATGGCTCTGTCTATGCTTAGTCGGCACATGGACCACGAATACCGATGGCGACAACGATATTCCAGCATCCCTCGAGGCATGTCGTCTACTTTCTTTCTCGTTCACTGCGTCGTAGGAAGGAAATAGGATGAAAATGCATCGAGGCTGCCAGCGTTGGGCGAAACTTGTGTTAGCAGAAAATGGGACTAGAGGCGGGCTAATTACCTGATTGATCGCTGCATGCGCCGAGTCTGTACTGGAGGTGCTAACATAACGAAAACAAAATAAGCCGTAAAAAAACAGAGAAGCGGGCACCCGGTGCCTTGCCCAAATACTGAGAAAAACAAGCACACAAGCGTTCCCGAACGCAGTGCTCCTAATTAGGACATGATACTGAGCTGCGTTGTTGTTCTTTTTCGATGGTTTTTTTTGCTTATCATTTCGCACGAAAGTAAGAGAAGTGGACGTTCATTCTTGCTTATTTTGAGTATTTGCCTTTTGCCAGTGGGCTCGCGAAATTCTAAGGAGTAAAATTACATTTTTTTTTAAAATGAAAAGCGGGAAACTTTATGATAAAATTATACCTGCTGTTCGCGTCGGTGGGGCAAACTTGGAAGTCGGCATATTCATTAAATCAGAGATAGAGAGTGGTTGATCAATTTGGAAGGCCCTGATCATGATCAAGGCGCTTGAATAAAAGTTAAAAATAATCTCGGTCGCCATTTGCTCAGCGTCACTTCATCCCGAAGGCAGTCCTTTGCGGTAGAAAGTGTACATATACACATAGTCAGGCATGTATGTATGTGTATGTATGTATGTATGTATGTATGTATGTATGTATGTATGTATGTATGTATGTATGTATGTATGTATGTATGTATGTATGTATGTATGTATGTATGTATGTATGTATGTATGTATGTATGTATGTATGTATGTATGTATGTATGTATGTATGTATGTATGTATGTATGTATGTATGTATGTATGTATGTATGTATGTATGTATGTATGTATGTATGTATGTATGTATGTATGTATGTATGTATGTATGTATGTATGTATGTATGTATGTATGTATGTATGTATGTATGTGTGTGTGTGTGTGTGTGTGTGTGTGTGTGTGTGTGTGTGTGTGTGTGTGTGTGTGTGTGTGTGTGTGTGTGTGTGTGTGTGTGTGTGTGTGTGTGTGTGTGTGTGTGTGTGTGTGTGTGTGTGTGTGTGTGTGTGTGTGTGTGTGTGTGTGTGTGTGTGTGTGTGTGTGTGTGTGTACGAATGATACATGAAATGTCTCATGATGTGGCTTTACATGAGCTGCGGGTCGTTTGCAGTGCACACAAGATTTTTTCGATGAACGCCTTGAAATGCGCAGGATTAAGGGTGATCAATGCGCCGGCAGTAACGTGATTCCAGTGCTTGTTTGTTTATGGTTTAATGGGGATTTAACGTCCCAAAGCAGCTCAGGCTATGAGGAACGCCGTAGTGAAGGGCTCCGGGAATTTCGACCACCTGGGGTTCTTTAACGTGCGCCGACATCGCACAGCACACGGGTCTCTAGCATTTCGCCTCCATCGAAATGCGACCGCAGCGGCCGGGATCTAACCCGCGCCTTTCGGGTCAGCAGCTGAGCAACCTAACCACTGAGCCACCGCGGCGGCTTAATGCTTGTTTGTATGAAGAAAAAAACAGCATTAAAATGAGCAGTGAAACGTGCAGCTGGAGTGTAAAATGGTATAGCATGATCAATTTTCCATGTGGCTAGCGGTAAAAATTATGAGAAAAACGTACCCGGATATTTTACGACGTGAACCGCGGGATAGAAGATTAGATTCTGATTTATGCTTGATAACGGTTGTGAAGGGATTAATCAGAACCACTGAATCCCTTTGTTTTTTTGCGTTTTTTCGTTCTCTGCACCGCGTGCTATCAAAAGTACAATGAACCTCGCAAACAGTGCTAATTATGACATATCGCATATTTGCGGGGTGGATGGCTGACTGGATGCGCAACTGCGAAGGGCGATAAACAGGAAGATAGGAGAGAAGGAAACGCAGGGCGGAATTTGTGGCGAGGGCTGCGCGTGATTTGTTTAGCTCGTTAGGATGACGGATGACAGTCGCGCGCGCGCGCGCTAAGCTCGCCCGCAAGGCCCGGCATATCTGGCCGCGGCCACGAGCGACACTCGAGGATAAGCTCTCGCCAATCTCGCTCCCGCGTTGCTCCGCTGGCTCCTCGAAAAATGCGCCGGTCTGGCTAATTAATTCTTGCGAGTGTGGAGATCGGTCCCGGCGAGTATTAAATCTGGCGGGGAGCGTAGTTCCTCACGCCGATAACGCATGTCGCCGACGGCCTAACGGCTGGACTGTCGCGTGGAGAGGGGCTCGAGAAATTAAAGTGGGCGCCAGAATGCGGATTGAGCAAAGCTGACCACCATGAGCATCGGCGGTCACTGTGCGCCTTCCCGCTCGACCTATGGGTGTGCACTAGCACGGACGCTTCGGCGGTCCGGGAGCGAATTTGCTGGAAAATGCCCCGGACCTGTGATTACCGCGCGAGGATAACGTAACAGAAAAGTGGAGAGAGGTGTTTCGAGAGTTTACTCTCCCCCAAAACCAATTATTATTATTATTATTATTATTATTATTATTATTATTATTATTATTATTATTATTATTATTATTATTATTATTATTATTATTATTATTATTATTATTATTATTATTATTATTATTTTGAGAATGTCGGCGGAATATAGTTTTCATAAACGAGGCAAAAACAAATCTTATCTGTTTCCAAAAGACCCGTACAAGGTAATAATTAATGCCCGGTCAATTTGTTTACACTACAGCTGCTCTGAGGAGTGTTCATGCACCCCTGCTGAATCAGGAAAAAGCGTAAAATTTTACCTACACCTGCAAATATGCTCTGGGAGATTTTTCACGTGGCGGAAATTTGGAAGCGCTTAATCACCGTTTGTGCGTACTCTGAGGATGTGGGTACATTCTGGAACATGAAAGCAATGAATTCAACGGACGAAGTGCGCAATGCATGAGAACAAGCGAGCGTAAGCACAACGTGAAAAACTACAGGTGGTATAATTAATTCAGACCCCTTCACTACGGCAAGCCTCATAGCCCATGTGTCACCTCGGAAAGCTAAAACTTCACAATCCCACAATCCACAAATAAATTGTAGCAACACAGCAAAGTGGGCGAGTTGGTATTGCATCTTAAGGTACGAAACAGCGCAACTAAAACGAAGGACCAGAAAAAGAAGGCAGCTAGTGCCCGTGTATCCTTCTTTTTCTGGTCCTTCGTTTTAGTTGCGCTGTTTCGTACCTTAAGACACAAATGATAATCGATGCTGGTTTGGAGTGCAGTATAACCTAAATTATTTCGAAACGGAGCTCTTTACGGCGGCTTTCGCGTGTGAGCTCGCCAGGTTCTTCATCGTTTGCTATTATAGACTCCTAAGTGCTGCTTTTCTATTGCGTGTACATTACAAGGTGGCCATTTCTGCTCTGTAGGGCCACCCTTTGCTTGGAACAGCTTGTGTAGTTTCTCACGCCAATGTATTGCTGGTCTGACTTGTGCAGCTATTGGCGTGGGCAATATGTCGCAACGTATCTAGCTCTTTCTTTCGCTATCACAACTATGCTTTTACGGGATTAGTGGGTGCTTGTCTTGAAGACACGTCTTGTTGGAGCTGTAAAAGTGCAATGAAATGACGGTCGCTGAACACGCGAAACAAGTCTGACTCATAGTACCCTATTATGTTGTCAACCAACTTACTTTTTCCTCATTAGTTTGCGTTAGTTGGACCGAATATGGGAACAAAGGCGCGGTATAAAGAGTTATCCAATCAAAAGCGTAAAGTCTGCAGCGATAAACTACTTACAACGCTAATAAGCGCTTCTTTAAAATTCAAACATCTGTATAGGTGCCATGAAAAAGCCTCCGTAGGCTTCTAGCAAGCTACATGATATGGAAAAGCACGGAAAAGGGAGACGGTTGTCTGGTAATGCATGCTGCGGTTGATGACGGAAAAGTGAGAATATACTTTCCTCGGAATCAGGTTCTGTGTGCTCAGAAAATGAGCAAATTCCAGCATGTTTCCGTTCGTCGCATTCCTAAGAGAAAACAAAAGAAAACCTTCATTCGTTATTCTGAAAAAAAAAAGATTATTTCAGTTAAATTTCATAGATGATCGACGGTGTTGATCTCGAAGTTCCAGTGGTTCGGTGATACGGCGGCACGTTGCAGAATAGACTTGCCAACTTCTTCGGACTGAGTACACTGTATTACACGAGCCAAACAAATACACTAGGCCAGAGTGGCACTTACCACTCTCAGCCTGTCGCCAACGCTGGCTCGCCCTTTAAGCTTTCGCCTATGCGAAGTCTCTCTCTCTCTCTCTCTCTCTTGGAGTTCCGCGAGCCCCTCCAAGTATCCCCTGCAGATCGGATCACATCCCTTTCGCGCCCAAAAGCCGCCCTTCAGTATGCTAGCCAACCATTTTGAGGACCATTTGTTTACCATATAAGAAATGCGCTTGTTAGAGCGAATGAGAAGAATTTCGTTCAAATTCAAAGAGGAATTGGTACGCCAGTGCCCACGAGGTTGCTTACTCGCGAGCACCGCGCGCATTCCACGAAGCCGTTACACATTTCCGCTTGCAGTTGCGGCACAGAGACACAAACACGTAGGAACGCCAGTGAAAACAAAAGGAAGGCGGACACACAGTCGGGACCGCGCGCACTGCCCTAGTCGCGCTCTCAGCCTCCGCTGTCCGTCTCTGGGAGATCGCGTCCGTCGAGTGGTGCGGTGTCGAAGGCGCGACCCCTCTTCGCTTAGTTTTGCCGCCCGAACGCGACCTTGCCATGCCCCTGCTTTTCGCTGCCGGTTAACCGTCGCTACCGCATGCACTTAACCACTTCTGTTTTGAACTAAACCCATTCAGGTGGCCCCGGGATATGGCGGCTGCTTGAGGAGCCCCAACAAAAAGCCAAAAGTCGAAAAAACAACGGAACCCAGCTAACGGATCCTGGGTATGCGCTGCCTGATGGCTTCCCTGCTTCAATATTGTAGTTATTGCAGTAAATAAATAAATAAATAAATAAATAAATAAATAAATAAATAAATAAATAAATAAATAAATAGTTATAATTTCCTTCTTTTCGCTATGAGTTGCAAACTGCCGTTCCCTTCTGAGACTTTACTTTGGTTTTCTGCGTATTAATTCTTAGACCCACTGTTCTGCTCTGCCTGTCTAACTCATTACGATCCTTTGCAGTTGAGCTCCTGAGTGACTTAGCAAGACAATGTCATCAGCGAAACGCAGATTGCTAAGGTATACTCTGTTTACTCTTATCCCCAGCTGTTCCCAATCCAGGCCTCTGAATACCTCCTGCAAACAGGTGGTGAATATATTGGCGAGATCGTGTCTCCCTGCCTGACACCCTTTCTAGTGGAAATTTTATTGCCGATTTTATGGAGGACTATGGTAGCTGTGCACCCGCTATAGATATCCTCTACACCCTTATTCCGCAATGCCTGCATGACTGCTGAATTTTCTACTGTGCCAAATGCCTTCTCGTAATCTATAAATGTCTTCTCGGTAACTGAAATTACTTTTGTTACATATGTAGGTGGAAGTGCACGTACAGTGACTATACTCGGCCTCTCTATAGCCGGCGCAAATTTCCTAAGGGTGTTACGCAAGGAAAGCGAGTGATTTACCGACTAAATACCGGAATTGAGTCCTATATCATCAGAGACGTTTAGCGTAGCGTTGACGTACTAAAGTTTACCGGATGCCCACTCCTCACGCGCTTGGGCAGAGGCGGGGATACTGTGCTCGCGCAGCCGGCGTCAGGTGAACTGGTATACATCAGCACTAGTACTACGTATCCACTATGCTGAAGGTTATATTCGCTCATTGACAGATAACCGCATAATGCTTGCAGCATTACGCCAGATGGGCAGGTAATTTGTAAAAAAATAGGTAAAATAATGACAAAAACAATCGCGATAATATTTAGTGCGCGCAAGACCGTATGATATTTGTGCGTATGCGGCATGTACCTTTCAGAAGTAAAGCGCATTCGTGAACGTACAATGAAGTGCGCTTCCCTCTAGCAACCTTGTGGCGATGTTCGTCTTCCGCCCCGCAGTCCCTCTCCGCGGCTGCATCGTCTTCGCCCGCTAACCGCGGAGGCGAGAGAACAAAGGGCCAGGGACGATCGCAAGGCGTACACACTCAGTTGCTGTTTACTGCACTAGCAAATAATACACACAGCAGGCCATGTAGCTAGAGAACGTCGGCGAGGCATTCCCCAGAAGAAGGCTACGTAAGAAGGGCTTCCGACCTACAGGCTGGGGCAGGAGCGCGACTTCGGCGTTATCGGCGGCAGTGCATGCCGCATCTTGAGGCAACGCCATCCCCGGGCATTCGCCGGGGGAGGCGGCGAGAGCGTGCGTTTGGTTTGCTCCCGGAACCAGAAGTCCGGCGGCGGGCGCGGCGGATCTTCCCCTGCGCCTGTCGCAGTAGGCGACCAGAGCCTGGTGGCCGGATCCCGAAAATACTCTTAACGTAGCCGTCTAGGTGGCACTGCCGTCGCTGCTTCCGCTTCCCCCACGAGGGTGCTCAACCCATTCCTAGGCACCATACCCTCCCCTCGCCCACTGTCCCGATGTCCCATGGCAGGCCATGGTTGGCCGCGCAGTGGATTGGCCCAGCTAATCAAGGATATACAAAGCGAAAGATGTCGGCGTTCACTGTGTTCGTTGGCGTTGGCGTTGACAATGTTCTAGACGGCGATGGCCTTGAGGAAAGGAAGGGCGCGTAACTGGCTCCCTGGATATGCGGACGCCTCATTCGTGCTTTGATACATGTGCCAGTGATGAGAGAGATGTGGCCTGAATGCAATAGCGCCGACAGCGTTGTGGCTGACATGCGGCACTGCAGCGTTCATTTGGTCATCAATATCTCGCGATCAACCAACTGCATGCCACCTCCCAGGGTGGCAGGGAGGGCGCGCTGCCTATCCAGTGTGCGGAACGCAATCAAAGCAGGCTTTTGCAGTTGGACACCAACGCCACGTACACGAAAGCGAGATTGAGGTTTCCGCTGACCCACGGAGCCGGTTGTACGCCTTTCTTTTCGTGAAAATGAACGGCCTTTGCAAAGTTGTCAACGCCAATGAACTCTGTGATCGCCGTCGGCTCACTTGTTTTGTTTGGTTTTTGAGGAAAGGAAATGGCATAGTAACCGTCTCACATATCTCGGTGGACAGCAGAACCGCGCAGAAAAGGAAGGGATAAAGGAGGGAGGAAAAGAAGAAAGGGAAAACGGAAAATTGAGTTGGATTTTCAGGAAAGGCGCGGCGCTGCGCAGCGGCGGAACACCTGTGGCTCGGTGCTACTAGTGGCGCATGCGCAGTAGTAACTATGGAGCGAGAGTGACAGAGAGAAATATCCGCGGCGAGGCGCGCGTTGTGACGTCATGTGCCTCCTCGGAGTACCGCCACGGCGAAATCGCAAGTTCGCGGCCAGTAAAGTCTTCGCTTTAAAAACAGAAGTTGAAAAAAGGCAAGGGCGTGTATTTGGCTAGACGACGAAGTGCATCCTTGCGGAACGCTTTATATCAGTCTCCAGCTCTTTTCTGCGATGTTGCGTGTATACTACGGGGACGCCGTCCCCCTCAAACGACGATGGATCTGGATCCTCCTAGTCATCCGGAGCCGCCGCGGTGGCTGAGTGGTTATGGCGCTCGGCTGCCGGCCCGAAAGAGGCGGGTTCGACCCCGGCCGCGGCGGTCGAATTTCGATGGAGGCGAAATTCTAGAGGCCCGCGTACTGTGCGATGTCAGTGCACGTTGAAGAACCCCGGTGGTCGAAATTCCCGGAGCCCTTCACTACGGCGTCTCTCATAGCCTGAGTCGCTTTGGGACGTTAAACCCCAATAAACCAAACCAAACCTCCTGGTCATCCGACTAGCCTGGCGGCTTCCTCCTCGAGCTCGTCGAGGAAGCGGTGCAGCCTTCCGAGCGACCTCTACAGCGAAGGCACCATCCCGTACTTCAGCGAGGGCAGCAGTGAAGACGGCTTTAAGACTTACCTCCGCCGGAGGACCAAGAACTAAGAGGCGGATCGTCATCGAGTGAGTCAACTCTAAAAACAAGTGGCCACACACCAGCACATACCATTCTAGTCCTTTCTGTGCAGCCAACCGACAGAATGAGGCGGCTTAACAGGCAAGTCGTCTCTGTGGAAATCGAGGCCGTCGTGCCTAACGAAATTAAAGACTTTCGGGTGAATACGCGGAATGACATCGTTGCCGTTGACGTCCACTATGCGGCTGCGCTGGAATCACTGAGGGCTATAACTCAACTCGGTGCTTTATCAGTCCATGCAGTTATCCCGCTCGGCAAGGCTAAGTCCTCTTCCGGCGTAATCTATGATGTCGACGAGGTTATCGCGAAAGGTGATTTGCCCATGCTCGTGAGGCCGGCAAACGAAGACACCGTAATTCTGCGGATATCACGTCTGGACATTTCTCGCTGTGTGAAGATTCTTTTCCAAGGCGACTGCCTTACGTCACACGTGAAGCTAGGCCATTTTCGTCATGCTGTGCGGCCATTTATACCAAAGCCCCTGCAGTGCCACAAATGATTGAAGCTGTGCAATGCGAGCGGTGTCTCCGGCAACTCAAGAGTGTGCTCCCGTTGCTCCGGAGCTCACAGCGCTGAGTCCTGCAACGTGCAAGTGTTTAGGTGTTCAAACTGCAACGGGCCCCATGACGCGTCGTCTAATGATTGCCCGTGCATGAAATATGAGAGTGCCGTCCTAAAGCAAATGGTTCGGGACAACTCCGCGCACCGCGAAGCTGCTGCGACTGTTCGAAAAAGGCGTTATCGCCGCAAAAAGAATTCCAGAAAGACTACTGCCAAACGCAGCCACACTGGCACGCCCATGGCACCTACTTCCCAACCCACTTCCGTACCACCACGTCCAAGTGTGTCCTGTCAACGCACTATGGTCAAAGATGGCCAGATATCGTCGTGTGCGTATGCTTGGCCAGCGCTTCCGCTGTTACGTCCTGCTGAGCCTCCTCAGCGTAAGCCCTCGTGGTCCTAAGGACGGTAGTCAACGCCATTCGCCCTCTGCTACAGGCCCTGCAATCCTGCACTGTTCGAAGCGTCTTACTGGTGCTGGACTCCCTGGTTTCAGCGCTTCAAGATCTTTAAAAATGGCTGACCAGCTTCCCACGTTTCGTGAGGAAGTCAGGGGCGCTGCGCTCTTACAGTGGAACGCAAGATACCTGAAGTCACGAATCTCTAGTTTCCGACAATATGTTTTTAACAACCACTTCCCGATACTGGTCATCTGCTGGCCTAACTTATCCCAAGAAATCAGGCTATTCGGGTACGAGTCCTTCTTCGCCCCCACATGCGGGGAGCGCAGCAAAGTTCTGGTCTACATCCGCACCGACGTGACGTACGTTTTCTGCCCAGTTGAACCCCACAATGACAGCCAGTACGCGTGTTTCATAGTCAAAAAAGTACCCGTAGAGTTCACACTGGTTGCAGCGTATGTCTCCCCCTCCTCTCAGTTGGACTGCGAGAGGCTGAAGGCCATCATGGGGGCAATCCGGGCTCCTTGGATTATTAGCGGCGATTTCAACGCCCATCACGAGCTGTGGGGAAATCCTAAAATCAACGCCAGATGAAGGAATCTGGCCTTATTTGCTTCAGATAACTAACTTTACGTTATGAATGGCGGCAGCCTGACGTGCCTGAGAGGCAGCCCCTGCAGCAATTGCCGGGACCTGACGCTAGTTTCGCGGTCTCTGCATTGGCGTATCCACTGTTTTTGTGATGTAGAGCCCCATGGGAGTGACCACATTCCCACCTATCTCAAGGTTACAGTTCTTGGGGTGTCCATCCCAGCTAAACACGCGTACATCGACTGGATGGCATTTAAAACACATATGTAAGAGGCGCGAAAAGGAGCCCTCACTTCCAGTTTGGAGGACAGTATAGCAACTGCAATGAAGGCTGCTACACGCTACCTCACGCCAACCAGAATGCGCAGTGACTTTAATCTAGAATTAGACCACCTACTTGCTATTCGGTTACGTGCTGAAAGACGTTACTGACGGACAAAATGCTTAAGGGACCTCAGAGAGGCGCGACGTTTGCAGGGAAAAATCAAGCGACGAAGCGCTCGTCTTCACGAGGGCCAGATGGCATCACACATGCTGCGCTGCACCACCTTGGCCAAGACACGCGAAGAGAGCTACTCAACCTTTACAACCGTTCATGGAAAGACGGTGTTGCTCCTCCTCAGTGTAAATCTAGTCGCCTGGTACTACTACTAAAACCAGGGGAATTCCCGCTCAACCTCACATCATTCAGGCTAATCGCTTTGGCCAGTTGCGTGGTAAAACTCAGGGAAAGAATGATTCTGACGCGCCTCGAGTGGTACCCCGAGCACTATAAAGTGTACCCTAATGCAATGGCGGGTTTCCGGCGGGGTCGCTCCTGCATAGACAACGTCATTGATCTTGTGTCCACAGTTCCGCAACAGAAGCGCCAGAAGCGCGTGTGCGTGGCACTTTTTCTTGATGTCAAAGGTGCTTACGATGAAGTGGTTACTAAATTTTAGTGATAATAAAAATCAGCATCGCTTCAAAATCCTCATCGGGCTGCAGGGGACCGCAGTGCTGCGTTGGTCTCATTGCTTCAACATGCACCAGTGTTTCTTTCATTTTGTTATTGTTTCTTTAATCACTTGGCTTACGTTGCAGAGCACACTACTGTAATGACCCGGTGACGAAGTTGAATCAGGACTCAGCTGTATTGCAGTATCCGCGTCACTTAATTACAGATAGAGCTGTTCAGCTCCCCCTGCCGCGGTGGCTCAGTGGTTAAGGCGCTCGTCTACTGAGCCGAGTACCCGCGTTCGAAGCCGACCGCGGCGGCCGCGTTTCGATGGAGGCGAAGCGTAAAAGGCTCCCGTGTGCTGTGCGATGTCAGTGCGCGTTAAAGATCCCCAGGTGGAAGAAATTATTCCGGAGCCCTCCACTACGGCACCTCTTTCTTCCTTTCTTCTCTCAGTCCCTCCTTTATCCCTTCCCTTACGGCGCGGTTTGTGAGGGGGGGGGGGGGATATGTGAGACAGTTACTACTTCATTTCCTTTCCTCAAAAACTAATTTTCGATTTTAAATTTCGGTTTAGCTTTAACCAGATAGTGAATAATGTTTTTTAAATAGCGCTTTGAAACAACTGATTTACCTTTCGGCCAGCAAAAAGGTTGGATGACCTGAGAGCAATGAGTTGTTCCTTGCAGAACAAACGGCTTTCCAAAAACTGTTAAGTGGCCAGATGCTATGAAATAAATAAATTGGCAGCAAATGAACTGAAGAGTGCGTATTTAACGGTTGCAAGCTGCAACCCTGTCTCGTGTTATTCTTTGCCTGTGTGCTGTGTTTTTGTGCGCTTCATCTACTCAAGCTATGCTCCAACTTGCCTCAGAACGTGTTCTACTGCAAAGCTGCAACCCGGGGCGTTTAAGCTGACTGTTATGCGTGTCCAGTCGCTATGCCGCTCAGAACAATCGTCTGTGAACATCGAATGACTTGCAGTGCTTGCTTGGAATGTTGTGAGAGCGCTTGGCTGCAATAACAGAAGTAGAGAGAGAGAAAAAAAATATGAACCGTTGCAGGCGCGAATAAAATATTCACCGTAATTATGAGAGGTCGCGTTGTTTGCTCTGCCTTTTTGCTGCGGAGCAAGCCGGCGCTCGATTCCCGCTGTTGGACTCTCGGAGCTGCCGCTCTCTCTCTCTGCACTCACGGACGGCGTATCAAGGTCAACAGAGTTTCTCGGGCAGGCACCTCTGCCCAGCTGCCCCGTCGCCATCGAGCGCTGCTTGTCCTTCCCCGCGGATTCCTCTCGTCCCTTCGCCGAAACCTGAGCACAGCGTCATCGTCTGGGAAGACGAACTTCGTCAGGCCGTCTCGTCTTGTTTGAGCGCTGAGCAGGCGGGTAAACGAGGGGAGGAAGGTTCTGCGCGGCAGAACGCATGCTCTCTAGAGAGACGTACGCCGTGAAGACGTGCGCCGAGGCCCTTGATTAGCTTGGTCGCGTTTAAACTCTTTTAATTGGATTCGCCGTAGCCTTCCCCCCCCCCCCCCCCCCCCTCCCCCGAGCGCGCTTTCGATTCGCCCCGGCCTGTCGTACAGAAGTTGGACTTTCAGAATCAGCAGTGCCAAGGTCAAGGGTGGGTCCCAGTGTGCCTATAGTGCGCATATAGGGTTGCCGCCGCAGACTTGCGTCTCAGATGCGCGACGCTGGCGAGATATTCGCAGGACCTCTTTCGGGCGCAGCTAGAGACCGCCGGACAACGGAGTTCCATCACTCTGCCCGGGCGACGACACGCTGTGTGACCGGACAAAAGGCTTCGTTAAGCGCGGTGTACTGTCGATCGTATTACCGGGGCGTTGGACTCGTCTAATTTTTTTTTTCGCCGGCCTTCGGGTTTGCACACATTCCTATGATTCAGGTTACTGCGCGTGGCGCAATCAGTTTTGCCGGGGATTTAAGCGGACGATGAACCAGTTATGCTATAGGAAATCGTAGCACCATCATCCCCGGAGCAAAGTCCGAAACGTTTCAGTGCAAATAGCATATCACGAAATTTTTTGTTTAGTGTAGTTAATATTATGCGGAATTTAACCGCTGAATTAGAAGCTTTCAGGCGTTACAGGGTACTGTTAAATCTTCTGAATCACTGGAGCCAACAAAAGTTGCTTTGACTGTAGACTTTAAGAAGTTGCTGATGACATCCTTTTTTTTTGTTTTTGCTTTTGAACCACTGTAAACACTAATCGAGAAAAAAAAAATGTACACGAAAGTATAAATGTTCAGTGCTGCTGGTTGACTCGTTCTTAAAGATAAAACGGCTAGCGCAGGCGCGCTTGCTTTGCGCGCTCTATAACGTTGAATTGAACGGCACAGTTGCTGGCGTGGCAAGAGGTTACGTAAGCATCTTGGGTCTCCAAATAAAGTTGCGTTGCTTAAATATCCAAACTCTTCTCGCGCTGGGTGATGTCTCTTCATTGGCGAGCTTCACGGCGAGCTTCCTGAATACTATGTTGGGCGAAGAAATTGTACTCAGCCTTGTGCTGCTCACTAATTGAAACGGAGTACACTAGTTGCTGGGCTGATTGCGCATAAGTGGGACTAACAAGCAGGAAAATTAAAATTGGCGGCCCTGAACTTGATTTCACAACGCAGAGCTTGGTCTGCTTGTACACTGCCGAAGAGCCTATATATGCACTAACAAGTATGGCAGGTGCTCGGGGCACCTTTTTGTATTTTTTAACATTGTTTTCATTGGAGCGTAGTGCCGGTGAACCACACTTGGGGATCACAACACAGGGCCAAGCAGCTCTAAAACTTTACTCTTATTCAGCATCGAATCGCCTTCAGCACTGTGGTCAGCACGAGAGGTCGTCGATGAAGATCGCTGTTGAAAACAGCCACCCCTGTGCCGCTGCCATAGCTTTACCATAAAAACGCGCCGAAGTGCGACCTTTGTTGTAGTTCTGCCTCCACGGACAAAAATGGGTCCACGGCTGCAATATTACCACGCACGGAGCGTGGCAGAGCTTTTACTTGCGGGACTAGAAGGCTCAAGCAAGGACATTTCCGGCTGCGCATAGTCACTGCGCAGCGCACATGCAACTAAACGATGTGGAAGTCGTGATGAAAGGCAAGGCGCTGTAACTGGCACCCTCTGAGTGGACACCTGAACCACACCGTAAGGGAAGGAATCAAGGGTCTGAGAGCACGATGGCCTAAAAAGAGGGGCGCTTTTGTTTCTTAGACTAGGTTTCCTGGCACCAATTCGAAATGGGCATTAGTGACGATAGGTATACAAAAAAAACAGTACCCCTTATGCTGCAGTACTCTTGCGGTGTTCCATTAAAGGCCACACAAGCAGGAGATTCATCATTGGAAATTAGCCCGTAAAATTTTCGTGTTGGAACTGGTCAGTTGCTGTAGGCACTTCGCATTCGCAGTTTTCAAAAGAGTGACATGATACCACCACTTTCGCATCCGTTTCGGCATCCGCACGGGCTTGAGAAAAAGGGACCAAAAGAAGCTGTGATACGAATCGTCCGAAGGAATTTGTCATGTTTTTCGACTAAACTAAAACTAGTAGCCTTTCGAGTTTTTCAGAGCTTATTAACTTAAGGGTATGATAAATGTCAACATATTTGAAAAATGATCCTAACATACAGCCGGCGACAAAATAAGGCTGGGCACGCGACAGGTGGCAAAAACCAGCAAAGTTGCATCGCGGCGCCCTCTGACGTTGCACTTCTGGTGTGGAGACCTTTCTGCGCTCAAGCGCGCCCTTTCTACTCACAGCCGAGCCCTTTTTCCTCGCTTCCGGCGAACAAGCTGGCCACCATGTCGCACGTGCAGCTCAGCGACACACGAAGGGCAGTGAAGCCCGCTGTTAGAGATGAGGGGTCCTTGAGTGAGCTGACTCTTTCAGCGCCGCAGGTCCCTTCTCCGAATGACGTTGTCGGACTTGGTTATGAAGGAAACTGTACAGGGGTGTTTATTTTACATTATTTACAAGATTTTGGAACCCAATGGAGGGTGATGGGGGAAGGTCGGAGGATCTGAGAAGATCTGAGGATGATCGAGGATTCCCTCCTCACGGCACTCGTCGTCCGGTTTTAAAAAGGGTCCGGTCCCTAGGATTCCCCAGGTTCGAGGAGGTCTTCGCCAGGTTGGGCGTGCCTAACTTGCGCTGTCGTACACACACAACACACACACACCACTTCACATAAGGGACACGCCCCCGTCACATGTCTCGCCGGAGAGAGAGGGTGCCGCTGGACCATCGCCCCCACCAGAGAGAGCGTTGTCTTCGCGTCCGAACGACAGATCTCACGCTGTCAAGCCAGACACGTCTTCCGGGAAGTCCGAATGAGCGAGGCGCCGGTGAGCCGGCACAGTAGAATGGGTAGGCCACCCCTGCTCGGTTTTGGCGGTGGCTAACTGCCTCCGTACCGTACGAGTCGATCTTCCGGAACAATGCTGTTTACAAACGGCAGCACAGTCCTCCGTCTCGAATCCAATAACCCAAGCGGGGACAGGTCGTGGGGACGAAAGATGCCTATCGCCGTGCAGGAACCCCGGCTGCAGGTGTCCCGGGCTGACTACGCAGCTAAACCAGACGGGCTGTCGCCAGAATCCTTACAGCGCGCTGTTCGCTTTACGGTGATTTAGGTCGATAGCATATTGCCGGGACACTTTCCAATGTTTTACAGCGTCACCTGTTAGTCTCACCCCAGTTTTAACGGCACAGGTCATCCTCAGATAAACCGACCCCCCCTCCCCCCCCCCCCCCCCTCCACGCAGGAACTCCATGCTCCTCTGCAGGAACTTTCTTTGTGGTGTCTCGAATTCTCAGTCTCGACATCGAGAGAGAATTAGTTAAGGACGCTAAACACACTGAGCACTACCACACTACCCAACGCCCGCCGTATCATCCCTCCCCCCACACACATACACACACAAACAAACAACACTGAAGCACGTTTTCTGACATTCCTCTTTTCCTCTACGCCAGCTACACCGTGACGCCAGCCAACGCTGAACATTCGCATTATGGACTGACAACTGCCCTCGGTTTTTTTTTTCAAACCTCCTTGCATTTATTGCGGCCCGCAGGCCGTCATATCATTTTGTTTACTACGCACGACGCGTTACAATTTTCATTCTCGCCAGACGAGGCGCGATTGCTCTGGAGGAATCGTGATCACGTGCGTCACCTTCGACAATGTACGGGGCCATTCCCCCCCCCCCCCAAACAAACAAACAAACAAACAAACAAACAAACAAACAAACAAACAAACAACCAAACAAACTATTTTGCATCAATACGGTTATGTTTTCTGTGCGCTCGATCTGAACAGCATATCACCAGCTTGTGGGCTGGAAGCGTGGAGAAAGAGGCGGATGTGAGTACAGAAAAGCGCAAATGCCCACTCCATGTCCCGACACCAGAAGTGCAAACTCAGATAGCGCCGCGATGCAATTTCGTCTGTTTTTATCAGCTATAGCGTGCCCCTCCTTGCTTTGTCGTCAGTTGTACATGCCCTATTCTAACAACAATTCATAAACGTCTATCGAAGTATGATTACACGAAGATGTTTCGTGTTGTATGCACACTACTGACAGGGCTGGCATGTGTTTTTTTTGTTTGTTTTTTTTATCAGATGGCGCATTTTAGCCGCATAACCAGTCAACTCCTCATAATCTCCTTGGCAACCTTTTTTGTTCCCCCGGGTAACGCGGCGTAATGTGGGCCGTTGTAAACACTCCCCAATACGTATCTTACGTAAGCACAGAGCCCGTGACTGATTGGGACAGCGCATTCTTCCCTCTTCCATGAAGAGCGACGCTAGACGCTCACCAGCCCTGGGTTCATCGCGCACCCGTGGCGCTTCCGGGCCGTGATTTGCGGGGAAGAACTTCCGCAGGGAGCGCAGGCGAGCCCCGGCAGCAGCGCAGGCGCTCTCTCCCGGGCGCGCCCGTTCGTTAGCCAGGTCGCGTTAAATCCTTTAATTAGATTCGCGGTCGCCTCTTCGAGAGCTCCGCGCGCACAACCTGGCGGGGCACCCGCGACCCCGCCGCCTGTCTGGAGGGCGCGCGAAGGGGCGAGCGGTGCGGCCAAGAGCGCCCCCCCCCCCGATGCAGTTGTTCACCGCCGATGCTCTCGCCTGCCGAGTTTGTTAGCGTAAGCGGGGGACGATGCGAAGGCGGGTGGGCCGGGAGGATTGCTGGAAGTGGCGGGGCGGCTGCCTCCAAGAAGTTGTACGGCCTCGGCGTGTGGGAGGGAACCGGCTAGTCTGCGCCTGAGTTGGTGAACGGAAGCTTCTCAGGGTGCGTAGCTCAGGCGGCTTTTTTTTTTTTTTTGCGTACCAACCGCATGTGCGAGGAAAAACTCGAGGGAAAGAGCGGAGGCGGAATGATGAAAATGAGCCCCGTCGCTCGGTGCTGGTCGCTGCGCAGCCTATGATCGCAGTTTTGGTGATGTGCCTTCGGTTAATATAGTTACTCAGTCTTGATTATCAGTACTAGGAAGCGCCGGCGTGTTGTTGAATAGGAGATATCCTGAGTGCATATTCACACTATTTATTGTTTACAATACCACTGCCTATAGGAAGGGGGAGAGTTAACTGCACGGCTACAGAGGCGCTGTTTTTATACCCTAGCACTTCGTCAGAACAACTTCAACTGCATCAACTCAGGATTACGTCATGATTATGGTTGGCCCGAAGGTTTCTCAGCTGGAAGCCGCAGTGATGAATTGATGAGCGTGGGTAGTGGTGTTGAGGACGTCCATGATGTAGGCATCAGGGATTGTTTTTATCCAGGGCTTCGTTTCCAGTGATGAAAATGACTCAGTGGAGTAAAGGGACTCGGCATGTGCTTATACCTCCTGCTAAATCCGCCGCCATGTATGCGAGACCGAACACATGTTCGCGCGCGTGTGTTCGCGGATACAAAGCTTCAGGCCTAACTAATGCGCATAGCTATGCAAGCGCCTGTACGTACGCACTCTTAGAGGACCATGAATTCAGACGGCATGAACTGACGCCACGTTTATCTGCGGTAACAACGGGCTCATGTTATCCCAGCCGCAGCGCTGTTGAACTTAAAGTGGCACCTTTTCCAGACGTACAAACCTTGTCAAAAATAAAAATTTTACCGAGTTTTCTTCAGGGTTGTGTATGCAGTGTGGCTCGCGGTTTGCACCACCAGCGCCCCAAATTTCTCGGAGTTAGGGCCAACTCTAGTCCTAACCGTTCTGGAGTTGGAAAGTGCCGAGGGTGACACAAAATCACCAGTGTGCATTGTGTATAAAACCCCTCTGCGGCGTGTATATTTTGGGTAAAGGGTGTTCATCGTAAGGGCAGATAGAAAAGTTCACAGCGTTCAGAAACATACGCGGAGGAGTCCGGAGGGTTTAAAAAGAATTATAAATTTGGAAATGTAATGAATACGTCTTCAATACTCCTTCTGAACAGGAATGCAGCATTAAGTTCAGTATTTGTTTTTAAGCAGCGTTCACAGGATTCTCAACTTCATGTTCGAGCACTGCGCAATAACTTTTGCTTTCACAGGACTCGAACTTGCACGTATAGAATTCAATGAAAAGTTCGCTTGCTTTATGGGGGTTTAACGTCCCAAAGCGACTCAGGCTATGAGAGACGCCGTAGTGGAGGGTTCAGGATAATTTTGACTACCTTGGATTCTTGAACGCGCTCTGACATCGCACAGTACACGGGCCACTAGCATTTCGCCTCCATCGAAATGCGACCGCCGCGGCCGGGATCGAACCCGCGTCCTTCGGGTCAGCAGCCACTGAGCCACCACGGCGGCTTCCATGAAACGCGAAATTCGGGGAATGACATTGCAACTGTGCTGTCAGGAGGGCGACGTAGCCAGGTCGAGATCAACGGCCGTCGCGAACTTGCATGAGAGTGGTAGACGTGTGGTATTGTGATCCTTGGGCTGGGACGACCTAATCAACGGCAGATGTGGCCGCGACGGACCCACAGGCGGAGACTGGGAGGCGCCGTCGTTCGCGGAAGTCAATATGCCGGACCCTCCCTTTGTTGTCCTGATTGCCTCGTCCGGCCTTCCTGCGGGCCTGTGGTGCGGGAACACTTTGGGGACGCTTCCGGGCCAAACCCGCACTGGCACAGGCTGCTACCGAGCAGCGGACTGGGAGAGGAGGACCTGGGTGTCCCGGCTGCGAGGAGGATACCCGGCTCGTCGACTAAAACTCCGAGAAGAGGGGAGTGGTGTGTGTTCTGACTCTCGAGTTGAGTGGACGCTCCGCCGGTCGGTCTCCGGCCAAGTTTTTACGCTACCATGACAATGTAAATAGTGTACATAAAGTTCTCCTTTTTGGTCACCTTAAATCCGTCTCCGGACCGCTTCGTTCCTGTTCTGCCCGACAACACCTGCTGAGCGACGGCATGCTACCCGATCCACGACAGTGGTCAGACCGCCGTGGGGCGGCGGCGCTGCACTGGCCCATAGTGAAGACGTCGGTAAATAGTCGCTGCATCCACCTCCCTAATCCGGGGGCGGCTCTTCCTCGACTGCTGCTGCAGAGTGCGGGAAAACGGGGACGCGCCTCTCGCGCGCTTTGTTGCATCCGTTTCATTCCCTTCCGGTCGCCCGGCTCTTCGATACGAGGCGCCGAGCGACGCCGTGCGCCCGCTTCGTGAGTGCATGCTGGGCTTTACAGGAACCCGCAGGCACACGTCGCGACAAACACTGGCCTGCGTCGTAGGCTTAGCCAGCCAACAAGTAAAGAAGGGGGGAAAACCACTTTATAGGGCACGACGCTGCAGACGCCGGTAACTATAGGAAGTATGCACCGACGTCTCCATGACAGCCATTTTGTTTTGCATGTAGCACGGCGAAAGGCGGCAAGCATATCTAATCAACTTATGGCCATATGCATCTGTTTGCACTGCTGAAGCTACGCGCTGCACCACAAAATGGCGCCCATGACGTCACATCAATACCCCGGATAAAGCTTGTTGTTGAGCGTCCTTCCGTCTACTCGATCGCTTCTGTCTCCTAAATTCGCCATAAATGTTAGGAAGAATGAAGATGTCGATAGACGCTGATAATTGCGCGTGCAATTTTGCATCCTTCGCAGTGACGCAAATTGGGTGTTTTAGCCTTCTTTTCTGGCCGGTAGCGCAGAAAAATGCATTGCAGTTAAAGCCATCCGATTGGGCTTTAATGGCATACGCCAGGCTCCTTTCAATTTTTTTTTCTTGGAGGTGTGGGTAATGTTGAACGTCATGAACGTCATGCACGAGCTGTTAAGTGAAATGTTTCAAGATAAAAACAGCGCGGAAAATGACGAGAAACACGTAGAGAAGGCGTCACAGAAACTGCGGAAGCGCCAGTCCTGTGTCGCCTTTGTGTGGTGATTCTCGCCATTTTCTCGCTGATTTTGCCTCAAAATATTGCCTGACCAGCTACACCGGTTATCCATACATTTGTATCTGAAGGGCCAAACTTCGTTCGTGTAATTCTCTCCTTTCACCACGTTCTACTTTCATGAACGAGCAGACATTTCATGCATAAATTAAAAACCAAGACTTATACACTAAATGCACAGCTTGCTATGTGGACGGTTCCCTTTGAAAGCTCAGCAATTTTTCCGAAAACCTTGACCAGTGTCCACCTGTAACGATTTCGCTCACTTGAAACAAAGCCGAGCTTGTACCACTTTCATTTCCTTGGAAAATGTCTCGCCGCTAGTAGAAAAGGCTTGAGGAGAAGTTATCAATAATTGCTTACCGAGCTTCTTTAAAGCCGACTGCGCGGCTAGCGGAACGCAATACCTGAGCCGCAACAAGAACTGTGTTACGGAAAGAATATGTCGTAGGAATGAAGTTTGAGGAGGCAGACTGTGGAGCCAAAATGCGCGGCTCTGTAAAATAACAGGGTTTTTAGCATGCCATTCGTAGAAAGTGTTGCCTGAAATAGTTTCCACTCTTTGATATGGCAATGCTCTGGTGCAATACTCGCAGGAATTTAAAGCCTCCCCAAGTCATATCCCACGTTCTTCCTGCAGGCATATCAACCTTCAATTTTCAATCGAGCCCGTACGCTGCCGCTTATTCCTAGAAACTGGAATAGACTTCTCCGCGCTGTGGCTTCCATTGCTTGCAGGTCATATATGACACGCACCATAAAAGAATGGACGTCTCTCTACTACATTCGTGCGTACGATTCGCATTTTATTTGTTCCTCTTCTTATTTACCCTTTATATTTTGGGGCGGGGCAGCACAGGATGCCGCTTTTTTTTTTGTCCCCGGCAAATAGCTTAATAAGAATAAGCTCGGTGCGTCTTCCATTCCTCTGACGGCTACCTTGCGTGGAAAGCGAGATCCTCGGAAATATGGGAGACCGTTGGATAAAAAAAAAAAAACGGCCGCGTTTAGAGCATCGTTTGGAAATAGAGCTGCTCTGATTTGGGGACGCCGAGACCCATAGGCCTATAACGCCCGAGCTACTCGGGCCACCTGCGGCCGCTTCACAAAAGCCACGGGCCCACTTCGCTCGGTACGCTCCTTCACGACGGCCGACCCAATTGCGCATCGAACGGGAGAGCCGTCAGTGTAGTGGCCAGATGGGCGAACTTCTTTTCCGAGTGGATTACTGGGTCTGCGTTGTTTCGACCGGACGCCAGAAGCGCGGCGGGTGTTGGTGCAGCCTCTTCCATCAGCCCTGCAGGAGGCATGTCAGCCGGAACGTCGCTTTTGGGTGTCTCTCTCGCGCGTGACCTCGCCGTCTTCCCAGCGGACATGTCATAGAGGCTGGGCGAGCCCAACTCGTTCCGTATGCATAATAGAAGCCCCCCCCCCCCCCCTCCCCCCCTCTTTCCCAAAGCTCCTTCTTGAAGACGCGCGCAGCCTGCTCTGTATGCTGATGCGCTCGCAGCCTTCCTGCTGACGCGCATCTCGGAGCCATTGACGTCGTGTATAGTTTCTGCGTGGCCTAGGAAGGCGTGATCGAGCATAACTTCACCAAATCGCATTTAATATTCCTCTCACAAACCCCTTGATCGTGAAATTACAGCTGTATAGGGCGCCCCGATGTGCCGAAATTTTTATGCGCCTTTCACTAACGCCCATGACGTGTGTATGCGGCAGACTCCGTTGATTTGTAAAGGTTAAGGATTCAGATGGTTATGGCTTATGAAAACGCGGTGCATTTATTCCGAACAGAATGTCAGCGCTTGAACTGCTGAGAAAGTTTAAAGAAGAGGCGCCTGAAAAGCAGTTTCTGGCGGCAGTCTGCTCGGAATTTGAATATTTTTCAGCGCATTATCGAGAGATTTCATTAACGTTTTTTATTTCTTTTATCCATAAACAAATAGTTGTTTTATATTGCTGATTAACATTCTAGTTTCTTTGCTCTTTTTTTTTTGAAAGTTCAATTATATGCCTTTGAGTTAGCCACGCAAAGCTCCGTCCAGGCGTCTGGGTCGGGCCGCAGTGTTCCTTTTTCATTAAGCCTCAGTCGCGGGCCAGGTTTTTACACTGCTACCACTACGCACTGGTTTCCGGAGATAACAGCTTTTTGAAGCATTGCCCGGGAACGTGCGCATTCAGCGAACGAAAATGCTCAAGGCGAAATTGTGTTCGCCATGATCCGTGAACAAATGGCAAGTCGTAAATGAGCCCATCCAGGTCGCGATGAGACCGCAAACTCCAGTCTGCGTTCTCAGGAGCAGCTTATGCACCATTCGCCTGTGAGCGGGACCCGGGATCTTGCGTTACAAATAGCTGGATAAAGAGGCTCAGAATGGGGTCCGCAGAAGGGTACCTGACGTACGCGAGCATGGCGCTTAATTTTTTTTTTTTTGCAGCCCTCTTATCTTCTTTTTCAGCGTGTAGACGCGGCCCTCTGTACACATAGAGCGACCTTTGACCTCCACGTCGCGAGGCACTGGCCCGAGCGGTGATTTCTTGTTCTCTCGCCCTCGCCTCTTTCTTTTCGTCCGCGAAGCCGCGCAACGTTTGTCCACACACTCGCCATCCATAGCTGGTCGCTGTACGTTTTCTTCCTGCAAAAGTTCCGCAGCTTGGTTAACGAGGACCGCTTCTCTTCTTGCTTTTGTTGACGGAGAGTTTTTTGTGTGCTGACACCGGCTTTGAAGTTTTCTGTTTGAACCCCTATTTGATGTATTTTTTCCTTAGTTTTTGTTTTTTTTTTTGTTTCCCAGTATGGCGCGGTTAGAAAGGCATGCTGAGAGGGCAGGCGGCGGTAAGGTGGCTGAACTGGAGGCAGGAGAGCGTCGTTGCACGAGGTTCTCCTTTTATTTCCTGCCCTTCTCCATTGCTGTGCTTCTTTCTGCGACGCTTGCTCCTTAAATTATCTAGCTTCAGTGGTTTTGTAACCGCTACCGTGGCGCAGCTCTCGTAATTTCAAAGCGCCTGATTTATGCACGCACCTTATTAATATGCAGCTGCAGCGCGCCTACAAACTTTCCACCGGGTGCAAAGCAAGAGCAAGGGGCGGCTGAGAGAAAAAAAAAAAGCACGAGGAAAGGAAAAAAAAAACGCCTCAGAAGAGGGCGAGGATAGAGCGGGAGAGAGAGAGAGAGGGAAAGCCTCCCGAACGCCGTCCTGTGCACAGGCTCCCCAGCGCTGCCGGTGCCAAACCTCGGCTGCCGCACACACGGCGCATACCGGAGAGATCGCCCAGCAGCGGGTGCACTCACGCAAAGGCTCCGCCCTTATCCGGCCGACGGTTGTTCATTTTTTTTTCTCTTCTCTATTGTATTTCTCACACCTCCCTCGTAGAACAAGCGAGTTAAATCTTCCGCACCACAGCCTAATGCGCACGCGTGCTCATGAGCCAAAAAAAAAAGGGGGGGGGGGAGCTGAAGAGTTGTAATTAAGTCCTCACAAGCAGAAAAGCAGCACGCTTGTCGCGGGCGAGAACAGTGTTCACTTTGGGCGCTCTTTTGTTTTTTCGGCAGCTTCTCTTCCCCCTCTTGTGCGCTCAGCCCTCTCGCTTGGTTTGTATAATCGATCCTTGATTCTGTTTTGCTGAAGTTTTGTTTGTTTGGCTACCGTTCGTTGGTCAGGAAGGGTAAGCTGAGAGCACGGGGCCGGAACACTTCGTACTAAAAAACTTTAAAAGGATACGTCATCCGTGTTTTCTTTTCTTTTTTTCTTAACTGGATAGAGGGATGAATTTGGTACTTTTGCTACGTTGCGGAGGATTTGTATTAACAGCAAGTGATTGTCAGAAATAGCGGTGAATTTGGTGCTTTTTCTGCGTTGTGGAGGCCATGAATTAACAGCAAGACATTGTCAGAAATAGCAGATGCGCAGGCAATGAGGAGAGGATACGTTTTTTAACAGTCTTTGACATGAGCTTTCATCGCCAATGATTATTGATGTTATTGGGTGAGTGACTGAGTGTGAATAAGTAGAGCGCGAGTGGTGAGCGAGTGCGCTCTACTTTCTTCTCGGTGACGTAGTGGCGAATGTCCGGACCCCGTAGAGCATCTGTTCGGGGGTCCAATTGGACTTATTTTTGGAAATGTGGCGGAGAGTTTGAAGGATGCTTCACTCCCGCCACCGGTTGGCCCGGTATTGCACTGCCTCCGGGATCGGCCTTGTCTTTAGCGCGTCTTTACTATCCTGTCTTTCTATCCCATCTTTCTACTCTCCTACTATCTGCACGTGGTCGCGATTGTGGCTCAGCTTGAGCCAGTGGGCAGGCCTGTGCACTTTCTTTTTCTTTCTTCCTGGCAACAACAGACAGACAGACAGACTCGGTGACGCACGAAACAAGTTCTGGACGCAAACAGAATAGACAGTGTAAGTAAAGCTATTTAGACTATTTAGAGACACGCGTTGTTGCTTTCCGTTACCTAAGCTGAATGCGTAATTTTTCAGACGCTGAATATGACTGACCGTATTGCATCGGTCGCATACAAAAATGATCAACAAAAAATTTTCGCGGGATTACAAAAAAAAAGCAACACATTCCATCGTGCTCATATTCTAATGGCGTATTTACTTAAGCTTTAGTTTGGCCCAGAAGTTTTAATAAAATAATTATGCCAAGCGAATGATCCTGTTCGTTACCAGCTTCTTTGCTGATCATAATGGCAGCCAACAGTGTTAGAAAAATATACCTAATGCATTCCCCGGGAATCTGAATTTTCCTTTAGCTACGGAAAGCAGTATGGAGGCGACGCCGGAAGATGCTTTTACGAAAGGCCAAGGGGGCATGCAAACAGTTTCGAAAGCACTCTCGAAGGAAAGGACAAAATAGCTTTCTTGCAGTGTATTGTCCGACCTGTTCTTCGGTACAGACCTGTGATAGCACTAGCTGTCATCGTTAGTTAAGCAAAGATCCGGTACCGCTAGACTGAGGAGTCAGAACGAATCCCTAGATGCGGAAATTACATCAGAAGTCCATTACGCTATCGGATAAAGATCTCGCCTATTTAAGAACGTGTTGCAGTTTGAAGTTTCAGAAATACACAGAAAATTATGAATAATTATTATACTACAGAAAGGGGTCCCGGAGTATGACTAGTTTAGGAGAGCCTCTTATAATAATAAAATGGCCAAATTAATAACATTTGTTGGTGACAGCAATAACAAGCAAGACAGCATCACGGGAAGTAATATTTAACCAAGAACACAGCGTAATAAAACAATGAAAGAGGTATACAAGTTCACAGTATGGTAGTATACTAACGATTAAAAATGTACGTATTATGTAGGCGCTTAAATTTGACTTAGACGATGCTAGTCTGATATGCTACGGCAAAGAATTTCAGAGTTTTATGAAAAATGTCAAGCTGTTTGGATGGCAAAGTTAGTACGAACTTTGGGAAGTAGAAAGTTTCCATGAACCGAAGAGCGTGTAACATTAGGGTTAGTAATGTATTTCATGTGAATAAATTGCAGGAGGTTGCTGTCATTCATGGCGCGATATCCAAATACTACTATGTTAAATTTGACTAGATCATGAAAGCGAAGTATGTTAAGAGCATGGTACAACGGGGATGTAAGAAGGGGCCGATTATTCAACGTTTTAATGACTATGAGTATAAATGCGTAGTATAGTGTAAAAAAATGCGCGCAGGTTTAAAGAAAGGACGAGCCTTAAGCAATATTCCAATACCATATGACGCTTTTCTTTGTAACTCCTGAATGTGCGAGTTAAGTTTCAGACAGCTGTCGAGTAGAACACCAAGGAATGAGAAGGGATCAGAAGGATACACGGGATGCAAATTTATGCATAACGGGAATATATTCGCCTTGATTTATAGACCAGGAACTAAACATCGCGAACTTTGGTTTCCAAGGATTTATCAGAAGTCTGTTCTGAGCACACCAATTAGCAATGTTATTGAGCTCTTGGTAAGTGTCATGGCAAGGAAGTTCAGCGCTCGTGTTTCGTCTTGTTTTTGCGCTGCATTCAGCTATTAAAATCATGCATGAAATAACTCCATGAAAGCCGTCGGCCGACCCGAGTATTTCGCAGCTTTCTAGATCTACAAGCGGCTATACCTAGTATGCCTAATAATGCTAATCAGAAATGCATTTCTAGGTGCACCAAGTTTTGAATTGACCACTAATGCACTGAGCCAAAAGTCCACCATTTCCTGATTTCAGTGGTGGCGAAATCCAAACTACGTCCCTATTCTGTGCGATGTCAGTGCACGCTGAAGTATCTCAGGCAGTCTAAATTGAACCAGAGAACTCCAAAAGGGCGCCTCTCACGCTTCCTTCCCTCTCGGCACGGTTCAGTGTTCACCGAGAGTGCTACAATTATTGCGGCTTTCCTCGCCTCGAAACCACCTCGCGCACCACCGTACCCCGCGAGGGCTGATCCCGCTCACCGGCTGGCCGATGCAGCGGAAACGGCTGTCACGCTTTGTTGCGACGGAAACCGCCATTCATCCGTCCAAGTAGTGAGGCGGGCATCGCCTCCGAAACGCGCTAGGCTTAGCTACTCTCATTTCGCATTCTTGCGCCGCAGTAAAGGGTGGAGTAATTCGCTGTCTCGGTGGTCTCGTCTCGAAGTCTCAGTGCCGCGACACGTGTGAAGGGAGACTCTATTTAACCACACTTTGCAGCGTCAGCATAGAGTGGCTCGATACATGTGCGTGGTGCACGTGAAGCAGTTACCGCGCTGTTCCCTCCTTCGCACCATCCTGCTCCACGATGTCCATGTTTTGAAGGCATTAACTATTGACAGTACTTTAGTTGTAGTAACCACGAATGCGTTCTCATCGATAGTAGGAAGCTTGACGAAAAGGTTTGTGAGGAGTTTGCGTCTAGACGTTTTCTGTCCCGTGAATTTAGTCATCTGAAGTTCGTAGCGCTTACTTCGAGCGAAATATGTGCAGGTCTTGTCATGGTGTGCGCTGCTTCGAATGTGACGCCGCCGCATGTCAACCAAGCTTACCAATAGACAAGTGCCATTCGGTCTGTGCATGTGGCGATCAGCAGTCAGAAACTGCGGATATAGCGTGATGTAATAAAATAGCAGCTTAAGCACAATGGTCGCCTTTTCATAAATATACTGCCGTATTTACCCTGATGCTGTGTGCCCTACTGATGGCGGAACAGCAGATGAATTAAAGAGCAATATATACCTCTTGTTCCTCTATTTTGTGATGATTAATATGTCAGTGTGTTTTTCTCGCGCCAACACCGCGTGCACCTTTTATGCGGTAACTTTCAAGTTGAGCACTTAATGTCGGCTTTACTGATGACCAGTGACGGCCTTATTAGTGCAACGTTAAAAAACCAACTTGACGAATTATGAAGTTGCGAAAGGGGACAAAGGAGGTTTTATTCTTGTTTGATACATACATACACACACACACACACATGCACATACACATACGCATACGTACATCCATGTCTAAATACATACATACATACATACATACATACATACATACATACATACATACATACATACATACATACATACATACATACATACATACATACATACATACATACATACATACATACATACATACATACATATGCATACATACATACATACATACATACATACATACATACATACATACATACATATGCATACATACATACATACATACATACATACATACATACATACATACATACATACATACATACATACATACATACATACATACATACATACATACATCACGCACGTGCTTGGTTGCTTCACACCACCTTCTGCTCAGGACTACAGGGATGAAGCGACTCCCGTGCAGCGCAGCGGAGAAAATATTGTGACCGATCTGAGCAGCCTGATCATCTGTCGAGAGGGCTTCTTAGCATAGCTGATCCGCCAGGTTCCGCGCGACGAGTGTCGGTGGCTGCTACTAGAAAGCTACCATCCGTGGCAAGCACACGTCTGGTTGTGTGCTCTGCGCCCTGAAGATAATATGGACCAGAAAATATGGCGCTGTCAGTACGACAATGAATGTTATCGGGCATAGTATAGTCAGAGTCCTAGAGTCACAGAGAAGTTTCATGATCATAAAGCGCTATTCAGGGACTGGTATAGCTTTGACCAAAGACAGGAATCGCTCCATTCGCTGAGCTTTAGCACGCGGTTCATATCTGCTAGCCATGGTTTTATATATTTTTAGTCTTTCATTATCGTTTGGTTCAGCCTGGTATACTCTCGCGCTATTTAAAGCAACCCATTACTCACATGTTTCACATACAGAATCACGGAGCCCAATTTGTAAGAAAGTTATTGGACTGGAAAGCTACCTTGCCCTTTAGCGTTATGTCAGTCAAGGTGAGGCCGATTAGATTTCTTTCCAAGAGCATTTGTCAATGGCCTAATGGTGTTCAGCCCAACGGCGTCTAGGGGAAGAAAGTCTTTGAGGTGAAAAATGACTCCCTCCTCTTGCCAAATGTCGAGCGAACAAAGAGAGAATTGAGGGTAGGTACCTAATCAGTGTCAAAAACGTGTGCTAGTTGTTTATGTTCGTAGTTTAAGAGAGATCAGAATTTCGCTCTAAAATATGGTCTGTTTCCTTCTCCAAAGTTTCGAGAGCATTAACCGCTTCTTTTTCTGACGGTTCCGATGCGATGTTTGCTAGAAATATTTTTGTTTATTCCTTACGCGCCGGTCTTCTTATTCAGGTTTTCTTCAATCTGCTTTTCGCTGTTAGCATGTCCGGGTTCATATTCGACTGTGACTTTTATGGTAGCCAACATCTGCGCTCATGACAAGAAAAGCGTAGTTTTTCATTCGTAGACCATCGAAATGCGGCTCCCAGTGGAGAGATTAGGCAGGAATGGTATTCAAATCGTAGTCCCATTTTGTTTTTGCACCGAATCTCCATTCTTCGTGTCCCGGGAGCCTTTTTCATATGTGTCGCATTTTACGAGTAGGTTTTTTTTTTGCTTCCAAACCTTCCAAACTAAAATGAATTCATTTTCAGTGTATATTCTGGACTGCCCACTGATTACATTAGTGTAACTAAAATAATAGGCTTCAACATTAAGCGTCAGCAGCGTGAATGAAGCAACGAGGTTGTTCAAAGTCGTAGTATTTCTTTGTTAATAAAGAAAGTTGATAACATTAGCGCCTATCAATCGCGCGGGTTTTTCACCACAGCCTCAGGTTGCTATATGAATTATCCCAAAGAATTTCAGGACTGGCTCCTAAGACGTAATAGCGGAAGCATGTAAAAAATAGCAGATCCATTGAAGTGCATTTTAAGCACCCAGGTAGATGCAAGAACAACACACAAAAAAGCTGCAACTGCTTCATGCTAGTTGAAATTCAAACTTCTAGTTTCACTTCACATTAAATAAATAAAACTAAACTGCATGTAGTCACTATATATCACTGTTGAAAGAGCTAATAAGTTGTGGTTTCCTGAAGAGAAGCCAAATACGCCGTGTGTGTCCCTGGTGTTCTAACTCGCAACAAAAACATTCGCTGAAATAAGTTCGCTGAGTTTGTCAGTAACAATGTGTGATGTCAAGGTATTTTATTCCGAATTAAATGCGAATGCGACGTATGACGCATGAACAGCAAAATTAGATCTTTTTTTTTTTAATTCAGAAACTTCAAATACAAGTGCGCTTAGTTTTCACTCCGGAGGGTTACTGGCCGTTCTCGGCAGAAACGAGCCATGTTTTCTTTATTTTACATTTTGTACTTGGGCAGACTTGATTTGACGTCTCTAAGACACTGTATTAATTCAAGACGTTATAATATATGCTCTGAATTGCTTATAACGGGCCTATTACAGCACGCCCCTATATTGATCTCATTAACACTCTTTATTGCGAAGTGGAAAAAGTGCTTTTGAGCTCGAATTTATTTTATTATTATGTTGAGAGGGCACCAGAATTCAGCCCGCCGAAAGGCATTCAAATGCGCCTCCCACCAGGTGCTGATCTGTTTTTGGCGCTTCGTGCGAGGTTTCTGGATATCTGGGTCATAATAAAACCCTCTGTTATGACATTTCATCCGGAATTCAGTTTCTTTGAATGTTGTCTCAGTCTTTTACGGTTCGATTGCAGACCTGCTTGGAACGACAGAAATGACACAGTTACATTAGTTGCATACACATCTGCATACAACTCGCCGCGGTTAAGGCCAAAGAGCGCTCGCTGTCTGGGGATTCTGTAAGCGCACAAAATAGTATCAGCACTCTGCTGTTCCACATTCGCGCAGCGGCAGCCGACCCGACCTAAGGCGTTTATCCAAGAAAGTAGCGGCGAAACAATAACACCGATGCAGTGGTTGAAGGCCACGCGAAGTTGCTCCGTGGCAATGAGTAGCGGCACGAATTTATACAGTCCCGGGAGAGACGAAAGCGGCGGGAGTGAATATCGAGACCGGAAAGGAGCGACATTATTCCAGGCAGCAAATATCAGAACTGTTTTATTCAGCATGCAAGCGCAGCAGTGCGCTTCTTCGTTCTCCTATTATGGAGCGGAAAGAAAAAAAACAGGGGTGAAAATCTGCACCCGTTACAGCGCGTTTTCTCTAGACTATGTGCTGTGTGCTTTGTCGCAGTGTACAACAATGGGTTGATTTTTTTTTTTATTTTCGCGGATTGGGAGTGTGGCTTTCAAAAATTCCCGACGCTGAAGGTGTATTATTCTACTGCGGAAGCATCAGCTTGCAAGGATGTTTTTCGTCTTGCACGAGAAAAAAGCAACCTGCACATTATAATATTTTTTTTCTTTTTGCCCTGCGCGCTGTGGACATAATTCCAAGGCGGTGTAGCTTCAACGAGATCACACTAAATTATGTGCAACGCAGGAATATTATGTTTTGTTGGCACGCTTTTCGATACGTGACGCATTCCTCCGGGGTGTTAAGCGGATTCCAAAATGTAAAAAAAAAAACGCGGAAGAAACATCTGAACGAGGTCTGGCTTCCTCTAGGAATCCTCCAGACTGACTGTTCAGCTCTTCTAAAACTTGCGAAGAAGAGTAAAACGAATAATCCCTGATATATTGGAACACTCTTTCGTTGCTTACGTGGGGCGTCTCAGCGAACGAAACTTAATGACTAGTTAGCATCCGGCCTGTTTGCGTGGAGTGTATGTGCGAGCTCTGCTTCATCGTGCCTGTTTATGTCGCAGTGCAGGAGGTGCTGATCAAAACTCGCTCGCTCCGTCGTCTCAGGGAAGACGTAGTTAGGCAAAAGAACGAAGAGGAGTGCGCGGCTTCGGGAAGAAGAAGAAGAGGATCGAAACAAACCGCGGCCTCCATTCTCTCCCCTGGAGACGCGCCAGGCGTCGCGAGCATCATGCGGAGGAGCAAACCGAGCGGATGTTCTGTTCTCTGACGTCACGAGGCGATAAGAGCCGCCGAGCGGCTCCCATGTGTTTTGCGCCTTTCTAAAACGTTTTCCTCTTTTTCTACGCGCTTTACTTGCGGCAGAAGACAGACAAGGAAGAAGAAAACAAACAAACAAACCAACAAACAAATAAACCAAACCGGATGCCTCCCTGGAAAGATACGCGGGCGCAGCACAGTTTCCGCTCTGCGCACCTCTTGGGGCAACGTATGTGATCTCGAGCGGAACTTTTGTGAAAATTTAGAGATAACTGGGCGCAGCGGGCGTCTTTTGCCGCCCTGTTTAGGTTGCTACTGCTCTTTTCTGCTGCTTCTCCTTCTCGCTACCACTCATCCCCCCCCCCCCCCCCCTCCCTCTGCTTTCCTTCCAATCTTCCTCTCCGGGGAAGAGGCCTTGAACAGAGAAGCGCTTTTAAACAACTCGGCTGAACTTGCGCACTTAACGTGCTTGCAGCCTGGCTTTGGGGCCGAGGTAATCCGTCCGCGCCAGACTTTGACAAATAGGCGCCGATCAAATCTGGTCGTTGGCGCGAAGTTGATGCTCTTCTTCCGGCGACTTGGCGCTCGGTGTGCGGCTGCCGGCTTCGATGAAGTGACGGAACGCGCCCGCTCGCGTTCGTAAAGCCTTGGGGAAAAGCCAGATTAGCAAAGACAGAAAGACTAATATTCTTTTAAACCTGCGCAGACTGCTAGAAAGCGCATGGATTTGGCTCTGTCGAGATCCGCTTCGTTCCAGGTGGGGCCTTTTGGGTTTCATAATGCCATTTTTGGTTTCAAAAAAGCATCCATAAGGCCATGAGCTGAAGCGACTATAGGTTCCGGGAAAATCCTTCACCTGCATTCGGAAAGAAACTGACGTCTACAGAATAGACACTGTAGGAAGTAAAATACTTTTAGGCGGCTAAAAAATTCGTTCATTGAATGACACGTCGTTTTGATCATGGGCAGTCTTGGGAAATCTAGCGTAGCATCGCCGATCTCTAGGTATTGCTCCAAACCTTTCTACAACAGTGGTCAAGCACGCTGCAAATATAAGGCTATGGTTTCAAAAAAGCCTGAAAGGGTTTCACTGTGTTTGTGTTTACCGCGGCTTTGCTAGCTTTAATTGAAACAAGAAAAAAGCATTGAAATTTTTTTCATAACAGACGTAAAATACTTGCATGACAGCAGTGTGCCAAGTTATAGCGGTGTCTATAAGCTTTTACTGCTTCCCCACCTCTTGTATTGTTTTGCCACTGTTTCCACTCGTATCAGATATGCGGGCCAGTAAGATTCATCTGTAAGAGCCGATGATGCACACGGCAGGAGCTGGAAAGGATTATGTTGCCGCCCGCCCCTGACTACGGCTGCCGAAAGCGTGGTTTCTGTTGTAGTCGGATATTAATTTATGCTTTCGTATCGAGTCTCTCGTGAAATTTGTTGCCGCGTTGATAGATTTTCTGTTCCCATGAGTCGAAAGGTCACACGCGCTGCATGCGCTTCCTCCCTATTTTCGAGCGTATTTTCCAGCGGGCGACGGAAAGAAAATAACAGATGCAACACTAACAGGTTGGCGCACAACATTGTGGTTTGGAGGAGAAATGCGAACTGACGACGTTCTAACCAGAGCCAAGGCCCGGAGAAACAGACGTGGGCTGGACATGCAAGGCGCACAGCAAATAATGGATGGCCAATTAGAGTGACTGAAAGGACTCAGGATACTAAGGCATGATCCATGAGATTAGAGTAATAAAGCGAAATGTTTACTGGCCTAGCCGCGCCGATTTCGCCGTGGGCTGCAGTTTGACCTTGAACGTCCTTGCTGCGCCGCTGCCGTAGAAACGCATCACGTGACTTCACCGCGCCGCCGACCGGTCTCTTCGCCGTCGCTGTGCCGGGCCCCACAGCCGCGGTGCGGCTGCTGCCTGACCATGTGATCTAGCCGAGCAGACGCGGCTTGGTGTCTGTAACGTTGAGTGCGTTCCGCACACTGGTTAGTCAGCGCGCCCACCCTGGCAGGTGGCAGTTATTGGTTGATCGGGAGAGGTTGGTCAGCCAATGAATGCTGCGGCCTATTTCTGCAGTGCCCCGTGTCTGCCACAACGTTGTCAGCGCTAATGATGGCAGTCCACATGTCTCTCTCTCTCTCTCACCACCGCCGCGTACCTCGAAGCGTGACTGAGGCGTCCACTGCCCCAGGGAGCCAGCTAAGCGCCCTTCCTTCCCTCAAAATCATCCGCGTCTAGAACGTTGTCAACTCCAACGCCAATGAACACAATGAACGCCGACAGCGTTCGATATGGATATCCTGGATTACCACATTCATTTTTTGCTGCACAGATTGCGCAGATCACTGTGCTAGGCTTCTGTCCAGCAATGAACTGAACTTGGGCTCATGGTAATGGTGACGTAGACGATCCGCCCATGATGTATCCACAAAACGCGACACGCCCGAACCTTTCCTGTTGGCGCTTGAATTCTGCGTAAGCGTGCGTGGCGCATGTTGCAAGAAAACCGCGCTGACAGCCGTTGCACGGGGCGGCAGAGGCGCACGAATGGCGTCCGCTTCCGCCAACGTCCCCCGCGGAGGCACCGTTCCGGCCTCGTCGTGGGAATCGGCGCCGGACCCATGTAGCCACCGTCACGGAATGAGCCGCGCGCGCTCGTCCGACGGCGCGGGAAAAAAAGGCCGCGAAGTTTGCCGTGGGGCAAGCCGGGTTGGACGCCTTGGACGCCCGCGGTGCGGGCCCGAGGCTCCTTGTATTGATCAGCCTCGCCGCTACCAGGCCGAGGGGATCGAAGCGGCCTGCTGCAGCGGGTGCACGGACGCTCGTTACGTGGCTGGATATTTACTTGGCCCGATTATTATGATGATGACGGCGCGGCCGTCCCAACCAGCCAGCCGCCGCAGCGCCGTTATTTCCCGGGAGCTGGGCAAAGCCGGAAAGCGTGGTGCGCCGCTCGCTGCCTTCCAAGGGCGAGGGACGCGGCAGAGAAGGAATAAAGGGGAAAAGAGCCAGCAAAAACCGAGAGCTGGCGGTGAACAACAGAAACGACGCCGATGAAGGGGGAAAACGCGCGGAGAAAAACTGGCGCTCTCTTTGCTCGCGGTTGCCGCAGTTTGGCGCAGTCATTATGGAGGCGTTAATTGGTTCCGTTCCATAACGATGGAAAAAATGTCGATGCGCGCACGAAAAAAACTTCGGGGGGGGGGGGGGACGCTAGAAGCCAGGGTGTGCAGCGGTGGTCGAGCAGACAGGGACCGGTGTGGCCGAATCAACGGAAGCCAGTCGGCAACGGCGACGCACCGAAATAACAAGAAGAAAAGGGCGGACACTGGAAGGTCGCTCAGCTGGGCGGCCCCTCCGGTGAGCTGGAGACAGATTTGGTGCCGCTTAATGACGCCCGTCTGGTAATGAAAGCGGGCGCACGGCGAGCCAGGTTCACCGGGCGGCGCACTCGTCGTTGGCCGGCGATTCGATAGTGGCCGAACGCGACCTTGGGGCCGTGCTCTCGTTAGCCGCCTGCGGATGACCGAGCACGAGCCGCGGGGGCGGGCGTTGCGAGGCTCCTTGCGTGGCTGCTGAGGCGTCTCTCGGCCGTTGCCGGCTTCTCGCGGGATGATCACCTGGCGGAAAACCCGCTTAGGGTGCAGCCAGGACGGCCGCGCTGCGTCGTCCTCTGGGCGCCGTATCTACGGGTGCCAGCCCGGCTTTTGTTGACTGAGAGAATTGGGGGGCTTAGCCGTTGCGCGGGCCGTTGCTGCAAGTGCGCACTCGCGAAGGGAAGGACAGCTCGTGGGATAAGAGTGGCGTAACATGCAGGCATCCAAGGAGCAGACGCGGGCAGCGGCCGCCAAGCTTCCATGGAAGTCGTACTGTGGAGCTTCCAGCCCTTCGTGGTGACTGCTGGTCTGTGCCAAAGCGTACTCTGAAGGTGCGTGAGGGCTATGATCGGCTACTGCGGAGCGCACTGTCCTTCTGACGACTGTTCTGTTTCAAGCAAACCGCAACTGCGATGGTGTCAACGCGAAATACACGCAGCATTGGTTAACCGGCGTCCGCTAAGATATTGTCTGTAATTAGATAACGAAAAGCTGTTGGAGCCGCCGCGGTGGCTGAGTGGTTATGGCGCTCGGCTGCTGGCCCGAAAGACGCGGGTTCGACCCCGGCCGCGGCGGTAGAAATTAGATGGAGGCGAAATTCTGTAGGCCCGTGCGCTGTGCGATGTCAGTGCACGTTAAAGAACCCCAGGTGGTCGAAATTTCCGGAGCCCTTCACTACGGCGTCTCTCATAGCCTGAGCCGCTTGGGGACGTTAAACCCCATAAACTAAACTAAACTAAAAGCTGTTGGATCATTTTCTAATACAAATGAGCAGAACCTTTCTTCAGCCTGCATCAAGCGAATTCCTTTTCGTTTTCTGCCAATGTTAGGGCGATCGTGTTCGCGTTTTAATGCGAAAGCATTACTAGCACCATTACTAGAAAAGTCGGCGGTGTGTGTGCGTCCGTGCGTGCGCGCACACACACGTGTGTGTGTGTGTGTGTGTGTGTGTGTGTGTGTGTGTGTGTGTGTGTGTGTGTGTGTGTGTGTGTGTGTGTGTGTGTGTGTGTGTGTGTGTGTGTGTGTCCGCAGATCGTTCAAAAAATCCCATCGATGGCAAGAAAATTTAGGTGACGTCATCAAGCGGCCGTATAACGCACACAGCAAGCCGAACACCGCCACTTCAGACAGTCATATACATGTTCGTCTATATAGGTATACTCGCCACTGACTGACAGACCTCCATGCGGCGCCAGTATTCCCGACATTCGTACCAAATTTGTAACAGAACCGAAAAAGTTTCTCCCCCTGTCCTCTCTTCCTGTCCCCTCACCTCTTTCATTTCATTTCTCCATTCTGCCTGCTGTCCTTTATTTCCGCTGCCCCAGCTCAGGTGCTTCAGTATCGATGGCAGATGCCGGGGTAGCAAAAATCTTTTCCTTCCTTTTTACTATTATTTTTAATAAAACCACTACCACCAACCGAAAAAGTACAGCGTTCCGGGTGCTCCATACGATTTGTCGTTGCATATAGCTTACATGTGCTAGTAAAGTTGGAGGGTAGCTTGCGACAGGGATTCGAACCGACGACATATGCACCTTCAATTGTATGCCTTCCTAGACTTTCGTATCAAAATTGATGCAACCGTTCGTCGTACAGCGTTCCGAGTGGTGCCATACGCGCATGCGGTCGTCCCAAACAACCAAACGCCTACGTCTTGCGTCCCACGACATGCAAACTCGGCCAACCTCATCTGCGTGCAGCGAGAGGGTCCGGACGTTTGCGGTCTGGTGCGCAACCCATACGCAAGCACAAAATCTCGTAGAAAAGAACTTTAATGCGTGTACAAACATTACACGTTAACGATGCACCCAGGGACAGCAATGCTTTCGCATTCCCACACGTAAGCATTCGTAAGTGTATATGCCCAATTTTTTGTTCCCACACAACGATAATCGACGGCCGCGAATCTGTTCCCGGTATTCCGCAACCGGGGTGCCTACGCAGTGCTGTCGCTTAGCCAGCGTCGCTGTAGACGCCGCGGAGAAAGACACCCGTAACTGGAGGCTCATCAAGGCAGCCGTGATCGTGCAATTACACGCCAGCTTTCTCCAGGCGATACTCCATTGCCCCAGGGAACGAACGCTCTTTCGCATTACCACGGCCAATTGATTCTGCGAATCTGCGGCTATTCTGAATCTCCTGATGGCTTTCCCATCTGTGCTCTTGTCTGCTATTCGATCCGCTACTGCGTGTCACTTGCGTTGGCTTGTGTTCGCGTTTGTCCGTGTTCGTGTAGACGTGCTAGCTTCGTTGTATTTGATGCCCGACGCACGCAGTTGCAAGGGGTGGCGTCAAGGAGCATTAAAGCGAAGGTAAAGGAAATTACTGTTTACAAGATGCCTGTGGGGGCTTGAGCCTTTAACTGCGAAAGGGCTTTCGAAGGAGGAACGGCTACTGCGACCTACAACCTATAGCTTCCAGACTCTCGATGGATGCTGTATTCGAGTCAACAGATATCCGAATAGTCTCTGAGTTGTGAGTGGTTGCTTGGGTTAATCCACCAGCTTGAATAGAATGCGTTGTATCTAATAATCTGAGCATTTGTGCTGACGGCAGTAGTGGCGAAGGCAGTTTCCAGCAGTGTCTTACCTGCTAGCTGTTCCAGCTGCAGCTGTACCTTGTACACTTTGTTGGGTGTAGGTGACATTTCTTTGCAACGCTGATCGGAATTTGATAAAATAAATTGCATAATAGGTAACTACCCAGTAAACAATCGGCGTGAGCCGCAGCTGCTCCGCGCTGGCGCTTCCTACGCTCTTGCTTCAGCGCGGCCTTCCTAGGACGAACCTCGTCCGTGACAGCGATGCCGCAAGTTGAAGGTTCGCCCCGTATACGCGCTATCGCTCTAGCGATGTCTTCGTTGCCTCCCGTTCCCCGGTCTGGCTACGGCGCCGATCAACTTCTCACTCGGCGGCGAGCACAGCTGGGTCTTGTCGACCGTGAGCCTCGCGAGAGCGACAGTCGTCCTCTGTATCACCCAGAGCAATGCGGAACGACAGCTGCTGAGTCATCCTCGTGAGTTGGTTTTTCGATTTGTTATTTTGTTTCCCTGGCCGCCCACTGAGGGAATCTTGACTGAGCTCCCTCTTACCGAGCACTTCGCTTCCGAGTTGCAGCCGCTCACGGGGAGGGAAAAACCAGAACAGATTAGGCTGGCTCACCTGGCCAGTGGCTTTCTCGGCTTCGATAGCGAGAGGCGAGCGGCATTGCTGGGCGAGCTTAAGATGCCTATTTCTCTCTCCGCAACAGTGTCTCTTCATTTTTTTTCCCTGCTTGTCTTTTTTTTTCTTTGACCTCCATTCTTGTTTTCTTGTTCCGCTCTCATTCTTTGTCTCCTGGCCAGAATTTTTTTTAGTCTCTTTTAATATCTCTGTCGGCGACAGTGTCTCTCAATTTTTACCCTTAGTTCTTCCCTTCTTTCTGCCATCGCCGCCCCTCCATTCGTTACCTGGTCTTTCTCTTCTGGCCGCTTCGATCGCTGACTTTGGACGGGCTTCAGCCACGGGACGGCTCGGGGTGTGCACCGTATAACATCTCACGCCATAAAAAAAAAGGAAACAGTACAGCAGCTGGGAATTGAAATCGCAACTGCTGGGGCTCGCGACTCGGGTGCGCTACCGAATCGAAACTGGTACCCGATTTATCTTTATTGCACGGAAGAAAAGCGCCTCTCTCAATTACCTCTCGGTCCGCGAAAGAGGTCCCCAAAATGGGCAGAAATACCGTGTCATGACATGTCGCTGCTTTTGTACATAACCTTCGCGTTGTGCAAATAGTTAAATTTTTCCTTTCCATCACAGGGTAAATTCTGGTAATGGCACCTCTTGTCCTGTTAGCTGTTATGCCCGTAAAACAGCAACGAGGGCGGGGAAGTGTGCCTGGTGTAACCTTATCTTTCACCCTCCGCAGAAATACCCGCCGTGGTGGCTCAGTGGTTAGGGCGCTAGACTACTGATCTGGAGTTCCCGCGTTGGAACCCGACCGCGGGGGCTGCGTTTTTATGGAGGAAAAACGTTAAGGCGCCCATGTGCTGCGCGATGTCAGTGCACGATAAAGATCCGCAGGTTGTCGAAATTATTCCGGAGCCCTCCACTACGGCACCTCTTTCTTCCTTTCTTCTTTCACTCCCTCCTTTATCCCTTCCCTTACGGCGCGGTTCAGGTGTCCAATGATATATGAGGCAGATACTGCGCCATTTCCTTACCCCAAAAACCAATCATTATTATTTGATTTTAGAGCGATAGCTCTACTCCTATCATGACCCCCCCTCCGGCGTGTTTCAACGTATGACCTCTGGCTCCGCAACTTGACCTCTAAAGAGCCGCACATGTTTCTAGTCACGTACGCCGCGCGCGCCGCAGAGAGGAGGAGGAGGGTAGCTGCTGCACTGCGCATGCGCGCGCCGCCTCGGAGAGGAGGAGGAGGGTAGTTGCCGCGTTGCGGAAGGGGGAAAGGAGGCATCCCAGGTGTGCTGCGTCCACGCCTTGACCGAGTGGAGCGGGAAAACGTCTGCCGGCATCGCATCCGGCATCGCATGAAACTCGGTTCTGCACAGAACGCCGGTGCACTTTGATGCGTTCAATGGAACGCTGGTTGTGCTCGACACAACGCCCGGTCGCCCACAGCCAAAGCTCCCAGCTGGGCAAGGTAAAAATAAAACAATGAAACCAGCGTTGTGTCTTAGTTCACCGGAGCTATCGCTCGACATTCGGTTCAGCAGCGCCGAACCCCTCTAAGTTTTTTTCTTCCCTTCTTGCAGCCCGTCCTGTCATAGCTTCCACTCTTGCACTGAATTTCTCCGCTCTTCTGCAGGCGAAAATCACCAGTGTTCAGTTCGGCTGAGAAAACTTTTTTCGGGTGGGCGTACACAGCCTTGTGGACCTCACCACTAAGCGCAACTCCCTTTCTGTCAACAGCTGAAGACATTCCAACGCAAACCATTGGGCCTAAATCTCGTTATCATTTAATGTTTAATTCAGCTCGAGGCCGAGCTTACTTCGACTCTGTCATTCTTCAAGCTCGATTAGCGCACAAATATAGTTAGAGCGCGGTCAATGTTGCTCGGAGGTTCTGGAAAACAAGTGCTGAATTCCTGCAGAAATGTCAGAGCAGCTTGTCTTGATGCTGGAATTTCTTTCGCGGCAACTTTCCATATTCCAGAGCGATTAGCGGCGTGGTTTCGGGCCGACGAGGAGGAGGAAAAAGGAGGGGGAGTAAAGTAAAAGAAAACGTGGCACTTGGAGGAAAACTTGCACGTTCGCTCGCTGACCGTGCAGAGGCTGTCGAAATGTGCACTCTCGAAACAGCGCCAACACGCACGCGTGAAAAGAAAAAAAAATGAGGTAAAGCGAAGTATCTTTGCTCACTTGCTACAAGGGCTATTAAAGCGAAAGCACCTGGCAGAATTTTGCTGAGTGTGCGCATGAAAGAAAAAAAAAATCTCTCCGTTGCTTCACATGGAGTGCGCAAATGATCTCACTCTGCTCCGCCTCGAGCCAGTTTCGTTTTCATTATGCAGCAGTTAAATGTTGATCAAAGAAATCTTGCTCTCTGCGGTACTGCCTCGTTTAGTAATAATGACAGAAGGAAAAATGCGTTTGGAATCAAGGCATTTGAAGGGGAGAAGGTTTTTTTTTGTTGGCAGGAACGAGCGGTCGTGTACCTTGTTTTATATTAGTTAATTTTTTTGCCATGAAGGATATCACATAACTTTAGTCGGTGCATCAAAAAACCAACCACATCACTTCACTCACTCTTTGGGAAGTGACTGAGGAAAGAGAAAACGAGGTTTTGACCGTACAACTCGCTTCGGGCGCCTGGACGGTCCGTGCGACAAAATCGTGCGTTTGACGTGTCACCGTTCAAAATAAGCCACATCGTACGAAGGGCACGTAAGTGTAACGTCATGGCACCATGTGGTTGTGATATATTGAAGCGAAAAACTTTACTACGCTAGGTAAAACAGTCTTCGGGTAGGCAGCACAACGACCTTGAACGACCTTCAGCCCAACCAGGACAGCCGTGTATGACCATATGTGGTACAGTTACGGTGTCGAACCCTTCACCCCTGACCTTTAATTGAACTTTGACATTGGGTACCTTTGGGTTGACCTTTGACCTTGGGGGTGCGAGAATGGTGAGATTCAGGGGACATGCTAGAGAATCCTCTAAATAAGCTCACACTGGGCGGTGAAAAACCACGCATCTAATCCACTAAACATAGGAAACGCGCAATCATAATGTAGGTAAATCGTCCTCGCCGCTTTGCGCGCCGCATTTTATGGCTCGCGGCAGTGTGCGCCAAATGCAGCTCTCATCTCAGCGCCGACACTGTCATTATGTAGCACAGGGGTCGAGTTTTTCGGCTGTTAAGTAATAAGCAGCAGTATTTACTGTCCACAGCGGCTAAATGCGTGAAACGTTTGTCTTGAAACCAGAGATCACAAAATTCTTGATCGTTAGGGAAAACTGTGTCCGGCAAATGTTATTATTTTTCTTTGCAGTCAAGATTACGTTGCCTCTTACGAGCGTTCGAAAAAACAGGGGGGAGGGGGGGGAGGGGCACTTAAGCTGCGCCTTATGGGTACGACGCGATGGCGTAACGGGTTAATTCCCATATATGCAGAAGGTCGTTCTTCACTTTACATTCATACATATCTATGAGTCCTCATACCCCAGTCCTGGCGCAGTGGTGCAGCGGCTAAGCGATGCGCCACTGCCCTGCTATGGCAGGTGCTGCCTGTTATTCCCCAGCAACCTCTCGCAGCCTGTCATTAACTTAAGTGCCACCTGCCACCGTGGTCACTTTGCTCACTATATGGTGGGCAGGTTGTGATGACGCCGCAAGGTCACGTGAGCTAGGTGGCTAACCTAGGTTGCCGGAGAGGCCAACTAACCTAGGTTGCCGGAGCGGCCAGTTGGCCTCTCCGGCTGCAAGGCTTCAAACGGTCGCGAACGCCGACTCCGACGCCGGACAATTTTTTTTCCGACCCGGGGGTACTAACGCTTCGGCATTAAAATATACAAAGATGGGAAAAAAGGGAAGCTATATACTGCGGAGTGCAGTTGCAACCTGGCAGTAATGCGGTCCCCCTAGAGCATTTCATCTCTTGTTGAAAGGGGCTATATATCGGTTACATTCGTGATAGATTACAGTGCTACTGTGCTTACCTGCACACGCGTTCACTTGAGGTGAGGCAGTCGACATTAGTCCATGAGTAGCCCTTGACTACTGCATCGCTCTCGGCTTATACATTACGAAAAGCAGTAAGACTGCGTGTATGTTCAGTGATTCATGAATGTCAAGCGAAATTAAAGCGTTGCGATAGCTGTTTTATGAAGGATAAAGCTCGGAGTTCTGCATATACTGCACACAACAGTGCTATGGTAGCTGCGCTTGATCACTCATCGCCAAACGCCTTGAGGGGAATGAAGCAATTGTCTTTCATAACGAGAAGAATGTGCTCATCGCTGGCTTCCTTGTAATACTGCAGCGTATTAGTTCCACGGGGCACTTTTGCTTGAGGCTCATCGTGTTTGCTTTTAATTTTATCTCTACCAGCGCCAATACCCCCCTTTCCTGACTGCACCGTTACGAAATATCTTCAGATGCTTGGAGGCGCAACAACTGGAGTGAAATGAAATGAATTCACCACAACACAAGCGTTGAACAGCTCTTTGAGAGGAATTTCATCGCTCGTGTAAAATTTGTCTGGCAGAAATCCTCGACTCGTTTCGTGGTCGAAAGCCAGCAGTTTGCATTATCGAAAGAACGGAAGAAAAGCATTGCGTATTACACAAGCTGTTGGCTCCGGGATCATTCCTTGCTTTTCAACTGAGGAAGAAATGTTTTTTTTTATGTTATCACCAGAAGAGGAACACACTCCCTGTGAGCGCAGTCAGCGGTTATTGCGGTTTAAATCTTTGAATATGCGCAACGCGAAACACTCAAATCAGAAGCGAACTTTTAAGGACCAAAGCTGCTCCTGGACTGTGTGGGCCGCGTCGTAGTGAAAGTCCCTGGACTAATTTGGGCCACATTATAGGTTATTAAACATGACACAAGCTTAACTTCACGTATTTTCATTCGACCTTCCTCAAAATGCGGCCGCCGTGGCTAGGATGAAAACCCTGGTTCTGTCCTCAACAGCAGCCAAGTCGCCTCCACTGTAGGCTCGGAAATAATGAAAAAGCGAAGCAAAAACTGACCCTTCTTTTTTTTTTTTGCCCGAGGACAGTTTTACTGCTAGCGCTACCTGAGATGCTGTTCTCGCGGTCATTGTTTAAACACTGCTTTTTCGTGGTTACTGCCAACTATTGAGTGTTGGACATTAACGAGGGAGAGAGTTGTGCTCGTTAGTTCGTACTTCATTTTAAATGTATTTCTTTGGTCTTTCGGTTACTCTGGGTTTGGGCATGAAGGAGGTTCTAGAAGTTAGAATTTCATGAGCTGTATGAACTTACTTTTTTCAGTACGCTCACCTTTATAGCCGTGCTTTATGAGGGAACTTTGTTATCTCTTTTCCGTTATCTGGTATGACGCCACAATCGAAATCAGAAATGAGAAAAATTGAGATATATGCAAAATTTGGCACCGTCAGAGCATAGCAGATACCCGCTACTGCAGCAAACAGGTCCAATATAGCGGTTTATGGGCCGACAATTGCAAAAGAAACTGACGCAAACACACGCAGAAGTTGGAAGAGAAGCTGCGACCGGTGTGAAATCTAATGCTATCGCATTCAACACTTACGGTGACTTAAGAGTTCCTGTAATTTTCTTTAGCCTTTTATTTCATTCATACCATGATTGCACATTCCGTGGGGAAAACTTTGTCTCAAATCATGTCACGAAGTGCGTAGTGATACAAGGCGAAACGGTTTTATGCGAAAAAGCAGATGTAGCGTCGCCTACTGTCAAAGGTTGCTTTTATGCGAGGACCTGTAGCCAGGAATTCATTCGGTTCTCACTCCTGCCATGAGCCTGGAGCCATGTGTCTCGAGTATTAAGTTCCTTAAGCTGAGGCTTCAGGTTGCTTAGCGACGATATTGGTTTCTGGCGTATACGCAAAACGTGCAGGCACGAATTCTAAATAGCGAGATTGCTAAGAAGACTGCCGCTTTTCTTGTCCTCAGCCGAGACGAAAATGTAGCAGTGATAGGTGGAGCACCTCTGCCCCCCTTGCTCCTCCAGCGTTCTGCTTCGACAGCATTATGGCGCTGAAGTTTTCGGCGGGGACTTGCTGCTGCCTGTATCGGACGAGGCTATCATGCAGCTATCCCTGCAAAACACTGCCGCGATTAGTCTTCGTTATAATACTGCGCGTCATCGAATGGATTAACGTGATAGCAAAATAATAATGAAATATTTTTGTAACTCCAGACCAACCCACTATGTGGCGCTCGAAACGGCATAGTGTTGTATTTTTAGCTTCTGGTTGGCAGAAGTTAAGCTTATTGCCAGCAACTTGAAATGCCCTGCCTTTTGCAATGTTTCTAGGAGGAGGGTGATACGACAAAATAAACATTACTGTGGAAAAATCTGTAATCACCGTTAATCTGGTGGCTCAGTCGTATGCTTGAAAAGCGGCTCTTCGAGCCCATTCGTATATAGACTTGTGGAAAATTGTCCACTCCTCTGAGTACAGCATTTCCCGTCCATCGTTTGTATTCGTATGGGCGCATCTTTTCAGCGAGAGCGCATGCGCAGGGAGGAGCCTTACAGCGGCTCTCGTGGCCTGGCCTTCTTGTCCTCTTAACGGCTCTTTAACTCTTTTAACATTTCCTGTTCTCAGGGGAGTGATTGTGGCTTCTTCTGGAAAACCGGATTGCGTCATTTCGCTAATTAGGAGTCTGTGAACTGGACCTAAAGAACGAGAAGGAAGAAGCAAGGAAGTAAAGACGACCTCGGGGGCAAAAACAGCAATAACAAAGTGTTGCCAAACCACCGCGAGGAAAAACGCGTGTCTAACAGAGGCGCGCGCCTTTTGAAGTCGCTTCTTTTCATCTTCGTCTTTGCAGCATCGGGCTGTGTAGAGTACGGACCCAGTCGCAGAGCAAAAGCTGCTTGTGCAGCTCGACCACTTGGAATACGAGAAAGTGGGGAAATAGAGACGGCACTCCTTGGGCACCACGTTGCGCAAAGGAAACGCTGCAAAAGGAAGCTGTCGATGCGTAAGCCCGGCCGAAGCGCTGACACGAAAAAGGAGGATTTGCCTCGATTTCGTGCAACGGAGGCAGCGTGGAACAGAGAGATGTCCGAGGGGAACCATCCCAGTGGCAGCGAACATGGCTGAAAAAAAAAGGAGCAGAAGCAAAAACAAGGAAAGTAGAGTGTTAAAAAAATGCAATATCATTGCGACGGCGTAGACCTGCCCGGTCCGCGCTAGCGGCGAGCGAAAGGCTGCGTCAAGACAAACCTACCCCATTTGAGCCTCAGACCGCTGTCTCTTTTTTTCTATTTTTCTTCTTTCTGCTGGTAGGAAGCGCTTTTACAGAAAGCATTCAAAGAAATAATAGAGGCTTCCTGGGCACAGTTCTTCTCCTAAAATGAGGGAAAGAACGAGAGTGAAAAAGCGGTAGGATTGCACGACACGCACTTTTGAAAAGATGGAGTTGTTAGGGAGAAAAAAAATGCCAGGCCAACTCATTTAAGTTACGGCTACTACAGTTGGGAAAAGAGATAAAGTTGGCGGGGTATTAATAAAGCGGACACGCCATGCTACCCACCATTGTACACCGCACACTGGGCGTAGTGCAGCCTAATTATTTTCCCCCTTCTTTGTTCACGTGCCTGCTATTTGCCCTCTCGTATTCCCGTGTGTGGAACAGCGAGCCCTGGTTAACCTCCGTGCGTTTCCTCTTTGTTATCCTCTTCCGTCTGACCGCCGAACGCGTGCGTAATGCATACCCGATATATCGCATTACGCGCGTTGATGTACCCGCTCACGTCGTTTGTGTTCGCGGCCTCGGGGGAAATTTCAAGGGCGAGAAAAACGGCCCACTGTTGCTGGGGGCCAATAGCTTTGGGGTGGGCAAGCGCCGCTCGCGCCAGCTGACTCAACGGGCTGCGTGTTTGCCGTTGACGGCATCCGTGGCGGCACTGCAGCAGCAGGAGGAGGATGAAGGCAACCCGTGAAGGCTTCCACTATCTATACCGATTCTCCCCTCCTTCGGGACAAGCGCCGAGGGATATGCCCCGAAACCAGTCTGCGATTACACTCACGACTGTATAATTACATCAGGTAGATTCCTCTGCTAGAATGAGAATTCACTGCCTTTCCTTTTTTGTTATTTTTTCATTTTTTGGTATAAATTCTATTCTAAGAAAAATTTTTCCAACTACTCCGCTCCTTGTCCATGAGCGAATTTGCATCTGCGTACCGCAGCGGTGGCGGAGTGGTTGAGCATCCGCCTCGCATGCGGGAGGTGCGGGGTTCAATCCCCAGTGCCGCCGGGTACCCACCGGTGATACAATAGGTACAAGCTTTCCCCTGGCCTGGTGCTCGGTTAGTAAGGGGTGAAATGCTTGGAAAATGGGTCTTCAACCCCACCTTGAGAAATGGAAAATACCTTGTGCCATGGCGCTCTTTGGCCATATATAGATGCCCTTGCGCCATAAAAATCTATCATCATCATCATCATCTGCATCCGCAATGCGCCCTGGCCGATCTCCCGCCGTGGGTATTTGCCAATAAGCCCGGGAATTTCATCATCATTATCATACACTAGCCTCGAGAACGAGAGTGAAGAAGCGGGAGGATTGTACGACCCGCATTGAAAAGATGGCGTATTTTGCTCCGTAAACTAGCTGACCTCAATCCTCCTTCGCACCTACTTGCATGGATAAAAGAGTTCTTCAACGATAGGCACTTCTTTTGCACTGGTGGCCACTACAATTCCAACACATGCGCTCAGTCGAGGGGCGTGCCTCAAGGTTCGGTGCCCTCGCCGTTACCGTATAGTATACTCATGCGAGATATTTCTATCCACCCGGCTGTCAAGGTCTACGTGTACGCAGACGACTTCGCATTCTTCGCTTCTACAAAGGACGTCCGCATTTTGATTCGGAATGTTGCAAGCGTACCTCAACGCTCTGGAAGCCTGGCTGTGGCCTAAGGTTAGTTTTAAATGTTAATAAGAGTGTCCCCCCTTTTTTTTCCGCCGGCACCCGCTCTTTACATCTCCTTGTAGTATCGTAATACCCCAATCCCGCAAGTTGATACCGTAAATTACCTGGGTATTACCTAGGATCCGCAGTTAGACTGGCGACCACATTATCAAAGAAATGTGCTTAAAGTCGGTCCCGAAACGTCGTGTTTTAACAAAAATTAAGTTGGTTGGCGTCAGTCATCTTTCTACTAAATTAAATTTCCCAACCAGACAGACTTCTGTCAAATGTTTTCTATTGAGCTTAAAGGTGAGCGCGCCCTTGGCAGGGTGATGAGAATCAGTCACAAAAATTCCGCATGCGCCGTGACACTTTCATCTTTTTTTATAAATCTTATGTGAGGCCATTGCTTGAATTTGGCTGTATTTTTTTTTGGTTGTTCAAGGTACAAGCTTCAACCTTTGATTTTTTTGGAGAGACACGCTCTGCGTATTCGCCTTGGACGACCAAAAACTGTGGCCAATGCTGCGCTGCTCTTGGAGGCGCGAATACCTGATTTAAACTCACGGTGTCAGCTTCTCATGGTGCGAACTTTCCTTAGAGCTTTACAGCCTATTCAAGGATTGGCTAGTCCTATACTTACGACATCCCCAAATCTGTTCTCCGGTATTACTTGGCCTAGGTATAAGCTCCCTCAGACTGTGCACACAAATTCTCTGCTACCAAAAAATTTCAGTCGCATTCAGTTCTGTAGTTAAGGTTCACAACATGCGGACCGATGCTGGTATTCACTTTGACAACACCCTCCCGAGAAATGCAAAGAATTTGCCTGCAAATGTTTTAAATGGGCTTATAGAAGAGTATCTGCACAGATTTCCAACAGATACTGCAATTTTCACAGATGCCTCTAAGCAAAAGGGAAAGGCAGCTATTGGCATTTATTCCAGGGCTCTCTTGATTGGAGTTATTCCTTTCGGGCCCCCCATTATACGCATATATTTGCTGCTGAATTTCTAGCGATTCAGTTGGCCTTACATAAGGTCATTTACAACGTTAGTGCGGTCAGTATACTTGCTGACAGCCTTGCTGTCCTGACTGCACTCGAAAGCTCTAGGGACTCTCTTCTGGACCGTTCCCTAAGATTTTTCATTCCACCACTAGTTAAAGAAGTGCGCTTTCACTAGATACCTGGACATCGCCGTATTTATGCTAATGTGATGACTAATTTTTTGACAAAGTATGCCCTTTACGGACCTGTGGTACCATTTACTCCGAACACTATGCAATTGCACTGTGCAGCCCGCTTCCAACGATTCCTACAACTGCAATCTTTGAGTCATGAACCTTTCCTTGCTGCAGCGAATTTTTAACATTTGGCGTTCCCTTGGAGTGTGCGCTTATGTAGCCCACGACAATGCGATGAGTCTATGACGATCTCGCGGTGCAGAATTACACGTCAGTTAGGGCTTCCTCTTTCTATTCCAGTTCTTCTCTCCTTTGGGGCAAGCGCCAGGGGATATGTCCTAAAAATTTGGCTGTGGTTTAGCTCTGGTTAACCCTAGTTGAATTGCAAAAGCTTCGTTTCGTCGGCTCGTCGTCTACGCAGCGTCTCATTCCGACGCCCTCGAGAGCTCAAACCGGTCTCTTCCGCAGTTGAAGAGTCACTCCGGGACGTGGCACGACTTCTTCTAGCCGCATCTTCGTTACGACGCTTCTCGAGTCATCGGCGCGTTCTATTGGCGTCTCTTGAGCGCGTTGTTTTGGTGGAGCGAGCGGCAGCGGAGTCGATGGCGTCGACGGCGGCGCCATCTGTTGGAGCGTGGCTGCAGCGTTGCTAGGCAACGGTGGCTCAAGGTCGTTCGTCGGCCACGGCATACGGCTGAAGTGCGCGACGAGCCGAAATGGCTTGCTGGCTGGCGTAGTAAACTTTCGCTTTAAAACCTGCGTGCGATTATCTGCACAACTTCATCATTGCGTCAGGGAGACTCCTCTTAAGGCGAAAGTCTTTCTTGGCTCATAAGTGTGCGCAGGAAACGCGTACAAGAAGTGCCCCCTCCACCTGCCAATCACACTAGGTGCAAAAAGGGAAAAAAACACGGAATAGAAAATAAAAATAAAAAAATAAAAATGGGAAATAAAATAAGAAAACGAAAAAGAATACACTGGTATACACTGACGCCATGAATGTTTAACCAATTTTCTCTGCTTGTAACTAAATTATTATTTATAGATGTGAATTTGAAGGCTGTATTATTTGCATCATTTTATACCATTCGCTTTCTGTAATATAATTCCTTGCAGCATTCTATCGTTGATTTTTTTTTACCCGTATGTATTTTTGTTATACAATGTTCACTAATGTTTTTTTTTTCTCTCGTTTATCCAGCATTGTATGTTTTTGCTCCCTTTATTGTGCACAGTGCCATTGCTGTAGGGGTACAGACCCCGTCAAGCCGAATTCATTTGGCTTTTTGTCTGTACTCCCGTCATCTGTGTACATGTATAGATGCAAATAAACTTGAGTTGAATTGAATTGAATTGAAGAAAAGGAAATATAAAGGGATAAAGAAAAAAATGAAAAATAGAGGGAGAAATAGAGGACAGGGAAAGGCTTTCGCATTTCCGCTCATAAGCATACTTAAGTGCAAATGAATTTGAATTGGCTAGTTATAATTCATAATTTTTTATATTGTTTTAGCACAAAATTCAACTTCGACTGCCTTAAATGAGTCGATGTTTCGCAATTGTTTACCTGTACAATGCACCCTGGGCAATCCCCCGCTGAGGGTATACCTATATGCCACTCCAACAGAGTACAACGACGACGACGATAACAACTACAACTACAAAAACAACAACAACAACAACAACAACAACAACAGCAGCAGCAACAACAACAACAACAAAAACCTTGTCGGCTACTTCTTCCAAAGATCTACTTTCTGAGCCGGTCCGTTGGCCAGTGTTAGATCTCAGAATTTTCGCGCAGTTCTTCAATCGTGTATTTTGGATATGCGCAAATGTTGAAATTATTTTAATTGAATACAATTAATTGAAATGAGCTGGCTGCCGAAGTTACTGCGAGAGAATTTATTGCTGAGTTTCGTAGCGAGTACTGTCTTCTAGTAACCATGACAGGTTTCCTTGACGCGCATTTTCGCGACATCGAGATAAATACATGCGCATTAGAGAAGCTTGCAGGCAAAGCAACCTCTCCAGTGCACCTAACTCGACGAAATAGCCAAAATTTGTTGGGAAACAGCGCCGAAGGTACCTGAACTTTCGAAATTCTAAAAACTGATATGGATATTTCTTACGGTGGGTTACACGCCTATCAATAATTAAGGAGCCTAACAATAAATTGTTAAAAGTTAACTATTCAATATTAGTTAACCAGCCTGCTAGTTAGCACGCCTTAACTGTATGCTGATGTAAAAAGCGCTGTTCTAACTAAAAAGCCACTTTTTGAAAATGGTGTAAAGTCTTAGGTGAAACACCCCGCATTCTACAACTACCATGTGTAAGCTCAAGAACGCTTTGAGGTGTTCAGTGTTTTTAGCATAGTGTATGCTTCTTTGTATAACTGGTTTTTGCGTGGTGTTTACGTTTTGTCTGCTTCCTGTGAACCGTTGGCACTCAAATTCTCAAACGCTTTGACAACCTGGTTTACAAATCTGACCTGTTCTACGCAATGCAGCTACTAATGTTTCCCTTAGCTGACGATGCCGGGCCACGTCACACATGCCACCACTGGCTTAGATGGGCTTGTTTTGCTCTATTGGTTTCTTTGGGTGCTCTATATTATTATTATTATTATTATTATTATTATTATTATTATTATTATTATTATTATTATTATTATTATTATTATTGCTTTCACTAGAGGTCCCCTTTGCGTGTTTGACATTGGGGCCATCTTCGGGGTCGGTATTCCCATGTAGTGCACCTTTTGCTTCTAAAAATTTGCCATATGAAAATAAAAAAATAGAAATTACTGTCCTAATCGATAACGTCTTGAAAGATAAGTGTGTTTTGCATGAGGTACGTGTCGTTCCATCTGAATGAAATCGTGACCGAGAGAGAAATACCTTCGGCAGTGTGAAATGTTGTTTCAGTTTAGTTACGCGTGAAACGGGCGAAATCGTGCCTTTCTTGCCTCGACGAAGGCGCCGTGCGGCGCCGGATAATACGTCACGCTGAGAAGCAGGGCCGACCCGTCCGCGGTAGCAGTGGGCACGCGCGGCACGTGCCTCGTGAAAGAGGCCGGAGAGCGCGGAGCATCTGTTTGTGCAGTTTGCTTCCGGCAGCTCTCTGAAGAAGGCAACAAGTTCACGGGCGTGTGTATGTCGAGGGTGTGACGCAACGCGCTTCCGCACCGGGTTCGCTGCACTGTTGCGACACGAGGCGCGTCAAGCAGGGCTGAGCAGTCGTAAAAAAAGTCGGGACGGTAGCGCACGGCGTGCGGACGATCGCCGCACAACAAATCGGTCGTACGCTTCCTGGATGAGCTTGGCGCGCGGAACGAGGGAAAAAAAAAGTGTACGATTTTACGTGCGCTGTCACTAGCGTTCCATAATCGAAACGAGCAGAAAGAACGACACTCGAGGCGGCGGCGTCTGACAGCGTGTCAAGCGCTGAAGTGCGAACCGTGGTTCACCCGCGGCGCGAGCCCCGTTGTGGGCCCATTACCGGCGCGCGTAGGCGGTCCAAAACAGGCGCCGGCCGCTCGCTGGTGCCTGCGGGGCTCAAAAAGTTCGCCTCTTATCTGCGCGGCCGGAAGGCAGAAGCCGGGCGCCCAAACACACGGCTTAAAAACAGCCCCCGATACACCAACAGCAGCATCAGCGGCAGATAAAGAAAGGCGCTCGGTGGCCATCGATCGGGGCGCTGTCGCTCGAGGTGTCGCACGCTGGCCCGATGCTCGGATAGATCGGCAGATTGTCCACTCTTGTAATCCCCGGGGAAGCGACCGGAATGGCCGCATTTGGCCAGCGCCCGCGGCGTCGCTCGCCGGCTGGGCGCGCTTGTGCCGTCCCGCTGTTTGGCAATGCTGCGAGCGGCGTGCCGTATTACGCGAAATCGTTTTCGTCCGCCAGCAGCGACGCGACGGCCTTCCCAGCTGACACCCATCCCGCAGCGTGTGGCTGCGTGCCGCGCCGGCGTGCGCCCCCGCTGCGGCACTACATACGTGCCACCGCGAGCCGCCGGGGCGTGTGCCCGGAACGGGGCAGCGGCACGTCCGCGTCACGTGCCCCGCCGCCAACAGGGGATCCCGGCGAGAGCAACGTGGTTCGCGGCCAGGGGCGGCTCCGGGCTTCGGGGCGTGTGCCGCGGCCTCTTTCCGCCGAAAGGAGAACACAAAAAGAGCGAAGCACGATGTGAGTGAACAGAAGAAGAAGAAGATGCTTCAAAAAAGCTCTGGCTTTCGCTATTTTAATCTCCGGGCCGCCGCGGTTCGATCTGGCGGCTGTCATACCGGGATCGATGTACACGCCAATCGAAACTGCGCGGGACCTTCGCACGAAGCCTCGCGCAAAGACGCCCAGAGTTATTACGATCGGGCGCAGCGCTCGGCGCAGGCAAATTGAATCTGGCCGAAAATGCCAGCGTGCATGCCGCGGGGCGCCTCTCTCTCTCCAGGTGCGGGCAATCAAGCACTGCTCTGCGTTCCGCCAAAACGGTGCGGGTTGGCACGCAGCGCGCGCCCACCCCAGTTTCGAGATGGTTTCTGTAATCTGCGCGCGCAAGTTTTTGTTTCCTCGAGACGCGGGCACTCGCCGAAACGCAGTGCAGGGCAGGCAGGCGCTGACGGCCCATTTTGGGTTACACTGAAAACAAGCATGCGCAGGCTTCGAACATGAACCATGGTTATCTGTAGTGATGGCAGGAGCTTTTCCAGCTTTGTGTCCGCACTTGCTCTGCACGCGTTTCTCTCTTTCCCATTGTCGACGAGATTAAAGCGGCAAAGACTATTAACGTGAAAGCATTACATGGCTCATTAGCAACGAAACTCGGTGCCGTAGACCAAGAACCTCATGACGTCACCATCCACCGTCTCGTATGCCGTCAGCAGTACACCGTAAGATAGTAATGGGTGATCATGGACAACGAAGCAAATACATTAGACGAGACAGCAGTATTTAGTGATTGGGACAGTTAGTGGTAGTGATAGTTATAGTGGTGGTTACGGTGACAGATGATAGTGATGGTGATATTGGTAGAACGTTTCTAAACAACGATGAGGGTCATTATTAATGACAATGGAAATGATAACGGCCTTTAGGTTGAAGGTCTTCAAGGTAAATGCCTTCATGGTAAAGAATCTTTTTTGGTAAAGGCCTTTAGGGGGAATGCCTTATGATAAAAGCCTTTGTGGTGACGGCCTTTAGGCTAAATGCCTTTATGGTTAAGGCCTTTTGTGTAAAGACCTTTAGGTCAAAGGAAGCTTTCGCGTTGACAGCACGTAAGCACCTTTAAGTGGCCACCGTAACTTTTATTTTGGTAGCCGAAAGTAGAGCAAGGCATTTATACTTGGACCTGATGTTATGAAGTGGGGGGGATTGCCAGGCATCCGGATATCCGTACGTATCGCCATTGTCATTGTTATGTCATGACGTGAATATTATATTGCAAGTATGCGGCTTATCCCCTCAACATTTGCTGCCTAGCACGGAGGTGGCAAATGAGCAGGGACGACCAGTGTCTCATGAACGGTATGCGAAAGCCGCAGTGGAAGAGCTCGCTTGTTTCCCGGAGAAATTACCAGCGCAAGTCCAATGTATTCTTCCAGTGTTGAGCCTCACCATGGGCAAGTGCGCTGAAGAAACGCCTTGGCTTTCGAGAGAAATGTTTTGGCGCTGATGGATTGATTGATGCCTCAGTCGGCAGAGCGCTGATCTATATAGGGATCGATATGTGAAGAGTTCTATTTCCTCCTCATCAGTGCTAGCTTTACTACTTTAGAAGTGGTGATGCACCATTTTTTTTTCAGCGAGGTTCTTTGACAACTTTTACTCCTATAGGCTACCACCGCCGCTGATACGAACTGGTATACAAGCCTTGAAGAAAAAAATCAACTAATCATAATTTGGTTATCAGCCCGTTGGATTGGATTGTAAAACACGCGACTCAAAAAAGCTTCCTTTCTTGGGCTGAAACGCTGGCGTTACACTTAACCCGTTGTTTTCATTCATCGCTGTTTCATTTTAACAGCCGTGCTGGGTTCCCATCCTGAGTAGGTTTCCCCAAGGCCATAGCTGTTATTACGAGACAAATCGTTGTCGGAAAGTAATCGAGAAAAGATATGCGTGAGCGTGCTTAACACACTTATAGTGCGAATTGAAGAGTGTTGTGCCTTGCGCTCTTCTCAAGAGCCTGGGTTCTTTGATAGATGTACTGAACGATTTTCGGCGCATTCAAGTCGCGACGCATCAGGACTGCTTGGCCTTTTCTCGTGGCATTAATGGCTGCAGCCTCAAAATTGCTTTAAACAAAGGCTCATGGACCGGGGGCTTTTGGCTGATAGGGTACGAGCAAAATCTGTTTATTCGTGCAGCAGCAGGAACCCTTCGGCAGCGCATTGCAAGCGCACCGACAGACGTCGCCCGAACGCCTCTTCGAAAAGAGTGCGATCTGTAAAGCGGTTTATTTTGCGACGCCGTCGATGACGTATGGGGGGGAAGACTGTGATTTATGACTGCTCGATCAGGTAGGCGGCGGCACGCAGTCGGAAGTCGCGGCCGGCAGTCGATACCGGACCGCGGTTCCTCAGGTAGAAATGCGCCACGACGCGCGAGTGATGGAGGCTGCGCTGCCGCTGCTTGAGCCTTCCCCGCTCCCTCCCAGTCTTTATTTTGGAGGCGCGTGCCGGCCCGACGCTCTGAGCTGCGCTGCGTGATTTCTGGCCTTCCTTGCTTCCTTTCTTCCTTTTTTTTCTTTTTCTTTTTCACTCACCATCGCCTTTTGCTCACGCGCCGGTGTTTTCCTCGGAGGAACCGCCCCTGTTTACCTTTGAGATTTTTCAGCCAACGGCTCCCCCAGCTCCGCTTGCTCGAGCGGCGGCACAGCCACTGGCGTTCGAGCCGGCGCGTTGTTTGGAGCTCAGGGCGGCCCCCAGAGATTCGTCGTCGCAGAGTTTGTTTTCTTCGTTTGGCGCTGCGTGGCCGTCCCTTATATCGGTGCGGTCCCGTATTGCGCCGTGCCGCTGCGTAGGCGTGCGACGCCAGCCGGCCCTGCTGATCTGGGGCGCGTTGTGCCGCGCTCAGCCCGGATTTTGGCGGCGCGTGTTTGTCGCGCGGCATTAGATCAGCCACCGCGGCTCGGCCGCCTCCAATAGGAGGCCGGACGCCCGCGGCGGCGAAGCCGATTTTGCTGACGCTCAAACCCGGCGGCGGCAAAACAAAGCTCGTCAGTGCTGGAGGAAAGCTGGCAACGGAAAAACAAGTCCTCGAGCGTCGGCTTCGTGCTCCACGGAGCACTGCGGGACTAATCTGCGACGCGTGCTGCCGACTCACGGCCGCGGGCGAATGTTGGCTCTGGATAAACGGTGGCTCCTGCGTGTAGATAATAAATTTTTGCGCAGTTGGAAGCTTTTTCTTGCCCACCGACTTTCGGCGTCGTCGCCTCATAACGCTGCCCGGCCATGTCTGTCTGCACTGAGCCGAGTTGTTGCCGTGCCTTTCTCCCTGGGCATGGTTTAGTGTTAAACGCATGGAAGACGACGGAAGCGACTTGGAACCTCCGCGGGCTGTTATCCGCAAGATACAACTTTTGCTCATTTGCGCGTTATTTAGAGAAGAGTTCCGCCGTTTCCTGTTGGTCAGAGTAGACTGCGGGCCGCAGAACCAAGGTCAGAGTCCTGGCGCACAATGCTTTTTCCGAACCGTGTGTGCCGGGCCGACTTGGCTCCTTCGAGTCTGCGGTGCATCCCACTATGACCACGCTACGGACTTCTGCGCACGAGGCCCTGCAGCACAGTCATACGGGGAGAAGTGTCTGATGGTTCGGTGCTCTCCTGTGCCAGTGCTACACGTGTTTGAAATGAACCTTCAGCCTCGATCTGCTTTTTGGCTCGCAACTTGTGCTGGGGGTACGTGGTGTGTGGGGTGACGCATGGTCTATGAGGGACGCCTTAGTGAAGGGCTCCGGATTTTCTTTAGACCAGCTGGGGTTGTTCAACGTGCGCTGACATCGCACAGCACAATGACGTTTTTGCATGTTACCTCCGTGGAAATCCAGCCATCGCGGCCAGGATTCGATACCGCAATCTTGTGATCAGCAGCAGAACGCCAAAGCCGCCGGGCTGCCACAGCAGGTGTGCAGTTTGCACAGTGAAGTCGGCTATAATGTTGGGATTATCGTGACAGTGAGAATAGCTAGGGAAGTAAGGAGGAAGGAAAGATGCGCGAAATATTTCAACTTAGAGCGAAAAAGGTCACTTAGGATCGTGCACCCTTTTTAGCTCTGATTATGCTGTACGCCCGGTTCCCTAAGATTACAAGAGAGCGACTGTGGCGGCTGTGGTGACAGAGGCTTTCAACGCCTTCGCATGGCGCGAGCCTGCTTGCACTCAAAGGGCCTGCTATATCTGCCGGTAACGCCAATGCAAACAGCATTGGCGCCCCGCGCTGTTTTCTCCGACAGCATGCATATAGGACCACTAGACAATGTCTCCGGCATATTCGGTATCCTGGGGTACATGACACGCGCGCGAACTCTGTCCATATCCACACTGGTTGTTCTTATGAATTCCTTCACAACATGCATTGCAAGAAGCATTGTAACACCACCGCCAGCGTCAGTAAACTTTCAACGTGAGAGAGAGGGACAGCATATTTTTTTTTGTCTTTCCCGTCCAGTACCTGAGCGCCACGACCTTGCAACTTCGCCGAGAAATAGAAGTTCCTGCCTTCCACCCGCGGTTTTCACCAGAAGAAAATAAAAAGACCCTGCAGTGGTTATGCGTTCGGGGTTGCGGAGTATGAGCTCGTAGGTTCGTTTCAGGCCGTGGAGTTAGCGCGAAGAACGCCGGTGGTGGAAATTAATTCGCAGCCTTCTACTGTTTCATGGCTCGTAATAAAAGTCGAATGGATAAGAAATAAAAGACAAGTCTAACCTACCCAAGTTTTTTTTTTCCCCGAAAAAGGCACGGCGCAGAGTCGTGTCCGCGGGAAGCTGGTAAGACAATCGGGCATAACGGTGCGCTCGTGGGCCTGTGACTTTCATCTCTCCACTTCGTCTTCTTGTGTTTCGCCAGCTCCGCTTTCCCGCTGCCCGGTGTCTGTATGCCGCCGTTGTAGTTAGCAGTTTTTAGCCTTCCATTATTGGCTTCCCGCGAAGTGAAAGGAAAGGGGGATAATGAAAACCCCCAAAATAAAAGAGAAAGCAGGGGTAAGCTATAGCGAGCGAGTGAGACCTCGGCGTGGACAAAAGGGGAGCTCTCTTTTTGTCTCCGCCGGCCTTTGTTACACTTGAATGGAGAATCGCGGCGGAAAATTTCCGGATCAAGAAGGCAGTGGTGCTGGACGGGGAACTACTGCTTTCCCCGGCTTTCTGCGCTTCCTTTCACGTCTCTTTGGCGTGCGCGACTGGGAAATGGGAGACGGATTTTTTTTCTTCTTTTTTTCATCCGCGCGAGTATAATAAAAGGGAGACGGAAGAAAGCTGAGGGATGGTATACGCGGATCCATCCTCCTCCCTCGCCCTGCAACGCGGACAGTGTAATTGTAAGCCTCCCGCGAGGCCGATTTTTCTCGTTCGTGTTGCCGGGTGGTTATTACCGCAGATTGGAACTGAAAGATAATGATTGCCGCCGGGAGAATACCTATTCTTTATCGACTGTCTCATTTATTTTTTTATTTTTCATCGAGGAGAAGTGGTCACGCACGCGATGTATATATCTCGGCACTTGCGTATATATGTTCTCGCGGAAAGAAAAAAAAAAAACGAGCGCATGTTGCCTCGAGAGGTGTATTAAATGCGTTCGCAGCTCTCGCTCGCAATAAAAATGGAGCGTACTTAGAATCGAATGCAGACACTTCAAGGGCCCTCGTTCGGGATTGTAGGTTGAGGCGGATTGGGAATATGGGGCGCCGGCGGAGGGAATGTCGATGAGAGAGTCGTTGAATGCCGCGCAGCGGTCGTTGCGGAGTTTGCAGTTTCACTCGTCGTGACTGGCTCCATTTTTATAGTCATCGCTCGCCGCTCTATGATTTCGTTGGTAACAAGAGGGAGGGAGCGAAGGGAATAAGATTAACTGGATTGTCTGCCGACGCGTGCTCGTGGCGCTCGGTATTGCTTCGTGAACTATAATTGCGTCTCGGGGCCATACATTTTTGGCCGAGTCTGTACGACTGTGTAGCCCCGGCCCGTCTCAGCACGGCGGTGGCTTTTAACGACTGAGGAGGTTGGCGCGTTTCAACGTAAATGGGAGAATCACACGTCCACTAGCAGACAAAAAGATGTAGGAAGAATGAGATCAGCACAAGGGGCTTCAGCATTTAGCTGCTATTTTCCGCCAGCCAATGCTTTTTGTGCTGCTGGGGCAAGCCGCAGACAATGAGCGCAAAAAAAAAAAAATCTTCGTTTTTGAAGGTTTATAGGTGTTTCTTGCGCTTTATTTTCTGACTTACGTCTCGTTTTCTTTCATTGTTTAGGCAGGAGTAAAATGAAATGGGAAAGGTGTATTTCAGTCAGTTATAGTTGGTAGCGTTGTATAGCGTTGAGTACATCGCATATGTACTCCATTTTATGGATCGTTTTACATGGATTGATTTATTTACTCGCAATTTTAGGTTAAGTAACTCGAATAAAGCACATATACAGAAACGAAGAGTCAGGCAGTTTGTTTCAAGTTATTGATGATAAGGTTAATTTGCGCAGCTTCTGTACTCCAAGCTAATGTTACTTAGCACCAACACATGAACCGTAAATAAACAAGCTCACTTTTTGCGCAATTTGTAAAAACCATTGACGCCTGGGGCTGCGCTGATTTAAAAAGAAACTGTAAAGTAAAATACTGTAGTTCCGAAATTCACAAAACTCGCTTCTTGGCACTGTTCGCAGTTCGAACAGTCGCTCGCCTCGTCATGTATTCTTTGCACGACGTCTCATTCTGGTTTTAAATTTAATTTATAAAGAATTGTCCCTTTTTTTTCGCGCCGTCCTGTTTCACAGCTTCTTTTGTCGTAATTGCATTGCTTTCGCTGCATATCGGATCAGCATGCCGGCTTCAATTATCAGTTCCTTCCACACGTTTTCCGGCCCCATGGGATATAGCGAGTGGAAAGAAAGACGCAGCAAATAAACGCGTTACAGCTCGAGAAAACGTAGCAGCGTTCGTGTAAAAGAGCAGCAGAGCTTAAATGTCATGGTCATGTTAAGCGCTCATCAGCTTGTAAGCCCTGTCAGAATTTCTTTCAAACGCAATGAAAAGCGACAGGTAGTTCCAGACCACAATTGCACAGGGCGTGAACTCGTGCAGAAAATGTAAAACAGCGGCCTGGTTTCCTTTTCTTTTTGCTTGCAAGGTCGCGACCGGGTAATGCGATTGACAGTGTCTGAAAGAAGGCGTTATCGATGATCTCAACGTAAGGCTTTGTATGCAGGGGCTGACGGGTAGTGAATTCTGCGGCGACATGAGAGAAGTTAGGTGGCAGCTATGCACAGTTCATTACTTTCTCTTTCTAGTCGTTTGAAACCAGTCTGCGATTAAATCAGTGTATTTTTATGAAGTCTATGATTGAATCCCGCACTTTTTATTATTCCGAGCCGCACAGCGCTTTGTATGCTGAGAAATGCCTCGCATGGTGCATGTTTGTTGCCGCTGACTGTACCGTCTCTCTTGTGCATTAAATCCCTTTCTTCCTTTCTTTATATTTTTTTAGAAAACTGTGGCTATAGCATAAAGATGGGCCAGAGAAGATGTGTTCATCTGCAAGCTGTCAATATATCTTCTATGTGGAGCTCTTTAATTAAATAGGAATTTCATTTCTGTGTTATCAGCTTGAATTCAAATATTCCAAGTAATACTTGTTGGAATGGAACTTGGCGATCACGGTCGTCATTCCGACTTTTGAGAAAACAGTTACTACGAGCTCAGCCATATGTGGCTACAAAGTCACACAGCCATTACTGCTGATTAGAAACCAGCTGAACTTCCATAAGTTTCATTTCGAAAACGAGGCCGTCAACCGCCTTGTGCATAGGCATCGATAACTACAAACGGAGAACGACGTTGTGAGCAGAAATCTCGTATGCCTTTGTTTTTTTGGTGTTGCCTTTGCAAAGCCGCTGTGTTTCACTACTTGTGTTACGACTTGTGTTCAGCGCTCCTTACTTAATTAGTAGCTATAGTAAGGCTATCTCGCATCATGCGACATTCCTATGCACGCGTACTCTTTGTAGTGCGCGATGGAGAGAGAGCTTCTGGGGACTTTTCCGAGGCGATTTTCCGTGATTGACTGCTTTCAAGCAGCATCGCCACCGACCCTTCGCGTCTTGGAATTCTGTGCGAGCGCAATATAACGGTGCTTTTTAATTATATTCCTTTCTCTTTTTTGCTTTCGTTATTAGCGGAGGGGACGTCACGTGCCAGTTTTCGGGGGGACATTTCAATCAGCGTGATGGAACGGAATAGAATACGAGGAGAAGGTTTGCGACATTGTGAGTGCACGCGATGCTAGCGTTTAAGATGCACCGGGCGCGAAATTGGAAAAAAAAGGCCATGCAGATAAGGAAAAGAGCAAAGGTGAATTCATTTGAAGCGATCAAATAGATGCGGCAAATGTTTGCTTTGGACAACGGTCATGCCCTGAGAGGTGACACGCGAAATGCGCCCACGAGGCGCGGCGACCGTGCGGCATGCCAACGACTCTGTTTGCTTGGCGTGCCGGCTCGCTCCGAGATCAGAGCAAAAAAGAAGAAGAAGAAGAAGAAAGCAAACCCACCGAAGGGTGGGGAAGTTCGCGCGCACTTTTATCGCGGCTGCCGTGCTGTTTTCAAATGGCAGTAGCTCCGTTTGTCGTCGTCGATCGATGGTGAGAAGCTCGGTCGGTCTGGGAGCCGTTAGTCTCTGGCGGCCGGCGCGCCTTCGATCAGCCCGACGGATCGGCAGTTTCCCCGCTGCACCTGGCTCGCGCACGGCGAGCGTTCTCTCTCGCCGCGAGCGTCTGGCGATCTGACTGCGAACGAGGGCTCCGACGTTGGACAGAGCGCGCCCTGTTTAGATTATGCGTTCGGAGTACGCGGCCTTTTCCGGGCTGAGAGACAAAAAAGAAAATGGAAATTTGTTTCTTCTTTTCTGGCTCTCTGTGAGCTCGTACTTTTCCGCGCTTTCTTGGTGGTTTTAGGCGCACAAGTCTTGTAGTGTGTTTTGCTTGCGATAATTTTTAATGACGTTCAAAACAAGGGGCGATGCACGAAAACCCAAGACACCACAATTTCCGCGGTGTCTCTGTTCTTTGTGCATCGTCATCTTGTGTTTTTTTGCAGCGTCAAAACCTGACAAACTATAGGTTTTTGCTGGCGCTGTTTCGTTTTGTTTGAGGCCTAAGAACAGCGTAATACCGGAAGGAAGATGATGGTAGGTTACAGATGAGCTAATATCCCAGCTAAAGTGCAGAGTAGGGACTTGGACGGAAAATTAAATGCGGGGAAACATGCAATACCTACGGTCTGTGTGTCTAAAATAAGCGGTAGGCGAATGATGTGGACAATAGGAGATCTCCCGCGGAACTGTTCGTCTTGATGTCGGCTTAACAGGGCTGATAATGCCGATGATGATGCATTATCACTTTATGCAACTTTACTCGTGCGTATTCATTCTAGACGGCACGACGCAGCTGAAATTTCGACGAAGGTGCTATCAAGCTGTGGTGCGGGCTGCCGTGGCTGACCATACGGGGTGATCTTTTTTAACGTTTACAGAGTTTTATTTCAAAAACTGTGAGAGATACATTGGTGAAGTCTGTGCAGATTGACTGTACAGCAAGGCGGACGTTATGTATTTGATAGAGTTCAATAGACAATTAGTTAACTAAAAGTAACTAATAAACTTTTTTATTTTTACTTTAGGGGGCAAGATTACGTCGCGAAATTGAAGGCCGTCAACATCGAAGGTGAGTCCAGTTTTTAAATTTTCTTGATCATCAGTGTGGTTGGAACTATGGAGCGTCAAAAATACGCATTTGAAAGCTCGTTCAGTTGGCTTTTCGCTTCGCACAGTTTTAAAGTGCTGTCGCTAACATTTCTAATGCTGCAAATGCGGACGCCGTATGTGTATTTTATGACGTAGGAGCGGTTAACGTGATTTCGGCGACGATACTACTTGCGGCGCACCAATTTATAAATGCGCAGTGCGGAAAAGCCAGCCCAACATGCTTTCAGGTGCGCACTTTTGATGTTCGATATTTCGAACCGCACTGCTAAACTCACCTTGGATGCTGACGGCCTTGAATTTCGCATCGTAATCTTGCCCCCTAGAGTGAAAAAGTTTATTAGTTAATTTTAGCTAATTCGTCGTCTAACCATTGAGTTCTATCACGTACATAATGTCCGTCTTGCTGCACAATCCACCCGCAGAGACCACACCGACGTACCTCTCATAGTTTAAAAGACAAAAATCTGTAAAGGTTAAAAAAAAAACACCCGGTATGCGTACTGTTAATGACAAGTGTGTACGCTGTGTGCGCTGCTGACTTCGACTGTTTTTTTTTATCACTGTACATTGCGGATGAAGGATTTAAGATATTGAAACAGCCGGATTTTTGTTGGATGACATTTCTGGTCAACCACAGGATTGCACGAAGGTTGCTAAGTGCTTGTGCGTTAAACTGGCTCACCTTGTCTATCTTTGCGGTAAGATTGCCGAATAAGCATTTAAGTTGTCTGGGTCTAAGCATTAAGCGCCCGGAGAGAGGGGTTCATCATTGCAGGAACAGAGGAAGCCATGCGACACCTTCAGACATGAATACGAGTTCCCCAGCCAGGAGGTAAATGTAACGGTAGCGGTGCCACTGAAACGGAATAAAATTACGAACGAGGCAAAGTACGGGATGTGCACTGCAGCAGTTTTTATGGTCGTCATGAACATTCAAGTCATACGCGGACAAGCTCGTGAGTAACCTATACTCGGTTGGGTGCGAGACTGACGGGAGGAGATGGAGAGAAATAATTTTAAGTGACGGCAGTTCACGGCATCCGATCCCGGCCTCGGAGGCCGCGTTTTGACGAGGGGAAACTGCGCTTCGCGTTGTCAGCGCACGATAAAAAACACCAGGCGGTCGAAATCAGTTCGGAGCGCTCCACAGCAGCGTCTCTCTTTGCGCAGCTGCAGCTTTGAGATGTTGTGCTCCACACACCACACCATACCATACCACAGTGTCTCTTGAGCTCATGTACAAGTACGTTTCTTCGCTATACAGTGCCAAGATCACATGCAACTGCGAAGATTGAAATCATACCAAAGATCAGGAGTACTCCAAGCGAATTATAACGAAGGATCACTGCGCGACTAAAGTGCAAAAGACACCAGAGAAAGATCAAATTAGTGTTCACGTTATGGATAGTTTCTTTTTTTATGGGGGTTTAACGTCCCAAAGCAACTGAGGCTATGAGGGACGCCGTAGTGAAGGGCTCCGGAAATTTCAACCACCTGGGGTTCTTTAACGTGCACTGACATCGCACAGTACACGGGCCTCTAGAATTTCACCTCCATCGAAATTCGACCGCCGCGGCCGGGATCGAACCCGCTTCTTTCGGGCCAGCAGCCGAGCGCTATAACCACTCATCCACCACGGCGGCTGAGATAGTTCCTGCTTTGATTTTATTGCGAATGAAATTTCGGCTTCAGGCGCAGTACTTCAAACGGAGTTTACTTGGTCCACGTTGTAGCTCGGCGACGCAGAAAAACGGCACGTTTTAAAATTTTTTTTTTTGCGTGTGCGTGTGCATGAAGAAGGATGACAGGAGAGTGGCAGGAACCGCCTAAAGCTGTGCAGAGAGAAATTCCTCAAAGCGGCTACTGCGCCGTCGCGGGAGTTGCCGCGAGGGGGAAGGCGCGCAAACCGCGTCCCAAATTAGCACGTGCCTCTTCCCTGGTAGCCTCCTGGAGCGAGGGGGCGCCGCGAACAGGGAGCAGCACCTCCCGAAGAAGCGCCTCATTAGACGCGGCGCCAAATTGGACGGCTGCTAGTCGCTGCTCTTGGAGCTGCGTCACGAGCAGTGCCCCGCACACCGTGGCGAACGCGCATGGCTGATGCGAGAAGGATGAGGGGGCCCAAGAAGATGAAAGAGCTTCGAAGGAGCCCCGAGCGCCAAACACATGGATCGCCAATGCTGCCGCACTCAATGGCGGGAAAATAAGGAAATCGTTCCGGGGAAAGTGCGACGACGTGACGAGAAATCGCTGGCGAACAGAAAACAAAGCAAACACGAAAAAGGACAACCTTTCAGCGGAGCGGCGCGGAAGCTGGGCGTCATAGGGAGTGGCGAGAGCCGCCCGGTTTGCCTCGCCGTTACGGGAGGTTCCGCTTGCTTGCTTGCTTGCTTTTATGTGTGAAGCTTGCGGTACGCGTCGAGGGACATTTTTCTTTTGCGTCCGCAGGAAACGGAGGGCGGTCGAAAATTTTGCTGCGTTCATGGAGTTGGGTTCTCCTGCGGCGCAGATAGGAAAACGATGCGGTGCGAATCGTGGCCGCGCTTGCAACGATCGGGCCGCCCAGACGAGAGAAGCACGATGACGCAGCACGAACGCAGCTCGATGACGCGGGCGACGGAGCGCGACGCGAAGAGGCGGCGGGCGCGTACGCACGCTGATTTACTGGCACCACCGGCCGACAAGGCATCGCTCAGAGAGCGCGGGGAAAAATTACGAGGTGCCCGGCGCAGCCTGGTAAGTATAAACACCCGCTGTGCTGTGAGGGCGTTAGCGACAGCAACGAAACAAGAAATACTGCGAAAGAGACGGACTGCTCTTGATTCGTGACGTCGGAGATTTCAAAAGGGTGTTTGTTTTGCCTGTCGATGCGAGTAGACGTACACGCTCCAACTTCACTCGAATGCTGCGTCTGATACGTGTAGTAGTCGAGTTAGTCGATAATGGAGTGCCGCCTTCTCATCTGCCACCTTTTCTCTTCGAAACTAGCAACTATTCCGCCTAAGATGGAAAGAGCGCTCAAAGAAACATCTCTTGAGTTGCCATAAGCGGCGGAACTTGCTCGGATCTAGCAATAAGTTTTTTTTTTCTCTTCCGGAGAACGATGATGCAACTCAAACCGGAAGCAGAAGTCAACTTTGAAGAGAGAAAAAAGCATTGTTGGTCGGCCAGAAAATTTTCAGCAGTCACTGCAAGGACGCAATGGACTCGTTTCCCGCGGGGTGACGGATCGGCGAAGGAACCCACACAGAACAGCACTGACATGCAACGCAGGCGCGTGCCAGGACAATTCGTTTTTTTTTTTTGCTTTTGCCTTTGCCCTGGTGTTTGACGATATATGGAATTGAAGTTTGTTCGCATCAACTATAAAGTTCACATCATGGAGGCATGAGGAAAAAGCTGTCACAAAAGACGGAGCCTCGCGCCACGGACTTGGCATTTGCGCAACACAACCATTACATCACTGTCTATGCATAACATAACATAAACTATATCAGCGTTTACATGTACATTTAAAAAGAAAAAAACGACTGAACAAAATAAAATGAACAAACAAATACAGATGACGTCACAATATAATGACTGTCAGATTTGTCCAGAAGTTGCAGGACAAAATAAGGCAAGCGGCATCATGGCTGCGCAAGACAGTTTCGTATTCATTGAATAGCTATAGTCGGATACAACTGAAGAACGCGGCAGCTTTTTCCCGTAGAAGGACCCCCTTCCACCAACGACGTAGGCCGATTGTCATGATCCTGCCAGCGCCACAATGGAGAGAGGAATGTATCCCCCGGGCCGGGCATGGAGGGAATGGACTATCCCCTTTCATCTACCATTCCCGGCTTTGTCACACTAGCAGGGTCACGAGAATCGGCCGACGCCATTGGCTGGAAGGGAGTCCTTTGACGGGGAAAAGCCGCTGCGTTCTTATGTTGTATTCGACTAAAGTAACGAGGTTCTAACAATAGAGTTAACAGAATTTTCAGAAACATTGGACCAAAAAAAAAAAATGTCCACATAGCTTGAAATATTTTCCTCAAGCAGAAAGCGGTATGGAGTTGCATTGGCAGTACTACGTATCGCTTTGAAGGCAATTATGTTAAATCAGTGTTGTGACCATTAAAACAGTTTAATGGTCTAGGCAACCTGTTTTGTACCACTTTTTTCCCATATGTCGTCCTATATTTTCACTTTCCTCGGCTGTGTTGGGTGTTGTATAGACTGGAGTAGCCCTTTATAAATTGTCTAAATATTTCAGAAGACTAGAGCCATTATTTACCTCTTGCTTAGGTGTATTACACAGTCGATTGCGATGTAGTGCACTTATCGACATTGCGTTATACTTCGGGCATAACTGATGTGTATGAACAAATCTCGGTGAATTTTCAACAATTATAGGAGCCTTTTTGTAGTTCTTGTAATACAAATAAAATGTACTCAAAAAAGAAGGGGTGATAAGCAGAAATGGGAGAGGAGCACGGAAAGAGCGAACCAGCTTTGCTGAAATCGATGAAGCGTTTGCGACAAGGAACTAGGATACACGTACACCGGAAATAAAGCGGTTCATACTTGACGGGATTTCACAGACTTGCAGCGCTGAATTGAGGACGGCCAACGGAAGAAAGCATGAAAACTGAATCTACGGAGGAATTCTCCATTCTGCCTGCTATCCTTTATTTCCGCTGCCCCAGCTCAGGTGCTTCAATATCGATGGCGGATGCCGGGGCTAGCAAAAATCTTTTCTTTCCTTTTTAGTATTTTAATAAAAAAACCACTACCACCACCACGGAGGAATCACTCGATGACTGTTCCCCATGTGTGCGGCCCGACTGGCATTGTGGCACTTCGGTAGAGCGTATTGAATACGAGGTGTCGGCTGCTTTAGTGAATCGGTTATCGACATAGTTTCCTCGAAAAATGGTGACTATAGGTAAGCAGTCAGTCTTGCTCACCAACCCTCACCACAGTCAGTGGTGAGGGTTTTGTTACAGGGTCGAGCTTCATAATTCATATCGTACAAAAAAGGCGTAGACGACAGAAGAGAGGGGCTGATCGTCCTGCTATTGAGCTTCTCTCTGTCGTGTCTTCTGGTGCACAAGAAGCCATGAAACCACAGCGCTGCATTCTTCGTGCTTCCAACCTGAGACAGCAGCCGAATTAACTTAGTCAAACGCATCGCCGTGAGATGAACTGCACTGAGGTCTGCGGCTTGAAAACCTAGATAGACCGCTTTAGTAAGCCCAGGAACGAGCTACTGTGCTCGCGCGTGTCCGACGCTGTTATCTGTGCTGTAACTTGATGCTATGTGCCTAAAATCACTGAGCTGTCCGTTTTCAATATATCGGCGATAAGTATTACACTACAGCGAGTACACAGTGTTCATTCGAAAGCTCACTGCGTTCATGACAAATGAGCGCTGCGCGTATGAGACCGTTGGTGTGACCGTAATCACCCCTATTTTTAATGATGCCGGTTTCTATGCAAGCTGCGTTAACGAAACCCAAGTGAGGTTAGCGGTAGAAAAATTTTATTTCGTTGCTGCGCTGGCCGCCTTCCTTCGCGCTAAACTTTGGCTTTTGTAAGCGGCTGTCCATTCCTTAATTGGCTACACGTAACGAGACGAGGAGTTTGCCAACGAAGTGGCCACCTCTTCTCCTCGCCAATTTCGTTGCCAACAAAAACTCTCTTTGCACCCGACTAGTGTGTAACACTGAGATCTGACATGGACACTGACAGATGTGGCTTTCTCTTGGTGGTTTTTAAAAATTACTATCGCTAGGAAATGCTCAGAAAGCTCTGGCTGCTATTCTAAGGTTACACTAAGATAGAGACGGACGTGGTAGTAGCGCGAGACGGAAGAAAAGTCACGTCGTAACGAACTGCTCCGAGTTCAGTGAAGTTCGTTGTGCGCAAGCTTAATACTGAAGCGCACTTCACTAGTTTCTGCGGTGTTGCCACACTGTGAGATCAGTGAAAAAACCACACCACAACTCCTCCACTTGAAGGTCAAATGTACCGCGCCGATGACCTTGGCTCGACGAGGCTAGTAAAGCTTTCGCTTTAAAACCCAAGCACTGCCAACACAGAACTACTTATTATCCATCTAATACTGTGGTTGTATCAGATAAGCCTCATGTTTATTATCTCAGGCAGTAGCGAGTCAAAGCCACACACGAAGCATCAGCTATTTGCAAAGGGCTCACGGCTCGCCTGGGCACGCTTTCGTCAGGAACCCACTTGCAATATAAACCCGAATTGTGCGCGTTGGCCAAGGGTCCAGCATATTCCTTGCATAGGCTATTCCCTTTTTAGGTAGCATAGCTTTCTCGTTATTTTTATGGAGCAGCAGCATGTCTGCAGTGTTGAAGGAAGTGTTTTGTATCTTCGGATCATGCCTCGAAAAAAACACATTGTCCTCTCGACCCATTTTCGTATGCAAACAAATTGTAAATTGAGGAGTTTTACGTCCAGGAGTGACATGAGGGCTTTGAGGGACGCCGTAATGGAGGGCTCCGGGTTAATTTAGACCTCCTGGGATTCTTTACCGAGCGCTGACATAGTGCAACACACGGGAGGTTTTCGTATTTCGCCTCTATCGAAATGCGGCCGCCGCGACTAGTATTGAAGCAGCCACCTTGGCATCAGCATCCGAACGCCGAGGCCACTTAGCCACAGCAGCGGGGTCCTTTTTATTCTGTTTTTTAAGAAATTACTTCATGTCGACACTGTTGAAACTTACTTTATGTGCTGGTGTTTGAATAGATCAACTGATGTTGATCGGTGCGATCAATTTGAATTAGCAGCTTGTACGATTGATTGAATTGGGAGATAGAATAACTTAGAAGCTTGAGCGCTATTATCAAACCTAATGTGTTATCTGGGGACTTAATTTGTTCAGAACGCTGCGTGTCAGACGTGCAAGTGGTGTTTCATGTTACTGATGTCAGAAGTTTAGAGATCTAGAGAGTTTGCTACTGGGCAACACACTGTGGCTGATTATGCATCCGCAGCGTTCCAAATATCTTCAAGATAAGAACTGTGGTCCTCCCGATTCCGAAGGCTATGACTTCCACGCATGCTGCAAGTGCCCTACTACGCGGCTAAGAAGCACATCACACTGGGCTTTTAAACTTTCGATAAGGGCTGTATCTCTAGCTAGTGAAACTTTTTCTAGCTCAGAACACTGACTTAAGAGAACGTGGACACGTCGCCACGAGAAGGAGTTATCAATTGGTTCTGTTATTTCACACTGCGGTATTGTTCAACTGTACTGGCAATGTACAATGTTGTGGAACTGTCGATGCTGGCGAGTTACGTAGGCACTCTTTCTGACTCGGGTGGTCAATAATAACTGTCAGGACAATATTACGAGATTCATGTCAGGTCAAGTCTCTCTGGCTGGCTGTTGTACTGTTCTTCGATGATTCACCTGGCAAGACGCCTTTTTGTTTCTTCACACAACCATTTGCATGCAAGTTATGAAGCATGGAAAAAGTCGCTGCTCCTTATCTGCTTCAGCCTTCATAGATGCTTGGTATAAATAGGGCACTTAGGAAGACCGCGCTCGGGTGCGAACAGCTTCCCCAGCGCGCCTTGGGCCTTGCGCGGCACATCGTCAGTCCGTGTTGCTCGGCTATCGCGATTATCTTGCTCGGCGGCTGACGTGTTAAATTGCCTCGCCGCGGCGGCCTTTCAACTTCACTCCAGCTCAGCCGAATGTGTACGGTGCGAGTCGGCGATCGCCGACAACACTTTCTTGCGCGGCATCGGCAAAAATTGGCCGCGCCTCCCCAAAATGGATTCCCATATATGAGGGAGAGGAAGCAGCGGGAAAGGGTAAGCGGCCGGCGAAGCCTTGGAGCAGCTGCCGCGGCACCCATCGAACGCGGGGTGGGAAACCGTCAAAGCGGATCAGGAAGCGAGGGAAGAAAACATCCCAAAGCCGGGCGCGCGCATCCAGCGGCGAGCAAAGTGGCTCGGAACGCCGCGATACCGATGTTGCCGCGGCTCTTGCGAAAAAGCAGGAGCGGAGTGGCGGGCCAGTTTGGCGGCTCCAAAGCGGCTTTCTGTTCTCTGGAAATTGTATCAGCGAGGAAGCTGCTGCGGAACCGTGAGCTGGCCGCGCACGCCCGCGGGTGAAACATCGCCGGCGAACAGGGCCTAGTACAACGCGCCGGCGTGGAGAAGAAGCCCAATCATTACGGCAAGAATTTAATCTCGCTCGAAAGTCAAGGCCGAGGGAAAACAATAGAAGCCACGACGCCAGAGCCGAACTGGGAGAGGAGGGGAAGAAGGGCAGCGGGAATGACGCCCTGCGCACTCGGGCGCCGCGCAGCCAGCGCGACGGAAGGAGGCATTTTTCAGGGGAGAGGGAAGAAAAAAAATGGAATCCCATCATTTACGAGCGCACCAGCTACGCTCTTCGTGAGAGGTCGACGAGCAAACAGAAGCTGGAGAAGGGAGCGGCGACGCCGGAGCAAAGTCTCGCGAGAGCGAAACGCTGGGAACCACGTACACGTACGAAGAAAAAAAGAAGAGCGACGGGAGGATGAGGGACAGAGCAAGAAGATGAAAAAGACGCCCACCGAACGCAGCGCAGTGGCAGCGACGCCACCCTTGCCGAGGCTTGGGAGCGCCTTCGAACTCGCAGCTCCAAAGCTGCCAGGGGAGGAGCGCGCAAAAACTGACAACGCTTACAAAAGGAGGAGCGGCCGTTTGCGCGCTTTCACTGCGTACGCGTGTCCCCCGCGCGCTCTCCTGTCGCCTGGCCTTCCCCCTTTTTGTTTGAATTTTTCAGCGCCTGGTATAGATTGGAGCCGGGTGCCATATCGGACTTTTTCTTTCTCGCTCTCTCTTTTCGCGGCTGCTATGGGAAGCCGGACAAAGGCGGGAAGCGCCTCCATCAATAACAAGCCGGGGCTGCAGCCGCCGCGTGCGTTCCGGGCGCCCAGCGCCACCAAAGGGAGGGCGGACAACCTGAGGGACGACGAGGCCGCCTGGCAGCGGAGACCATTGGCGAGAAACAGAAACAAGTGCACGCGCGCAGAAGCAAGACAAACAGCCCGGCCAGTTCCCGAAAAGCCCGTATAACGCCGCTGGTCTCGGTGAACCGAACGCGTGCGTAGTGTACGGGCACGCTTTATGTCTTGAGAGTTCCGGCCAAAGAAAGCTGGTACAAGCAAAACACACCGTATGAGCGAGCCCTTCGGTTTCGATGACCTTCGTGGAAGCCCCACAGTTTTCGGGGAGTGCACTGGAGACGCTGTTTGGCTTTGAAGGCCTCCAGTCAGGAACAGCCATGTGTCCGACCCGCTGAGAAACATTGTAGTGTTCGCTGAGCGTGAGGAGTCCGGGAAGCTTCTTTTTGACTCGTCGTGATTGTGCAGAGAAAGAAACAGCTTGTCCAATCAGCGGGCAGAGACAGATGTCTTTTGGTATATGCTGGTTTTTACTGCCACATTTCTGCAACTTTCTTCAGTGCCGTCAGCTATTACGCTGATTGGAAATAATTATAAAGAGCCTGCGTATGACATGGCGCAGAAGGAGTACTTTCTCGCTGCTCGCTTTTTTTTTTGCAGCACTATAATCAAAGTGTTGAGCTGATGGAAAGAGAACAAGTGTTTGTACGATATTTCCTCGGCTAAACTAGACTGTTCTCAAGTTACTCCTAACGAACGATCTGTTGTAATGAACGCCTACTTTTCGTCGGAATTCACTGACGAAGCTACCTCGAATATTTCCTTTCCCCTATAGGCCTGAGTTTGTACAGATGCAGCCAATTGCAGTCGTCGCTTATCGTATTCCAATACTAAAATCGGTAAGCGCTTCAGTACCTAATGACATGCCCGCTAAGATACTTAAAATTACGAATGATATTTCGAGCCGAATTTTGCAAATAATTTTGGGCCACTACGTTGCTACCGGCGCTATTATTGACGACAAGTACGTATAAGAATAGTAGTGCCAGTCTTTAAAGCAGGTAACCGTTCTGACACTTCTAAGGATCGTCCGATTTCATTAGCGTGCATTTGCTCTAAACTACCAGAGCACACAATTTGTTCCTATATCGCCTTTCATTTTATTCCCCTTTCCACTGAGCCCGGCTTCCGCTCTGCTTACTCATGTGAGAGCGGAATTTTTGGATGTACAACAGATCTTAATCTGAATGCCAAGTAATGATACCAGGCTGACGTTACTCATTTGGATTTTTGGTGTTTTGACCATGTTGCTCGTCACTGCCTGTCACCCAAACCTTGTTCCTCAACTGTCTGATATCTACACGGTCTCGTTGCTTCCTCACTAATCGCTTCCAGCTCACCGTTATCAGTAGCCGACATTCACCCGCTACGAAAGTGTGGCTAGTGTCCCACAATGCTCGGATCTCGGCTCACTTCTGTTCCTTAAATAAACAATCTTCCTGCCGAAATTTCATCGTACACTCGTCTTTTCGCAAATGGCGGCGTCTTATTGCTCCAGAATAACTTCACGGAGATTTAAATTGGCGTGCCACATGGTTAATGAGTCCAGCGTATAAAAATGCTGATTTCTGCAGGTGTCACGCAAGCGCACTAACGCAGTTACTCATATTTCTTAAATTAAACTCCCCTTTTCTAAGCAAAATGATTCCGCTATCTAAGAGTCCTAATCACAAGCAGCCTCAGAAGGTCACAGCATATCGCGACGCTTGCTGGTAACACTGCGAAATCACTCTTGTTCATCAGGAGATACCTGCGCTCCTTTCATCCGCAGTTTAGCGTACAAACCTTTCGTCCGCCAAACACACCCTGTAAACAGCGTGGTAACCTTTCAAAACCGTGCTTCTCTTTGTATTTCACCTACGACACCCGCTCCTGTATCACTAACGTTAAATTAACTCTCGACATCCAACCACAGGCATATGGGCGGGAAATTGTTTGTTTTTCTCTGTTTTACAAAAATATTTTTCACTACCTTTGCAAGTTTAGTCTGCTCACTTTCCTCAGGACATCAGCAGCCAACGAATCATTTTTTTTCTTTTGCCGTTGGAAACAAAATTCTCTACTCGACCGCACTGTCGTTGAAAGTGATATCTATGGATTCCGGTAATCACAATGGCTTAGTTGGAAACTTGACACGGGTTACTTTTGTCTTTAGTTTCCTCTCATTTTTGTTTTGATCTTTGCTGTGGCAGCATTTTTATTTTCTTCGTGTGTTGCGTGCGATATAAAAATTGCACTACTCCTCTCACCTTTTTAATGTCATCTTGATACTCTGATCCCTTTATGTGAGACCCCACTTAATGGTAAAGAGATCCAGGAAAAATAACGTTGGCCATAATTTCGCTTCACAGTGAAGTCGGGTGTACTTGATACGTTGCACTTGAGTAGCATGGGCTCGCGTGCCAGTGCAAGTGCTCTTGGATAGTGCATGCAGTCGCACTACGGCTTCATCGGACGAGCTGTTGCCGATGACGCTGCAATGAGCTCGCAGCCAATGGAAAGCGATGTGGGGTTCCTGCACCAGTGCCCGCACATACTTTTCTATTTATTTGAGCCGCATTCCACTGCTGGGTTTAGAGCCTGTGTGAAGCACAGGTTCTTTTTACTTATTGACGCTCCGTAATTAACTTTCTTGACATTATTTTACCATTGCCATAAATGCCGAAGTGACTGTATATGTAGAGCTGTCTTCAAGATGTTTCGACAAATAACTTTATAAAATAACTGTTCGACCAACAAACACTGTTCCCACTTCGAGTGTTTTATCAATTCACTCTCGCTAAACCATAAGCTTGCCGTGTCGGTTAACTCATTTAGTAGAGCGACTGCTCCAGTGAAGCGGTGGTTCCGGGTTCAAACCCCGGACCAGGACAAATTTTTCTTTTACTGCGAGATTTCTGAGAAGGCTGTATAGCTTTCCTGTGTAGCCGTATGGCTCCGCTTGGGTGGATGCCAATAAGTAAATAATCTCATATAACTGCAGAAAGCGGTTGTCGATTCCAGTATACTTAAAGAGCACTTTTCCAAATCTTTGGTGAAGAATATTTGATTTCATGAACATTTTAGTGAAGCCGTTAAAAAAAGTTCTCCACAAACACTGCCTCAGTGTTCGACTTGAGAGCGTTAGCTACGGAAGCTTCAATTGCTTACATCGGTGTGCTCAGAAAACGTGGAGAAGACCAAATACAAACAACCGCGGACGTTTCCTTTCATCTACCTCATTGGCTTTGTATTACTATTGCTATTTACAGCCACCTTCGCTATATTCGGCATATTTCCTCGTTAAATAAATTAATAAATTGAGAACCATGTGCATCGCAATACGACGAATCGTTTGGCGCCTTCCGAAATCCCCTGCGACAAACGGTTCGGCCGTAATGGTCGTCTGAGGGTCTTTCGAATGCATGGTTTGGGGGCGGAAAGGTCGTCGTTGCGAATCCCATATATACTTTGGGCTTCATCTCAATTAGTAATTTTATCCTCAGGAGCATGCCAAGTCATTTGACACCACTTGGAACGTTCTGTGTCAAACGGGTGGCCCCCAGATTTTCTGCAAACAATGGTCCTGGGGAAGGGGGGGGGGGGGGGGGTCCATTTCGATGGCCGCTATACTGGAACATGTATAACGGATCGAAAGCAAAGGAATCAATTGAGGCGTTACGCACCCACTGTTGCTATCTTATATATGGGTACTGTTATGGGTACTGTTTTGGTCAATTTGACCTTCATTGCAGAGAGACGCGTCCTTGACAAACGCAAGTAGTAAGAGCTAATGCTGTTAAAAAATTAAAAAGGACGAAAGGCACGACTACCTAGCAGCAAGCGGCATAACGTAGCTATTATACTGAGAAAAGTATCAATACATACATTCTTCTGAACCCATTCTTCACAAGGTGTTCAAGCTTCTTTTGCGGTCTGCGTTTTGAAGAATTCACTTCCAGAGTTTTGTTTGCTTTAAGCATCACTGGGCCGTGGGCCATTAGGCTTGGTATCCGGTCGGACGTGAAGCCTAGTAATCAGGCATTCTGTTTTCTTTCTTCATCGTTACTCCTATCGGGCGGACGCAGTCCTTCATTGTCAGTTCGCTTGTTGACGCTAACGATTCAGGCGTGCGGTAGCAATTTACGAAAGAGAAATATGCTTTAGTAAACTGCTGCGGTGCTTTCAAATTGTTCAAAATTAATTAAAGGCTCATTTACAATTGCAGTAAAAAAAATAAATGTTACGAAATATATCTTTTATCCTGCCTGACTTTATTTTTTTTAGTTGTTTACGTTATAATGTGTACCGTTTTCTTTCAGGAAGGAAGAACAAAAGCAAAATACAAAGAAACAATTTTATCATTGTTTGTGCCAATAGCACATTATACAAATTTTCTTTTCAAAACTCACGTATCGGAGCATGCAAATAGAAAACATTTTAAACACATCCTCGGCGCCTCGAAAAAGATTTTTAAAAATGTCAGCGGCAAGAACTCTCTCTGTATGATTAAAAAATATTGTTAAGGGCCTTTTTGAAGTTTTCAGGCAGGAAGGTCCATTCAGGGATTGTTCTAGGGAAAATAGAGAATTTGTGTTGATTGGTTTTTGCGAACTGAAGAGTCAAGATATAGTTGTGTGTATGCGCGTCGTTTTCTGCGAGTTAACGTCTGCGTGACGTAAGGTGTTGCCGAGGTGCCGCGCTTTTCATGAACCAAGAGGGCAAAAATTCTATCCTTGCCATCTGTTGTCGGGCACAGAACAGTTTCAGTTCAAAGTTTTCGTAAGGTTGTAAGGAAAATTAAAATTCCTGTACTTTTATAGCTTAAACCCACAACTCGCCATTGGACTTTGAGTTTTAGTCAGAAACACAAGAACAAGCGTGCACTGTCACGTGATTAGTATGAGATGAAAGTGGGCTTCCCCAGACACATTTTTATTCTGCGGAGAAGCTAGCTTGGAGTATTCCGCAGCAGCTCACATGCATATTGCATGCTGCAATGTATTCTATGTGCTGCTGAGAGTACTCCAAGCTAGCTTCTCCGCACAATAACATTGTGTGTGGGGAAGCCCACTTTTACTTCTAACTAATCATGTGACAGTGCACGCTTGTTCTTGTGTTTCTTAATAAAACTCAAATTCCAACGGCGAGCTGTAGGTTCAAGCTGTAAAAATTCAGGAATTGTCCGGAGCCGAATTTTCCGGGAATTTATTCCGGAGCCCTCCACTACGGGACCTCTTTCTCCCTTTCTTCTCTCAGTCCCTCCTTTATCCCTTGCCTTACGGCGCGGTTCATGTGTTCACCGATATGTGAGACAGATACTACGCCATTTGCTTTCCCCAACAGTCAATTCAATGCAATTCAATTCAACGTATTCTGCACTAGACCTAGTTTGCGTCGACTGGCACAAAATTGCGATGGCACATTGTATAACACATGACAGCATTTCAAGCGAATCTTCCCAGCGAAAGGCGGAAACCAGGCCGGAGACCTTTTTCACCCAACAGGGAAACATGTCCCAAAGAGAAAAACAGGGACTTTCGAGACCCCAGTACTGGTTGTAGTTGGTGCTCTGTCACGAAGGCATCACTGCGCCCTAGAGAGTGTCATCGCTTGAAGGTCATTTGAACTGGACCAAGGAGGAACGTATGTGCGGTCTTACGTTCCGAAGGTGCACGTACGGGGCTATGAGAGACGCCACTGTTGAGAGCTCCAGGTTAATTTTGACTGCCTGAGGTTCTTTTAACATGCACTTACATCGCACTGCCCACGGGCGTCGAAAAGCAGCCGCCACGGCCGGGATTTGATCCGGCAACCTTGGCTTCAGCGACCGAATGCCATAACAACTGAGCCAATGCGGTGAGGTTGGATGAACAAATGAGCGGCCCGCCGACACGATAGTCTTGTCTGAGTGACTAGAGGCCGTATTTTGTCAAGTTTAGTTTCGTTTTCTTTTCTTTTGGTCACCTCCCATTGGTGGTTGCTTCCACTGACGTAGGCCCTGGGAAGAGACGGCACCCATGGCGCTCTGGTGGACGGCCTCCGACTCATACGAATAACGGAGCACGGCGACGCGTTTTACAGACATGAAGGAGTTTATTGGCGCTACTTTCATCTCGAATAAGAAGCTGTGCGGTGGTTGAGCGTCGAACTGAGAGAACGTGGTCCTTGCGGCACGGTCAGCCGGGTACAGTTGGGGCAGGGCGTCCAGACCGGCTGTGCTTGGAATTGGTCGTGTGCATCCGTCATGATTGAGGTCACTATTAAGCGAAAGGAAAACGAAACAAAATGTTAGAAAATACGACCCCCAGGTGGCGCGTTTTTCGAGCGTTTTCCGCCTGGAAAACCTCAACACCTTTTCACAGCTCAGACCACGTGATAACGGACGCGCACGAAACCTTCTCCATGACATTGCTCTTATAAAAAGATAACGCATTTCGTAAAGCCATTGTTTTTTCTCTGAATATGTATAAGCTTGTTACTGTCTAAAATTTGCCCTTTACTGCCTGAACAATGTATCCCCGCTGTATTTCTAAAGGTCATTTTCTGAATGTGGTTTTCGCCTCTTTCAATGTACTTGTACTTTTCTTCGTTTCTGTTTTTTGTTGTTGCTGTTTATTTTTGCATTTTTTATGCATCCTCACTACTTCTGTAATGCTCCCGGGCCCTAAGGCTACAAAAACAAATAAGTAAATAAATAAATAAGTAAATAAATAAATAAATAAATAAATACATACATACAAGCGACAGAGACAGGCGAAGCCCCAGAGGGTCGTATTCGTTTCTTTTCGTAAATGTTTGTTTTCGCGCAACATTAACTTCGTGCAGGAATGAGTCAGCTAGCCCGCATGGTATTACTGAGCACCTGTCCGGAAAATGTTCGTACTCATTACAAAAACCAGCTGGTTCACCAGTACACGAGACTGTCACCTACGAAGCAGATGCTCTACCACAAGGGTACTAGGCACATCGTAGTGCTTTTGTGTGTTCAACTACAGGCATGTAGAAATTGTCGGCGGTGTAGCACGATACTTTGGCCTGCCGGCCTGCTGTGTGGTTTCCACGCCCATCTGACATATATTCCCGAAGGTAGAAGAGTCGTTGCCCCCATCAGGCAAGTCCACTCTAAGCCAAAAAAATATGCCCAGACGGGCATAAAATCACTTCTCCTCTAGCGCATTCCCTGGTGGGAATTGATGTTGTTTCGCCAAAAAGGGAAGAAATAATTATTCCTGCCAAGGGAGTTTTTTTCACAGCGAAGTGGAAATATTTGCTACTTCCTTCAAGGAACTCCCATCTAATCACACACAGGCTTTCTTACCTTTCGAGCAAATTGTACCCTTAATGCATTTCGAGCAGCGATGTTGTCACCAGCTTCGCAATCAATACGCGTAAAGTGGTTGGTGTGGAACCCACCAGAACTGGCCCCTTCATGTTCTTTATTGCGTTTCGCGCAAATACGCGACTCCAGCAGTTTCATTGCAATCTTCGAACACTAAATATACTCCACTTCACATCTCCGCAGCACGAAGTGCTGTCGAAAACTGCCTAGCAAACGGCTGCGCCCGCCAGCGCGAGCAGCCACAATGCCCTCCTCGTGATGATACGGAGCAGGCCACGGCCGCACCGCCGCGGACCATACTGCGCGTGGTTTTCGGCAAAGTTGTGGGCGTTATTGCCGAAATTTGCTTGCGCAGCGTATTTGAAGTTTATATCCTGTCTACGTAGTTGGTGTAAACTGCGGGTTTTATATTAGAAGGATTATTTAATTCTTTCAGACACTACGTGTGCAGTGTAAAGGTCAAGACAAGATGAAAGTCAAGCCGTAACTTGTGAAATGTAAACAATGTGGCAGATTTCATGAACCGCTATGATACCGGCACAGCAGCGTGGAATTGGTCGATCGAGCTCAGAAAATGAAGCGCCCTGTTTCATAGGTGGGGCTCCAACTTTCACAAGCGTGTTGAAAGCCGAACGAGGGCAACAGTCAACGCCTAACTGCTGGTTAGCGAAGAATTCAAGTGTTTCTTGCTGTGATGCCCATAATACCTGGATTAAAGCTTTGCCGTGGTTCCTGCGCTACCAGGTTGGTTAAAAACGCGAAAATAACGCTAACTTCCACGGTCTGCATATTTTTATTGTTCGTTACTTGTTTCGATTGTTGGTCGTGAGAGAAGAGCAAGCACTAGGTTCAAATTGATATACGAATTAGTTTTTAAGCCTCATTTAAATGTCATTAGAAAGTGATCACAATAAATATTCTCTTGTAACAGCTTGTTATGCTTGTTATTGGCATTACACAACAACGCCCTTTGTTGCGAATGCGGTTAGAAAATAAATGCACCTACCTGAACCGGTTCCGATCAAGCTTACGCCAAAGTGAAACTAATGTTCAAAAGGAAGTTTTTTACCAACATGACGAAAAAAAGTGCCGGTTTAAGATGGAAATAAAGTCGAGTCATGTTGCGGATACGCCCCTCAATTGTCGACGGGTACACAATCTTAGAGGAACCGATTTTATTTCCAGTGACGGAATACGTGTCTAGATCGCGTGAATCCAAACGGTTTGTGTCCGTTTGAAGGCACTAGTGTATACCCTCCTACAAAGCTGTGCTGACAACAACGTACAAACGCTGGCGACGCAGCAGTGGCTCCAAAGCACTTCGGGAGAAGCGCGTCATGTTCTGGCGCAGAGAGAGAACGTCGCCACTTTCCTTGGCGTGAGTGACACCCTGGTGAAGAAAAGAGTGATCTCAGGCTGGTATAATGTCCTCGAAGTTTGGCATCTCTAACGCAGCCAGTATTTATGCTTCGATGTAGGTGTAGCTTTTATTACGACTTTTCAAATCAGATTCGAAACTGTTGATACTAAAAAAAAAGGCTTTTAGTTTTGTAAGATTTTCAATTATCTTGTAAGACTGCAGGTGAATATTTATAATCTAGATAAAACTGGGCACAGCGCACTGCATAAAACAAAGCTCGACAGGGCCAGCCCAGACTCGCCCTAAATTCCAGTCAGTGCATGCGTTTAGTGTTATGATGCTTGCAGTGATCCCCTGCTAAACAGCACTAAAGCGAAGGTTTGCTCGGCGCCATCACAACTTGATCAGCGGCCCGGAAGGTAGCTACAGGATTATACTCCTCCTTGAATGTTCTTTAGGTGATGCGTTCAATGCGAGATTTGAAGCCTCGCACAACATGCGCACTTTACCGCGCCGTACTTGGACGAACTATGCTTTCGAGCTTTCCATTAAGAACGTTTCGATCTGCTCCTAGTCGTGGTTGCGATTAGCTGTTGCCAGCAGCAGATCGATTTGCCAAGTTTTCGCTATAGCAATCGCGAAAGCGACGCAGTATATGTACCCAGCGGCTAGCCGCAAACTTTAATCGAAGTCAAGTTTTGGTGAGACCATCGGAGTCTATTCTCGATAAACTTTCACGGGCTGGTATTTGCATGGGTGATAACGTGGGCTCGCATCAAAGTTCGTTTTGGTGAGTCACCTAGCCGAAGCGAGCACTACCGTAGCCAGTGAATAATTCATGGGCCGCGCTTACGCGCAGTGTCCGCGGAGCACAAAGCCGGCGCCGCCTCGGTGGCCGGGCGCGGTTTCTCGCTCGTATCGCCGGAGGCCCTGCCTTTGACACCGCCTTGTCGCACGTCCAAAGATGCGGCCAGTCACCGGCACAGCGAGAGTTGCGGGCATTCAGCGGCGCGCGCGCGCCAAGTTTACCCAAGGAGCTGATTAGAGCGCGGCTGGCTGCGACGCCAGCGCCGGACCTCCTAACAGGATGGCCGCCTTAGGTGCTCATTAGCCGAGTGCTTGTTAACCCGATCCACGCAGCAAGGCCGCTGGTTTGGACGGGGCCGCCGGAACGGTGCCCCGTGCAGTGTTGTTGTTGCCAACGCGGGCGTCCCTTTCTCTTTGCACGCCGCCCCCGCCCGGCCCAGATCCATTGTTATGCACTCTGAGAGCGGCGCCGACCCCCCTTCGCCCTCCAGGGCTCTGGAGCCTCCCTCTCCGACAGCCGGCACAAAGTTGTGAGGCCGTTAGCAAAGAAATTGCTTTCGTGCCGAGAGCGTTCGATTTGAGGACCCCGAGCTGTCATGCCGAGTGTGCACTCCAGCCTAGCGGCGGACTTGGCCCGCCAGGCGCCGTGGAGGATTTCCTTGACCAGTCGCTGGCCTTTTCTCTTCTTTATTTTGTCCGGCCAGCTCGAGAACTCCCCGGCGGGGGCTTTTCCTGCGCCGTTGCACCGCTCGGGGCTCACGTTGTTTGTGAGGAAGGCCACATTGCTCCCGGGGCACGTTCCGCGGAAGCCTTCGGGCGAGCCCAACTTCGCGCGCTTCGGAGTTGTTTCCACTGGGCGTATCGGGATAAGCGCGGCGAAGCTTCCTCCGCAGAGAGTCTTTCTCGGGATGATGGGCACCGTTTCTTCCCAGAGTTCAAAACGGTGCCTTCAAATATATTGGGGCTCAGTACAACCCTTCGTATTCATTGACAGTTTTTCCAGTAACGTGCATGAGGCAACTGGAGTTGAATAATTTCGATTTTGAACAGTGTAGTTGTACGCGTGAATGGCGGCACCTGCTACGCCTTGCGTGCGCCCCGTATAAACAGGCGCCTTCTACTCTGAGCGCAAACGAGCAAGTTATCCGCGATGCGCTGCTTGTGGGCACAGAAAAGGCGAACAGAGTGAGCTGTGAAGGCGACTTTACGCTTCCTTACCATGTCGCTAAGCAGGCAATGTTTGAAGTGTGCGAGCTGCTGTGCTGTCTGTGATTCTTGGAAGAACAGCAAGGAAATATATCGGTGGAAGTAACGCGTCAGGTGAGTGGACTGTCCTCGAACCTGAAAATCATTGCGTCGAATGCACCGTGATAACAAAAGCGCAGGGAGCTATTGCATGGTGACGATATAGCGGTGTCTCAGAACTGTCCCCCATTTCTTCTCAGGGACGCTGTGGGGAATCGTCTTCGCTTTTTCTTTCATTTCCCAGTGGCGTCACATTTGTCCGCCAGGTTGTGACAGTGTCGCCTCTTATTTTATCACTCGTTACGTCCTATTCCGTCAGAGGGCCGCGGCGGCCGCGTTGGATCCGATGCTCAAAAGACGCCCGTGAGCTGTGCGATGTCAGTGCAGCACGTTAAATATCCCCAGGTGGTCGAAATCATTCCGGATCCGTCCACTACGGTACCTCTCTGTCTCTTCTTTCTTTCACTCCCACCTTGCTTTCTTCCCTAACGGCGTGGTTCAGGTGTCCACCGAGAAGTGAGAAGGTTACTGCGTCATTGATATTCCTCTAAACGTAATTTTTTTCACCCACAGCAGTGCAGCCAACCTGAATTCTCTTGTAGTTAATGCCCCTGTATTCAATTTTCATGCTTTTCCTTGGCATACGCGCATATTGCGAACGCGCTACACGTTCCCCAAGGTCGAAATTGTAATCGGCACCTTTCAGTACTGAAGGAGGTTCACTTGATTCCGAATGGGGGATGAAAAGGCGAAGGCTGTAAGTACCGAAATTTGAGTCTCTAGTGCACAACACATTTTATAATGGATAATTTGCACAGTGTAACACAAATACATTCCTGCGAGCTTAAGAAAAATTATTCGCCCACCATCCATGAGGTTCTAATATGTTTAAATGTGGCAGTGAATTTTATAAAGCCCAAAACACATTAAGGAATATATAACGCATTTACCGTGTGCTCGCGCAATGTGAGAGAAGTAGTGTTGATATTCCCGGCTTTTAAGACGCATCATATATCGCCTCGAGTATTCACATTTTGCATATTAGGCGAATCTAGTTGTCGGACTTTGAAACATAACGAGGCGCAGGAATAGGATTAGATGGAAGGGAGGATCACTGGAATCTTTTGCTGCTCATTAGAAAAATGCTGCGAGGGCATTAAACCTTGAAGTTTTGGCGGGCGAGAGAAGACAGTGAATCTTATAATGTAAGAAGTAAACACAAAATACGCAAGTGAAAGTTACGTGAAATTTTCCTGCCATGCACAACTCTTTCCTCGCGGCTGGAATTAGCACGGAAGCGACCCCGGGCGGCCGCCGCTGCATCTTTGCTGGCTAACTGGGCTCTCGAAACACGCCAACTTAATTGGGTCTCCTGCTCGAAAAAAGCACCGGAGTGAAAACAGAAACAGAGGCGACCATCAGCTGCGCAGCGAGGGAGACACGCACTGCGGACCCTGGGAGGCGTAACTGGAGAGTCTGAGCCACGCCCCAGTTACGAGTGGCCCCTCTTCGGTGCGATGAGTCCGCTGTCGAGCCCAGGTTTTCAGGCTCCACACGGTGCTCCTGCGGCTAACAAGGCCTCGTCCAGGTGTATAATGCGTGCAGGGGTCAGCGTCGCTGAAGTGGAGCCGCCCTTACTCCACCGGGAGCGGGTCACATCGGCCGGAAGTGGCCTCGAAAGAGCGTAAACGGGCCCCCGGAAGCACTCCATCTGAGGCCTGCTTCCGAGGTCATCGCGCTTGAAAGCCCGCCCGATCAGTCAGGCCTGGGTAGGACGGATGTCGCTGCAGGGGCCGTGCAGCTGACAGCTCGACTTCCTGCATTTCGCGAGTCGCCCAGTTTCAAGCCACTGTTGCCACCCGGAAAGCCCAAGCGCTTCTGCCTTGCCGCCGCACACTTTGCAAGGTCACTTCTCGGCAAATGGCTGTCCTTATATCTGCATAGTCACTCCGTCCTGTTACGAACGGAACACGTTTTGCTCTTATTATTATGGCAGGCCTGAAGCCCAAATCGTGCCTTACGAAACGCGCTGCCAGAGTGCTTCGCACATGCACTACGGATCAACGAAAGTTCCTTCGCGCAGACTGTCACGATAGGAGTGGGGTTACCGCTGAAGGACACGAAATGAAGGTTACCACTCGCTGCAACGGATTCCCAGTGGCCCGAGAGAGAGCGTGAGCGACGCCTAAAGGTCTCTCAAAGGCGCTGCGCTCTGGCCTGCGAACCATTACGAGGCCGGGGGATAACGAACATCCGGCGTCAGCCTTTCATTTCAGAGCGGCATCGAAACGCCTCCGCACGCGCAGACCTGAGCGCTACTAGTCACGACATGGCACTCACTCTCAGTCGGAAGCAAAGGCGTCCGCTGCAGACATCGGTTGCCACTGCCTTCGCTGCTCATGCGCTCGTGCTCTGCGAGCATCGTTTGCAGTCACGCTTCTTTGGCGGGCTAGTTGAGAGACTACATCAATACGAGGTGGGTGCGCTAACGAGACAGAAAATCAGAATACGCCTTTCCGTATTTGTCTTGCCCCTTTTCCTCTTCCGTTTCCCGACTTCGTTTGCGCGCTCTTTGGTATTGAAACACTTTTAAGTCGCCTGGAGCGAAATCCCAGACCGAAGTTTCGAATTTGTGCCTGATAAAGTAAGGCTACACTGAATGAAGCAGAAATTGCCGACACACACGAGAAACGCCGGGCGTCTGTTCCCACGGATGGCTCATAGAGGCCCTGTTTCCTCTATCGAGGCCAGCTTCTTGTTTGCTTACAGCTACTCTTCCCTAAATAGCATATCCGCCTGCCTCCACTGCCGTGTACATTTATAAAGAAAGGGGTTCTCTTTATTGCTACCTAATTACTTCTGCTTGGATCTGTCCTGCTCCTCAGCTGCTGACGCAAAAGAGGGTCTGCGGGAGTATTCTGCCTCCCTCGCCGGGAATGAGAATGTTTAACGGCACCGCTATTGTTGTCTCGTTAACATGGATAGCGAATGTACTGTGCCGTGCATGCAGTGTACGCTTTTAAACAGCTGCAGACGCAAGCGTTGCTGCGTAAATATCGCGTCCGAGCCATGGAATGCATTTATGCATGAAACGCTCCTTTGAACGTCGGGGACTATTTCTCAACACGCCCTATTGAAAAATGTGTACAGGTTTGAATAGGAGACAAATAGGATTGTGGCACATTTCGTTTAACATTATAGGATGAAGCTTCCAAAGCGATTCAGCCTTTGAGTGACTCCTTAGTGGAGGGTCCCGTATAACTACCATTACCCGTGGTTAATTACCGTGCACATACATCACACAGTGCATGGAAGTCGTGGGTTCGAACTCGCCCACTGCGGTAGCACTTCGATGGAGGAAAATGTGAAAATTCCGTGTATTCTGCATTGTTAGTGCCCGTTAAGAACCCCAGGTGGCCGAAATTATCCGGAGCCCTCCTCTACGGCGTCCGTCATAGACTGAGCCGCTTTGGGACGTCCATCCTATAAAGCCAAACCAAGTGTGCCATAATCCTATTTGCTGACCCGTTCAAACCTATATACATTTTTCAGTAGGGCGTGCGGTGGTAACTTATTGCACAGTGGACACGTGGCGTCATATAGCGATGGTTACGCCCCGAGCGAAGTTGCAGCTGATGAGCGCGTGCACGGCATCCAAACATCCGGCCGCCTGCAGAGCTACAAGAGACTCGCGATGCGAGAAATGGAGACCAAGACGGACAGGCCCAGAGTGCGAAATGGAGCGAACACAGCGATAGGGTGGTGGGAGGTAGAGACGGTCGTGTATTTCTATACCCGGAATGACTTTCAATGCGAGAAGAATGAAAGCAATTTGCTCGGCAGCCGCGCACTCCTATTCGAGACGGGCATCGGCCTTCCGCGCACCGGGCGCTCTTGCCTCTTGAAACCCTCGTGCTCCGTGAAGCGAACGGCAATCCTGATTGAGGCGCCTAAAACCGTGCGGGATTTGGGGTGCGCGAGGCGGCTTCGCCCTCCGGAGAGTTGCCGGCCGGTCCCAAATGCGCGTCCGAACTTTTGTGCATTTCTGGAGCGATCCCTCCACTTGTCCGGAATTGGATCGGCTGACACAACGCCCTTCTCCAAATCTCCCCTGCCACGATCCCCGCCGAGCACTCGATATATATTTCTCTGCTTGTTGTTGGTTGAGCAAGGCCGATCGAACTGCGAGACACTTCGTTTGTGAATGGCTTCGGCGTCTCCGATCGCCCCTCTTGGACGCGGGCCAACCGATGCTGCACTGCGACAGGGCGGCGTCCTGGCGCGGATGTATTGCCGCCCTCTCGCGCGGCGAAAAGTTAGCGCGCGAGACCGTGCGGCCGCGCGTTAATCTCCCGCGACTCGGAGCGCGACTAATAATCTAAGCCCGAGCGCAAAGAGATTTGTCACCGGATTACTTCGGCGGCGGGGTCTCGATCGAAGAGGAACCGCCAGAACGGCGGCGGCGGCCACGGGTGGCAGACTCGTTCCAGATTTCCCAGTTATCCGCGGACGCCTACGGCCGGATCACACGTGTCGCCGCCCGCGGTGTCAACAAGGCTCGTCCGCGCCATTTGTGCGGCTGTGATGAGCGGCGGCTCGCATGCTCGAGAATATCGACCTTCCCCTCTCATTTGTGTGACAGGGCCTTTCGCTCGCAGCTGCTCTTAGCGCTTTCCTATTCTTTTTTTTCTTCTACTTCGGTGCGTTCCTTGGCACACGTGCAAGCGAAGATCTGGCTCGCAGTGCCTCCATTGTGAACTTGGAACGAGCTGGCGAACTCCGTTGTTCACCTCCTCGCCACTTCCGTCTCGTTGAAAGACCCGCTGCAAGAAAAGAACCCGCGCGACGCGCAAATACCGATTCCGCTTTGGTTTTCTTCAGCGCTTCAGAGGCAGGGCGCGGACTCTTGCTCTTACGGGAGGATTTCCTGGCAGGGTAATGAACGGGCTGGGACGAGTGCCGCGCGTACAGGCCCCCCCACTGGGAACTCTGCGGCACTGCAACGTTCACTGCACCGCGCGCTCGTGTCGCGGGCCGCGTGCCCTAATGACAAGTCGTTAATAAGCACGCGAGCAGCCTTGTAACAACATCGCGACGCAGCCAAGCGGCCTGCCGACGGTACGCGCTCGCCTGGGCGTTATGTCGCGCAACGCGCCGCCGCTGTTGCTGCCGCGCTAGACGCACTGCGCTCGCAACGTGCCTGCGTAATCTCATCAGAGCGGCGCTCCTCGCGGCGACTCGGGGTGCAAGCCGAGAGCTCGCGCTGCATTGCCCGCCACGTTCTGAAGCAGGAATAACTTTCCTTCATTTATAAGTGTGCGGTTTTTATTTAAGGTAGCCATAGGACGCCTGTCAGGTTGCCTTGGGGCCTTGAGAGAGGATAACGATCGCAAGAGAATAGCCATTGGCGCGCACAATTTTTAAGTCCTTGTTTCCCTGTTCTCGCATGCCACAAACGGGCTCCTTATGCGAGTGAGTCAAACGCCCGTGCTCAGGTGGAGTTCCTAAAATGGACAGTAACCTCGCCTTACGGCACATTCCTACTCTCTGCGTAGCCTCTCTCTACTATAGAGTGTTTTTTTTTTTCAATGATCCAAGCAACCCTAGCTGGATTATTCCTGACTAGCAAGCGCAGCTCTCGTTGAACAGTGTTTCGTTGCATCTGATTCACCCCAAAGTAAATTAGCAGCGGTTCAAAAATGTGACAGGTCCTTGGACGGTATAGCCGCTCGCAATTTGACCCACAGATGAACGCGGGAGCCTTTGACGGCACCGCAGACGCGGTAGGAAGTCGCTGGGACACTGGGCTTGCCTTCAAGAGCGTGCAGTGACCTTTCGGCTGTCCGGTTCCACTGGGCGAAACTGCCGCTGTCTCCGGGCGCTCCCAGACTCAGTCCGTCGCGCCCATTACCTGTCTGAATCGCGTTGCTTATGGCGTAGGACGAATGGATGGAAAAGAGGAGCGTTATTAACGGGGTGGTGGCACGTGCCCCCATGCTTGGCTTTCTCTATTTTTGGAGCAATCCGTCGAATTTAGCGGCATTATCTGTAAATCTGCCATTTTTATTTAAATGCAATTTTTAATCCTGAACTTGAAACCAGCTGCCAGCGCATGCCACCCATACCATACCATACCATACCATACCATACCATACCATACCATACCATACCATACCATACCATACCATACCATACCGTACCATACCATACCATACCATACCATACCATACCATACCATACCATACCATGCCATACCATACCATACCTGGTCCTGGATTCAAACTCCGCACAAGGACGCACTGGTTTCTGTGAAAGCTGTATAGCTTTCCTTTGAAGCCGTATGGTTGCACTTGGGCGGATGCCAATGACCAATTACTTCGTCATTACAAATGTAATCCACCTTGGGAGATTTTTCGTGCTATACTGTTTAATACACCACATATTCGGTTTGCGCTTGCTGCTCAAAAGCCAGAAGTTATTCGCGCCTCCAGCTGCAAACGGCCAATACGAGCGAGACAAATCGGCGTAGCAGGCGCAGCACGCCACTTGCTGCTTTTTGGGCTTTGCATATGCGCTCGCTTCGGAGCGATGGAGCCAACAAAAAGCGGTTGGAACGGCGAAACAATTCGGCTGTGTCCACAGCGTGCGAAAAGATTCAAGGATAACTCAATTCTAATCAATCAATCAATCAATCAATCAATCAATCAATCAATCAATCAATCAATCAATCAATCAATCAATCAATCGGTCGGTCGGTCGGTCGGTTTTTTCCAGAAAGGAAGCTGGATGGTCTCCTGGGATAAAAACTGCCAATCATCTTGGCTGAGGCCCAAGAAACCACTGTATGGCACTAGCAGTCAAATAGAAGGCACATGTACAATATATAGCACCAATAATCTTCAATTAATAAGTTGACGAACAATTAAAAACGCGAAATTAACATTGGACATTAGAAAAGAAAACAGTTGAATAAAAAATCTAATAATCACATCGCAAAAAAGTAAACACACACAAGACAATGTTATCAACATTCTTTTCAACACTGTGCTCTGGCGCGTATGCGTCGCCTTTGCTCGCCCTTGCTCGGTGGCGCGACTATGTGCGCTTTCTAGCCGCACGTCTGAGCGTGGCGGTTCGGCTACCACTCGCTATTCGTCCCTTCACATGTAGTACAATGTGTTACGCTTGAAGTCTCTCCCCCATGATGAAAAACAAACAAACAAACAAATCGCGGATGGAAATCCCCTATAACGAAATCCGGTATACCCTCGAGCGACGGAAGGAAGGAATGTGCACTGAGAGGTGGAGATGGGAGGGAAGGCGCACCGAAGCTAGGGTGAGACGTCTACGCATTCTCTGCCTCCTCATGTGAGCAGCTCCGGCAGCAGCTCTGCGGGCGAGTCAGAGGCTACTTTGGCTCCGCGACGCGTGCGACGATGGCGTTTGTGCCTCGACATCGACAGAGCTTTAGAATAGCAGGGACGTATACCGGATGCCTGCGACGTGTAAAGGTGGGGCCTGTACTTGCCGATGCGCCTGTGTAGCATGCATCCGGCACACGTCTCTGCTGCGCTAAAACGCTGCACGGTGAACGTACGGTGTTTGCAGCGACTACGCGAATCTCATCTCTGACAGCGCTCAGTCCTTTTATGTCACATGCACATGACATTCAGCGCGACGACCTCATCCGATTTACTTACCATCTGGTGCATTTCCGAGGCGCGGATGAACCGCGACAAGCCTTCGTAACTGAAGCGTCTGAGTGCAGCTCCGAAGTCGCTCGGTGGCTGGTCGTCGGGATAAAGGTCACATCACCTAGGCGCTCAAAATGTAGTCGGCCAAGACTCTCGCTGAAATTCGCGTTACAGTGGTAACCGGGCTGTCAGTTATTTTGTTCCTGCACCGCAAAAATCCCTTAATTTTATGTAAAATCTCTTTCATTATTGCTAATATAGTTGTGTTTGTATTCACCTTTGCGAGCTCATTTTTGCCATTCCTTTGTGCGCGCGTGCGTGCGTGCGTGCGTGCGTGCGTGTGTGTGTGTGTGTGTGTGTGTGTGTGGGGGGGGGGGTGCGTGCGTGCGTGCGTGCGTGCTCGCATACTTATCGGAATTCAACATTGTTTCTGTACTGGCATATTTACGCTGCATTTATAGCGGCCTGGTTATTCAGCACTGCGTCACGCAGCAGTATACAGTACGCTCAACAGTTTTTAGGAATTAAGTTTCTTCTGCCGTATATAAGAGTCACTCTAAAGCCTCAAAGCTAGTCTGGTCGAGTTGAAAGCAGAACACCAGCTGCGTAGCAGCCCCGCTGCGGATAAAGTTCCTGTGCACGCACGCACATCATCGCCACCGATATTGAAAACAAGGTTGTTGGGAACTTTCCAGGCCTGGCTCTCTTGCACTGCCGGAAAGCCGAGGCCGCGGGAATCCGATCGGGGTTGACGCCGAGGAACTCTCTACCCTTTCAGTCTATGTATACTTTGAAGGTAGCCCAGACAATTAATAAAGCACTGCAACACAATGAGGCATTTCCCCACAGTATGTTTATAAGTCCTAAAAGGGACACTGGAGCAGCTAGTGCGCACCATTTAAATTTACCCGTGTGCCACAATACTTACGGGCAAAGATTATCAAAGTTCAACGGAGCTTTAATCTGGAATGGCATTCCTAATGATGTTAAAAGGAAAGCAAACATGATACAATCTATCATAACGTTCCTGATGGGCACGCGAACTAATGGTGTGAATTGTTTTGCGAAGATGAAATGTTCTGTTAGTGCGTCCTGTTTTCATTCCTGTAGTTTCCCTGGAAATGTTGAAAATATCTCGCTTTCATTTTATGAACAGGAGAAGTTTTCGTCTCCACGGGCTGCAATTATGTTCTATTTTATTGTGATGGAGCCGAAAGTAGCCCCTGGCTATAGGTCCAATATGATTGCACGTATTGCATTGCACAAAATTTAATTTTCGAAAAAAAAAAGAAAGCCGTCCAGCCCGATCGCCTATGCCCTGTGGCGGTAGCGTGCGCCGCCTTACTGCATGTATCGCCTTAATGCGATACAGCGCGAATAAAGACGGGGACGAAGCGAGGCAAGACACCACAACGCTGACTTCAACTGAATTTTTATTGCGGAAAGGGGATATTTATACAGGAAATGGAAGGGAACGCATGATGCCGCTACTGCTGGAATTGATACGCGGGATAAGATATTTAAAGGCGAAAAGAAGAGGCTGCAACAGCGCACAAGGGTGACTGCTAATAACAAACAACAACGCAGTGCAAGTCAAAGATGAACGATAAGACAAGGCACCGGCAGTTTGCAACAAAAACACAAAAACAAGAGCCAAAGGGCCTTAAACCGCAGTACAAGGCGCGGAATGAAACTAGGGAGCAAAAAGCAGGGCACTAACAATTTGCTAGGGGAAAAGAAAGCCAAAAAAAGGGTAATAAAAGATCTAAAACCGTGCGAGAGAGACTTTAAAATTGCAGGGCCAAAAGGGGCAAATAAGAGGCTGCTCATGACATGGCGGCAAACACACCTGAAAACTACTAAGAGCCAAAAGGTTCTAAAATCGCTGAAAATCAAAACCGAATGAAGAAATCACCTAGATGACATCTGGCTCAAATAATTACTTCTCGTTTCGTCAGGGCGATCGAGGGAGAGCTGACACAGTCCTCTCCTAGTTTCAAGATGTGCAATGCCTCCATGATTTCGCGAGTGCTTTGATGGGCATTTTCATCTAGAACAGTGCAATCTTGAAACAGCGGCTTGCAAGGGCGAGACGGACACTTCAAGCAATGCACTCCCAGGTTCTTCTTTGCTGTGTTGCTGAAGTCATTAGAGTGCTCCATCAGTCGCTCATTAAGGCACCGACCAGTTTTCGGCTCCTGACAAGCTCTCCAAGCTCTGCCACAGAGTAAACGCCCCTGCAGAGCGTAAACCAGCCTGCCCGGTCAAACACCGTTCACCGTTTGTATCCTGCAAAGTCGGTGTCGTGTATAAAATTCCTTTGAGTTGTGGCAGGGCTTCTAACCACTTAACTTTGAATACTCATAGAGAGTACATTCGTTCAAAGGTCACCTCAGCTGTCGGTATAATTGCGCTGTTTAGGCACTTTCTTTCGGTAAGAGTAAAAATAATGTTTTATAACGCGTTAGTACTTTCTCTTTTTCAATGCTGTACGATAGTTTGGGGCACAACGGGCATAGCAAATCTTCGTAACATTTGCTTCATAAAAAAGCTGTGCGACGCATTGCAAATGTATCGTTCTCTTCTCCGACCAGAAATAGTTTCATAAAGTTTGATATTGTTTCAATGTTTGCGTTATATTCTTAGAGGCTTGTGTTAAGTTATAAATCTCACTTAAAACACCTTGATCGTCCGTTCATTTTGCTTCCCCGCCTGAAGGAAAAGGCCAGCTGCCGGGACAAAAGATACAGAGAAATTTAGGTTACCCTAACTGCAAGAGCTTACCATGTGGATCAATCCTTATGTCATAACGTTCCAGTTCTGCTAAACAGATTCAGCCAGGATTGTTTTGATATAACCTGTAAATTAAAACACGTAATTCGGGGCTGCTGTGGGGAAAATTTTTGTCTTAAAGATTTCTGTATGACGTTTTCTGTTAATTGCTTGCGCCGTGATAATCTTTTTGAAATTATTATTTGCATTCTGTTTTCCAATGATTATTTGTGCGCTTTCGCTCGCTTCGCATATTTTTTTTCTGTTCTTTCATAATTGGCATATGTCACCTATGAATTGCTCATTTAATTACATATTCAGCAGTGACTACAGTAATTCGCTTTGTTTATGTATTACTTTTTCATCAAACAAATAGGCGTCTTAGTTTGTAATCTTATGAAATTCTGTATAACCACTGTCTGCCTTCTTTTGTAATCTTGTGTAATACTCTGCAACCGCCGTCTTCCTCCTGTGCTGTCAGTTACCTTAAGGAGCCGGAGATCTTTTGCAAAACTATTGCCACAACTTTTAGTCCTAGCTTCTAATTTAAAAAAAAGACGGAAATAAACTTCAAGCTTGTGAAGCAGTTGTTGTAACGAATACGTATTCAAGTGGACACAACTGAATCCACATTGACGTGCTCTAAAAGAAAAAAAAGAATGAATGGCGTACACTGTCAGACGACTTTGCAAGCTCTAGTCGCAGCATCGCTAATTTCTCCTGATAGCCGCAACAAGTTTCCAAAACTAGCCGCCGCGGTGGCTGAGTGGTTATGGCGGTCGGCTGCTGGCCCGAATGATGCAGGTTCGATCCCGGCCGCGGCGGTCGAATTTCGATGGAGGCGGAATTCTAGAGGCCCATGTGCTGTGCGATGTCAGTGCACGTTAAAGAACCCCAGGTGGTCGAAATTCCCGGAGCCCTTCACTACGGCGTCCCTCATAGCCTGAGTTGCTTTGGGACGTTAAACCCCCATAAACCAAGCCAAGTTTCCAAAACTGTACCCCATAAATGTAGTTTCGCCTTTACTGATTTCTCCCCAAGCGACACGTCTGGTGAGATCCAATCAAAGTAGACACTGCAAACTGCAGCCGATTCGATAGGACCTTTTGGAATATCTTATAATCTATATTAGAAAGCGTGTTAGGTCTATAGCCACCCACAAATCGCAGCTTTCCTTCCTTTTCTTTTCCTTTCATCACTTTTTCGATTTAAAACTATATGACTTTTCCTAAATGCTGTCACAGAGTTCCAATACCGATACTGGCCGTGAAAACCTGGAGTAGAGCAAGGGATAACACAGATTTAAACGCCTTATAAAATTCACCTGGAAGGCTGTCAGGTCCGGGAGGTTTGGAAAGTGGCAGTTGGTGAGTGGTATCATCCAGATTTCCTCGGCTTATAGGGTCACTTATTTCCGCGCACTCATCATCTGAAAGGGGCTTTACAAGGTACACGAAGCTTGCTACACGGATAGCATCAACATTATTTAGGTGGTGGCAAAGAGAGCATTTTTGAAGGTCTGAAATAATTTTACCCGTACTTTTGACCAAAGCTCCACCACAGTATAGGTCCGGGATTCGCTTGGCAGCCGCTCGCCGGCGCTTATCAAGCGAGGGCTGCCTGTCTGTCCCTCGGAGTGCAAAGTACAATTAGTGCGAGACCAGACACGGGAAGCCCGAAAGCGTCCCGCATCAAACTTTTGAAGGTGGTGTGAGGCTGCTCAACACCTTGTGGTTGCACATTGAACCGTGGAAACTGTCTGGCCGCCTCGATCTGTTTGTGCGAGCGTGCGGGCCCAGTGGCAAGCAGCCGACACAGGACAAAAATAAAGGGGGCATTCACGAAGACCTTCGAGAAGCCGAGCCGAGAGCGATATTCAAGGTAGTACAAGGCAGCCTCGAACGCGTAGCAGCCCTGGATCAGCGACGCTTCCATTTCACCGCAAAGGCCTAGCGACGACCCGCACCGAGAGCGAGAGCTCACAAGCAGTGGTGGTTGTTGCTATGAAGGGGGGGATACTGGTCCCGACGTATATGCAGCGGGACCGAGCCCCCACCCAGGAGAGGGAGCAGACAGATAGGGAGTTCCCTCTCCCTTGTTCTCTGGGCCAGAAGAAGATGGCCAGGGACGAAGGAGAGATATATCGAGAAGAACGGTCTGGGTGTCGAGCTGAGAGGCCATACCCTTACGGAGGCGTTGTTACCGTAATTGTACACATGTAGTACATGGCATTGAACAAATTCTGTGCGATCTGCACATAAAGTGATTGGTCCGGATTTATCCAGAGGAGAGAAGAGAGAAAGAAGAACCTTATTTAAGTGGCGGCACTTCACAGAAGCAAGTCCCTCTGTGTACGTACGAGCCAGAAGCCTCGCATTCAAGCTCCTGAAGGTTTTAAAAGCTCTTAAACAGCTGCCTTTCATCAGCTTTTTTTTTAAATGCGAAGGCAATATATATGTCCCATCTGTACAAAAGCCGCCGTCTGTCGCCGTCCATCGCCTTCCATGGCACGAAACTCTTCAGCCACGTCACCATGCTATCGTATGATGTCAGCAGTAGACCATACGATCGTGATTCTACAGCAAAGAAGAAAAATAAAATTTGTTCCAAAGGTGCGGGAAATTGAACCAAGAACATTCGGAGTGCGAGGCGAGCACGCAACCCATAGGCCACAAAAGCGCGCAACGTCTTTGCGAATAGAGGCGAACTTAGTGTATGCGCTTCCTTACGACTGTATGCTGATGAGTATGTGGGTCATTAGAAATGAAGGAGTGCTTAATGAACCTCGAAACAGGGCTCACGATGAGACAGTGCTTTCGCGTTCAAAGCACGTAAGCAGACTTAAGTGCCCCGTGCTATGATTTTTTACAGTTAAGACCTTATCGCACCGATCTCAATGTCTATATGCCTCGAACTTCCATTTGAAACATCTCCAATGCTGCAAATAATGGAACACGCATGGACGTGCAGGATGCCAAAGCTGTTCTTGTTCGCTTATCAGTGAAGCATGAAGCGTGAAAACCGCTCTATTGCAGATGAAACTTGGGACAGGCGCATTCTGCGATTCGTACAATGACCGCATAATGATCGAGCAAAGTACCAGATTTAACATCGCACGATATGTGCTGATTAAGGAGTGCTGTGGATATGTATGTTCAGTCAAGACGAGCGTGGGAGGTTCTTCTGATGCATGTGAAGATAGAAGCCAGCCCAGCGTCAAAAAAAGTGATGCATGATAACACTGCAGGGCTCTTATCGGATTTCTGGCTATGCCCGTTGCAATCACTTGGGGTCACACAGCTAAAGTCTCGCATGAATGCACCGTAACGGTCGCTGTCGCGAAAAGATCCAAAATTATCAAAAACTGCTGCTCGCTTTCCCTGATCACTGAAATCATAGGCGTTGATCAACCTCCACTACACGCCCTACTACTGAAAATTGCAACATAAAAAGGCGCCATTCTTTGTCGTCCCGGTGCACAAGGTCAAAATCAGGAAGACTCATTCTCAGAAATAGAAACCAACCCGACGAAAAACCCACCGAGAGTGACACGCAGATATTGTAATCTAAGAAAGGCTGCAGGGCCCTTAATGTGTCCTCGTTATTTTCGATCTTATTCTCCTGCAGAGCGACTAAGTCTAGCCGATTGCCCGAAAACAACCGGCGCAGCTGTGCAGGCTTACGCGATTTGAAGATCACCTCCGGATTGAGCTCCTCGGATTAAACTCCTCTAACGCGGTCTATTTTCTCAAGAACGCTGCAACGAATACATGAGCTTAGCCAGTCGAAGGATTCCTCTATCGTGCACCGTCACGTTGGTTGCAACTAAGTGATCGTCACGCCAGGAAAAAATTATTGGTCTGCTTCAGCTGGAACGAACGTGATAACCTTTAGATCGCGCTCGATTACCTGTTTCTGCCGAGATGGGAGCCCACTGACAGCTGCTGGTGTTCCCTGTGATGACCAACTAGCAATTAAGTGTGGCATCCATGATCTCTGGCGGCGATCCAGAGGGTGGGACCTCCCTGGAGGCAGCAAGCACCCTTTCTGCTTGATCTCGAGCGCCGAGATGCTTTCTTGCCGTTCGATCTTCTGCGTCAACGCTTGTGTCTGGCGGGTACGGTGTCGTCAGACTCCTGAGATGAGGCAGGACTCGGTGACACACCGCTGTTCACGGCCACACCTTGCATCATGCAGGACCACACCACAGCTGTCGCCAGGGTTTGAACTACGAGAGTGGCGTTCTGGCGGCAGCCGCTTCAGCAGCGCAGTGACTCCACCTGTTCCTATCTGAGGCTGTCGTCTAGCGCAGGTACTCGTGCCAGGAGCTTCGCCACCATCGCAGTCGCTTGTTGTCGGAGGCGTAGCCAGGCGAGGTTTAAAGTCTGCAGGCAGCTGGTCCTTTCTTCTGTGTAGGCTGCGTGCGCTCACAATGCCGAGCAGGTACGCTTTCGGAAACTGGGCTTTCTTGGCCAGGTCATTACTCACTGATCCGATGGCGCGACTGCTCACAGGCCACCAACCGCATCCATCCAATGCTCCTGCCAGGTGTCGTCCATAGGAGCAGGGCCATCGCCGCAGCCTCTCGCCCTGTATGTCTAAACGACGGTGTGAGTTATACAGTGTGTTTCACCTGTCTGTCAGCAATTTTTTTTAAAATGGGCTTTTTAGTTAGAAGATCACATATTTTGGCGTAGCATTGTCAGCGGTGTAGCGCATCAAACTACAGCTAATACTGATTAACTTCAAGGCTGGTTAACTATTGTTGAATAATTAAATTTTTACCTAATACCGTTAGGTTTCGTATTTATTGAGGAGCTTGTAGCTCACCGTCCATATCAGTTTTTAGATTTTCAAAAATGCCATTGTCCTCGCCGCCGCAGTGCAAGCAGTGTGAGGCCGCACACTGGCGAAAGCGAAACATCAGAGTACCGCAATCCTCGTCTCCTCGCCAACGGATCTGGAAGGTATATGGAGGCCGCTGCTTGGTGCCCCCGGCATGACAATTACGTCTGTAGGGTGTATCTGCCCTCGTAACGTCGGTATTAAAAATTACAAAATAATCTTCTGCGTAGTTAGGGTTGAGTGAAATCGTCGACGACAAACATTTAGAAGAAATCGGCTGATTTTTGTAACACGTTTCAGCAGCACCTTGCGCATGTATGCAGTCGCTAGAGGAGAACCCAGAGGATTTTGAGGACTGCCGCACCATGCAATTAACTGCAAATTTTCGTGCTCGCTGTTTGGCAACATTGGGCGACAGTGGCCATATTCCTTCTAAGCCCGGCGGCGCGGCGAAAAGGAATGCGGTACATTTTCCAGTGACACTAGACACTTTTACGAGCGCGCGTCACATAGCGGTGAGGGTGTCACGTGCTCCTTTTGCGGAGCCCTCCATTGGGAGTGGCGAACGGGCAGAGAGCACGTGAGAGGCACGCTGATGTGTGATGTCCGCTTATAGGCGTTGCAGTTTCGGTTTCGGCCGTGTGCGACCCAAAAAGTGCTTCCGCTGCAGCGGCAATAATAATAATAATAATAATAATAATAATAATAATAATAATAATAATAATAATAATAATAATAATAATAATAATAATAATAATAATAATAATTGGTTTGGGGGGAAAGGAAATGGCGCAGTATCTGTCTCATATATCGGTGGACACCTGAACCGCGCCGTAAGGGAAGGGATAAGGGAGGGAGTGAAAGAAGAAAGGAAGTGAGAGGTGCCGTAGTGGAGGGCTCCGGAATAATTTCGACCACCTGGGGATCTTTAACGTGCACTGACATCGCACAGCACACGGGTGCCTTAGCGTTTTTGCCTCCACAAAAACGCAGCTGCCGCGGTCGGGTTCGAACCCGGGAACTCGACCGCGGCAGCTGCGTTTTTATGCAGCGGCAACGAGAATGGCATTTTCGAAAATGAAGAATGCTATACGGGTATTACTTACGGTGGGCTACAAGCCTCTCAATAAATGAGGATGCCTAAGAATGATAGTTAAACAGTTGGCTATTCAATGTTTTAGTAGGATACAATTAAAAAAAACAGCAGTTGATAGCATTGGGCCGCGGTCCGCGGCGACCTGTATTACTCAGCTAGACAGTCGCAACAATAAACGGAATCAGCTTTATAAAGTTGGACTTTATGAAATAAGTCAGGTATCAAAATTCTAGAGCTCATAATTGTTTTCTTGTGATTAGCTGCTGGTTTAGGGAACGAGAAAAGTTTAAACAAAAAACTACTTTTTGTCGTGGAGGAATTCTATGCGGCGGTCCCTAATGTGGGCGGGGCTTCACTGCAGACTTAAGTTGTATACAACTATAGTTAACCAGCCTCGTAGTTAGCACGTCCTAACGGTATGCTGATGCACTACACCTCTGGAACTGCTGTACCAAAAAAAAAAAGCCTTCTTCTAACTGAAAAAGCCTTTTTTTTTAATTGATTACAGGCTTTGGTGAAACACCCTGTTTAGGTGGGGACATAAGGGCCCGCGCAGTGGGAAGATAAAGTCCTCTAGTCCCACTAGGCACCACGACTTCACTCTTTCGCTAAGCAGCCCATTTTCGCGCGTTATTTGAACTTGATACGCGGGTAATAACCAGCCCCTTGATGACGAAGCAATAGCCAACGTTTTCAGTAACTGAATCCTGGCGTCCTTTCGTTCTCTCATTTGTTCACCCGTTCGTTGGCTCACTCGTCTGCCGCCACCCTTGCCTTTATCACTGCGCGCCCGGTCTAATGAACACGTTTAACAAGCAACAACGAACAAAAAAAATTGGCACTCAGTTTAGGATTGCTGAGCACGAAATACTGTGCGCAAGCTCAGATTTATTGCAGGTTGACGCAACCACCGCATGCGATTGAGGTGTCCATTGACCATAGGAGCCAGTTACGCGTCTTCAACTTTTTCAACGCCCATGTCTATTTACCCAATGTACGCCGGCGGCCTGTGCTCCAGTTCCGCATTTCTGCAGCATTGTTATCAATGTGAACGCGTATTCCTCTATAGTTCAGTGTTTCTGCCACAGCGTTGTCCACGCCAACGCCTGCAGCGCACATCTCTTTGTCACTACCTCCACATAGCTCGAAGCGCGAATATTAGTTTGATAGTAGAATTGACTGACTGAGAAGACGATGTGCAATACACAGCGCGATAGTGTGTTGCAGTTTAACGCGAGGCGTGATCGGCTATGGCGACAGCCTGGTTAATGAAGAAAAAAAAAGCGCCGTTAGCATAGTGCTCTCGTGCAGTGGCTACCGAAGTTGATCTGTTCGCGCCGCCGCGGGTTCGAATCCCAGTCGTGGCAGCATTTATTTTAATTCTTTATTTATGGTTTACCCAAGGTCACTCTCAAGGTCAAGCATCACACCGCGCCAAGTAGTGCTTCACGAGATTTACCGCAAGCGTATGGCGTGGTTGCACTGAAAAGTGGATGGCTGGCCAGACGTCAAAAAAAAAAAAAGAAACAGTCGTGCGACAGCATCTGGTTTCTACGGTAACAAGATAGTTCAAGTATGTTTTTTTTTTCTGCCGACAAGGTTTCCCCGCTTGACGATAGAAGACACTGCGGCCAAAGGTTCAGTTTGGAGGTGCAAGAGTGGTATTTTATCTGGCCGCTGGTGTACAGAGCGCTTCGCGTGCTCTGCCCTCACCCCCGTACACCCGCCCAGTTCTTTGGCCCTTATTCTCGCATGCTTCCCCGCTCCGCGCCGTGATAAGGCGCTGACAAGCATACGGGTCGATAGTCGCACGGAGCTGTTAAAGAATTTGTCCGGTGTGCATATCCCGCACCGTGGTTTGAATTAATACTGCGCCGCGAATTTTGCAGATCAGCTCGTTACACCCAGTGGTACGGGTCGAGATCATTATTTCAAGCTACCTTTCTGTCCCGCCATACTATCTGTGCGAACATACCAACGCACCGAAGGGGCGCAAGTGCGCTTAATTTGGAAGCACCTCGAGTTCTTAAAGGGGCGCAGAAACCTGAGCGTGCACTTCTGTCAAACTATGCACACTCAGCAACTGTTCGTTCATTGCACCGCGGGCGTGCACGCAGTGGGAACGCGCGGCCGGTTTCCTCAATCTGCTCTGACAAATCGCTGCTGTAAAAAAAAAAAACGCTCTTGCTGCGATTCATTCTCGCGAAACTGGCGCCTTGCGGCGGCCCGGAGTTGAGGATTTATTCTCGAGCCGGAGCGCGGGAGGCGGCTATTGGCGCACCCCAGGTGCCAGGCGCGGCATCAGCGGCTGCGAGCCGGCATTTGCGTCGGCGGCTGGCAAGCGCGCGACGCGACCCAGCTAGGCTCCTAATGGCGGGAAAATATGGCGTCACTGCCTCCGTCGTCCAGTTCTTGTTGCCCGAGCGCCGCGCGACGTCCCGGTGGAATTTAATTACTGGCGCAAGATGGCCGAACCCCCCCCCCCCCCCCCCCCCTTCCTTCCCACGGCCTGTCGTATATAGTCCGGGCCAGACGGCATAGCTGCGCTCAGGACGAATATGCCTGGCATTTGGGCTTGGGGATCATCCCGCGGAGTCGCGAAGAGGGGGGGGGGGGGGGACGCGTCCCAATATTCTTTGCTCCCGGAGATTCCTGGCTCCGGCGCGGCCGTTAAGGCGGCCACGATAAAAATGAGGCGGCGGTGCTCTTTTAATAAAGCGCCGCTCCTCCTGGAGATATGCGGCCGCTGCTGGCGTCGTCGACGAGCCACGCACTTGGCTGGGAAGACGTTCTCCTGCCGAGGCGGCACTTTTTTCCTTTCTTGCGTCACCGCGGCGTCGCGCGTTCGCTGTCTCGGGACGGCGGCGCCGACAGTGCCCCCACATTGGCCCCGGGACAGAATGTGCGCTGCTCGCCCGCCGTCGGTCGTCGGCTCCTGCGCCAACGGCGGCACGTGCCGCGCGCCGGTTGTGAACGTGGGGAGTTTGCTGATTGCCCGACTAGGCCTTTCGATCCTCCTGGGTGCAGCTGGAGGGGGGGAAAAGTGGAAAAAGTGGGGGGGGGGGACACGATATATGCGTTTAGTGTGCTCGCTAAACTCCGCGGTGTAAGGTGAACCCGAATCTCATTTACATCCATTTGCATTGACATCCATTTCTTATCCACATTTCGATTATTCCGCTGTTTGTTTCACGACTCACGGATTTTTGAACACACCTTTCTGCTGCTACAAAAGCTTGCTTGTACATTGCTTTTCTTATCTCTTTCGAAAAGCCCTTGAATTTCGCTCGCTTTGTTTTCGCCGGTTGATTTGGATCAAGGGTTTCATTCCAACAGTGCATCATTTCTCTGCGGGGTTGCGTCTCACCGCGAGCTCAGTTTCGTCAGTGGATCCACTTGCGTCAGGAGCGGCGTCAGCTGAGATCGGCAATTTTGGATGGGTGCCGAACTAGCGAGTGGAATTACTTTCGCGATATGCGCAGTTTTACCTGAAGTACGCTGGCTGGCTTTACCAGTGGCGACCACCGGACTAGCATTTTTTTATCGAATTCACGCGCTTTATAATAAATATTCGGAGGTAACTAAGTTCCTTTTCGATGCGTTCGCCATGGCGCCAGGGAGAAGGGGGGAAATGGAGCTGCAGCAATGAACACGGAAGCGGGTGGAAGCGAGCACCTGTTTTTAAACGGCTACGGGAAATTCACGGTGAAAGATGAAAGGAAAAGGACCCGTAATGAGCACGCCCGCGCTTTCACTCGAACTCCAGGTAGCTTCGGGTGTGTGTCGTGTCATTCGTCGCGACTCCTTCAAAAGGCGCACGTGTCGATTTTTTCTGCGTTAACGCGCAGATTCTGTTCCCCCACAAGGCAGCTACAGAGACACTCGAAAAAAGACACTCCAGAGGCGTAAAGACGAGCGCAGAGCATAGCCGACACTCGCCAAAAATCGGCCATACCGGAAGCCAAAGACGTCACTCTGAGAAGGACGTTGCCCTTGATAGGAGTAAAATGTAAACAAAATATAACAGTACGCGAAAAGTACATTTTTGAAACCGAATCAAATTAGAATAGCGTAGTTTTGTTACCGAATCCAATATAAATAGTGCAGCTAAAAAAAAAATCGAATAGCGATAAAAGCTAATCGAAACGAATCGAACATTTTTACGACAATTCGCTACATGTGCGAATATTCGTACAGAACGAATAACCGTGCGAACAGCTTCGTGCGACCGGCGTCGCTGCAGTAAGGCGCTATAACTTGTGGCGTTGTAGCTATGAAGACGGAACACTGACCTCCACTTGGAGGTAGGCAACATGAAGTCGGTGTATTAACACTGTGACCGAATCGTCACACGCATATGAACATTGCTTTTTTGCTACTGATGATTACAGCGAATAAACTAGCTCCATATCTTCGTAGATTAGAGGGGCGAGAGCTACGCTCGGGAGCCATGACTTCCGAGATAGGGCATCAAGGCAAGGCTACACAAATGGCGCATCCTGCGCAGGCTGATCGGGGGGCTTTAGTTTCCCGTTTAAAGTCTCTCTGCTCATCTGACATCACACTGTCTGCTTACCCCACTCTTTTGAATAACCCTGCTGATAGTGCTGTTCTGATTCAAATGGTCCTTCTCATCAGCAGTACAATTCCTACACATTCCCGATGAGTTCCTTCGTCAGTCTCATTTCTCCTGCATAAGCTCTGTACAGAGAAGTGCTCTGTGTTCCTTTGCTGGACAATGATGTATCTCTCGGTGGTCTGACACTGTGTTTGAACCAACTGTGCCTGTGACTTTATCTGTGCTGACATTTTCTGTGACTTAATCTGTGCTTCTGACTCTCTGTGGTGTCTGGACCAACTGTGCCTGTGACTTCATTTGTGCTTCTGTCTGTTCTGCGCCTTTGGGTTTTTTTTTGTTGTTTCTTTTTTCCTGCTTTTTTCATTAAATTAGGTTTTTTTAGCGTTTAGCTCCTTTTCTTTTTTTTATTGGCTTTAAGCCCGGTAAAGCTTTGCTGGTCCGGGCACCCTCTTTCTTTCTTTTATGTTATTTTTTATATTTTTTTCTGAGAGGACCAATAAAAGGGTAAAGGGCAGGTTTCTGGCGGGGGGGGGGGGGGGGGGGGCGGTTGTACTGGGTACTGTTTTTGAAACAGTCGTCGAAGGAAGCTACGACATGCCTTATTCGAATTTGCCCCTGTTATTCGAAAACTACTGAGAAATTTGAGAATATTGCCACGTGCCTAGCGCCACGCAGCCCCGCGCTTAGTCGAAACGACGACGAAGCGGCGGTTGACTCGAGAGGTGCTCTCGGGAGAGACCTGGCTCTGAGATTAAAAGGACCGGCCTCATTCTTGGGTTCTCCCCTACGCCTGCCTGCACGGCTCTCCTTGGGTCGTGGCAGTATATTCGATTACTTTGGAATAGTTTTGAAAATGTGTTATTCGACTCGCTCCGCGAATAGAATCGGAGGATAGCCGCCGCGGTGGCTCAGTGGTTATGGTGTTCGGCTGCTGACACGAAAGACGCGGGTTCGATCCCTGTGGTGTTAGTGGTGTTAGTGGTGTTAGTGCTCGTTAAAGAGTCTCAGGTGGTCGAAATTATCCGGAGCCCTCCTCTACGGCGTCCCTCATAAACTGAGTCGGTTTGGGAGGTTAAAATCTATAAACCGTAAACGAATCGGAGGATGCCCGATTCGCTGTTGGTAAATTTCGAATACTCGCGCTCCTCTGAAGCCGCAGGCATAGTCAGCTGCCCGGTCCAGAGCTTTCTCCTCAGCCGAGAATTTCTCCTCTTCCGAGGTGAAAAAAGTGGTAGGGTTTTAACGTACTTAAACCGAATAGACGTGCGAAGCATATGTTTAGCCTGGTTGACTCATGGTTTTGCTTTGCTGGGTCGTCGGCACGTCTGGCGACGATATTAGCTGTACAGCAGTGAAGCGTGGTTTATTGGGACGTGGTAAGCGCCGGCGACGAAGACTCTTTGCACAAGTAATCGATGAAGCAGCGCGGCGAGAAGCAGGGTCACAAGGAGCAGTTCTCCAGGACGAGAATCAGCCGGCCGCCTCACAAGCTTCATCGTCGTCGGGGGATGATCTTTTTTTTTTCTTTTTTAAAGCGAAATTTATTGCGATAGGGCATCAATGATGGGTGAAGGTGTGATGAATGATGTAGTAGATATTAAATGAATGGAAAAAGGTTAGCTGATTTGATGAAGTCCAGTAGAGAGCGATGGCACGGTCCCTGTGTCCAGGCAATATATGAAGCAGGGCTGCTTGGTGAAAGACCTGCTACCATCAGGTGCCGGATCCTTGTAGGCTTGAGAGCTGGGCAGTCCCACAGTAAGTGATGAATGTCGGCTTCAATGTCCTCGCGTTTACATATCGTACGCCCCGGCCGAGGAAACAAATCACGGTACTGAGGCCACTTCTTCATTCAATCTTCTTCATTCCAGTGGTATAAGTTGATTAAGAGGACGATGTGTAATGCACAGCGCCAGAGTGTGTATAGTAGTTCCACAGTAGTAGTTGTTTACCTATGTAAACATGGCACATACCCACGCGGGGAATTAGCCGAGATGTGGTGGTGAACGCCCAGGGAAATCATATATTATTTGCGCCGAAAATAAAGGCATGAGGCGGAGAGGTAGAATAGCGGAATGACGGAAACTAGAAAAAAATTAATTGTGGAAAATTTCGAATAAGTTATACAGGTAGTATTAGTTTATGAAGACGACGATGTGCAATGCACCGCGCGAGAGTGTGTTTCAGTTTAACACGAGGAGGGCTGGCGGACCTGTTAACTCTTCCTATGATTAAAATTGTCTCTCTCTAACTGATCTGCTCGCGCTGCCGCGTGTTCGAATCTTAGTCACGGCAGTATTTATTTTATCTATGGTTTGGTGAAGGCCATGCTCAAGGTTAGGCTTCACACAAACTCGGTGAGCCGGCTTGACTTCGTGAAGTAGTGCTTTGGTGCTAAAAACTACTGGGGAGACGGTCGCCACTGTTAGCGTAGTGATTTCAGCTGACAAAGCTGAGCGCGCGGGTTCATTAATCTACTCATTAATTACCATTGCACTACACGCGCACGTTTTTCCCACTGCATAAATGGATTCCCTACAGGTCGCTCCAAGTAGCTGGACCGCTTGAACCATCGCGCGTCAAACGGTATTCGCCTAAAATGATAAATACGCATGGCATACATAAAGCTTTCGAGTGTTTTTCATGGAACCCTTCCTGCCTACGGCCACTTGTCACGTGGGTGTCCCGATACAAGCATGAAAAAGCGGGGATGAAAAAGATAGGGGGCGTCGAAAGGGCAGGCGAACGGGCCGCATCGCGGTTGGCTGAGACCGCCCTCACAAAAATTTATTTAGACAGTCTATAGACTGTCCATAGACTTCTGTCTATAAAGTCTATAGACTCTTTATAGACAAACCCTAAAGAGTAGTCTATAGGCAATACAAATCCTATAGACAGTCTAGAGACAATCTATAGATTTATGGCCATACACTTTTAGAAGACATTTGTCTATAGACAGTCTATAGACGATGAAAAGACAAAAATATATATCTATAGGAAGGCAATAGAGTCAGTCCGAAGTCTATAGACTGTCTGTAGACCAATTTTATAAGGGCGACGTCTGCAACGTCTTGTCTTCAGAACGAGGGGAGCGAATAACTACATCTAATTTAACGAAAAGGAACGCTCTCATTTAGGTCTTCCAGCGCCTGTTTTTCATATGGGCGATGTTTATCGCACGGGGCGACGAATAAGAGACGCAAAGTGCTCGAAAAAGTGTAAGCTCATAACGACGTAATTAGTTTCTCCTTTTCTCTGTGCTGCAATGGACTGGTGCTAAGTAGATGCGTGCTCCGGTGCGAAATGCGCGGGGAGAAAGAGGGGGAATAATTTCCGACGCATCAACGCCACGCACAATCGTTAGCCGGCCCGTTGTTTTTCCAGAGCGATGTGGTTTTGCATCGCTAATCTGCAGCCTCTTCTCTGGGGCAGCAGGCAACTGCAACCTGCCCTCGCGATGCATTCATCTCGCCGCTTTATCGGCAGTGCTTTCCAACGCTACCGGAAAAACAGGCTTACTTCGGAGGCTCGAATTGAAAAATTTATACGTCCGGCGTTGATTAATACCTACTGATTTCACCAGTATTGTTAACGGACAATGTAGACGTGAAATTCGGGGGGCCATACATATCGAACGAACGTTGAAGACTCTTCTTAGCCCCGGCCCTAAAAAGCGCCTTATTTCAACCTCATCAAGTTTTTCTTATCTCCTATTGCGGCAAAAGCCTACGCGCGCCCTTTACTGGCAGTGCGGACTCGCCGCGGATATGCTTTCATTGTCTTCAAGCAGTAGCAAGAAGAGGGTAAACAAAAAACGACTACGCTGAGAAGGTAATAAGTGCCGACGCGTGCAGATGCCGAACGCCTGAATGTGTCTGCCGTGTGGCCATTCAATTTCCTTCCATTCAATGCTGAATTGAAGCCTTTGAAACGGAGGAAAAGAAACAAGAACAAAAACTGAAAACAGAGAAATAGATTGACCCGATTTGACCGTGACCTTGATCATTTAGTCAAATGCAATTCTGTTTGAGAGTAAACACAAGAAATGGAAAACATTCCTTTAAATCTTTTTCAAGCTTTCCTGTCGGGCTGCTTCGCACAATGGGAAAAAAAGAAAGCAAATGGCGTTACGTCTAGGCTTATTTGCCCCCTGCAATTCAGCGCGAAAAGCTGCTATGACAACGGGCACTTAAGCTCTTTGGAAGGCTCGTTCTCGCGATCCGTTCTTTCGAGACCGTAGGGGGAGTGGGGGGCGATGGATGTGAAGTGGGCCGACAGGACTGCTTCTCTGGCGGCTCATCAGCCGTGGCAGCTTCTGCATATGCGCACCTGTGCCAGCGCAGCTCCCCGCTGTGATTGGGCTTTTAGATATCAACTGTTTTATCAGCAGAAGCAACGAAGCAAGGAAGCGTTATGGTCCTCGCTGACATGACAATAAAGGTCGTGAAATTTATCTATCACTGTTTTATAAACTTTCCTTCAAGACAATTTAGTTTCTTGGCAAGTTCGCGCATCAAGCACGCAATCTGCAATGGGCAGCCAGTCTGCACAGCCTCAACTCACTCACTCACTCACTCACTCACTCACTCACTCACTCACTCACTCACTCACTCACTCACTCACTCACTCACTCACTCACTCACTCACTCACTCACTCACTCACTCACTCACTCACTCACTCACTCACTCACTCACTCACTCACTCACTAACTCACTCACTCACTCACTCACTCACTCACTCACTCACTAACTCACTCGCTCAGTAACTCACTCACTCACTAACTCACTCACTCACTAACTCACTCACTAACTCACTCGCTCGCTCACTCACTCACTCACTCACTCACTCACTCACTCACTCACTCACTCACTCACTCACTAACTGACTAACTGACGTGCAGGAGACTAACTGACGTGCATGAGGTTGCCACCACTGACAAAGAAGCGCGAGTTCATCGTGAAATTTTGATACAAACGCTGTTTTTCATAGGATGACTCCAGGAGCAGCTCTCCGTAACGCCGCGGCATTGGATCAATTGTGGCGCACCCTCTAGTTCGTGAAAATCTCCAACGCTTGAGTTATTTTGGCTCATTTAGGCGTATTCAAGCAGTGGCGACACAAAAACCTGTGCGCGATAACAGGTTGCGCTTTCCTGCTGTGGGGCGCTAAAGAGTCCGTAACATTGATCTCACGCGCCGTGAAGTCCTGAACTCGGTTGATCGCGCAGGAAGAAAGCGTCCAGTCTTCAATGTTGATGAAGCGCCGGGAAGTTGTTCGTTGAAGTTCACGTGGCGTTGAAGTGTTGTTTGTACCAAAGCCTTTAGGATGCTTGGTGGCTGCTAATTCAGTGCGACCGTTCTGGCATTACGGTGTTATTGAGCGTATGCATAAAAATCCACAGCACACGCGTAGTATGCCCGACCGGGATACCTTTACGCGTGGCGGTAGTCTTTTAAAGCAAGTAAAATAACCGACATTTTGGCACAATGCCGGACGGGCTATAGTGTGTCGTGCCGCCCATTGTACCCTTGAAAGCGGCGCATGGGAACCGCCAGTGGCTTCAACATTGAGCAGCTCCATTCGTGGCATAGGTTACCCCAACTTTTAGCTCGTTTTGTACGTCTTGTGGGTTAGTTTCTATTTTTCTTCATTATCGGCCTGCCTACCCACGCGTCACTTGATTCCCATCAAGGCACGTCTGCCGGAGGTAAACGAACAGGCTTTGTTTAGCTCGTCTGCTCTGCGGTTCGGCAGACGAGAGTGGAAAGCGAAGCTTCTTTTTAGTTCTTGCCACGAAAGAGCCAAATTTCGGCGAAAGAGACAAAGACGGAGCCCTTTACCATTTCCTTTTTCGGTCCTCTTTTTGTGCCCTTTTTTCCACCGGAGCTGACCGAGGCGGAAGTAGAGACAACAGCTGCAGCGGTTCCATTGGGAAGCCGTGCAGCCACGGCCAGAGGAGAGCTCTGTTTGCACTTCGAGTTGGTTGAGTGCACCGATGTATCGAAGGTTTGTGCAAGGTCGGGCTTGTTTTTGCAGCCTGGAGAGCGGCCTTTCCAATGGCAGCGCTGGGTGTCGCATGTCCAGGAAGGCGTCCCCTTCTCTCGTCGCCTTCGCGATTTTCCTTCGCATTTTGCTGGCTTTCGCCGGCGGGCGCCTTTTTCCTTTCAAGCTGGGGGGATAGCGTACGCCGGAAGATTAGGTTCGTACTCCGCGCTCGCCCTCCGCAGCATGGGCTTCGTAGGCTCATCCTTTCGGAGCAGCGTCCGGCCCTGCCAAAAGTGTGTCACCTTACTCTGCTTTAGCGCGTCATTCAAGGTCACAGCCGGATTTCCTCCTTCACTGGCGTGCGAATGCCGGGGGATTCACTTACTTGGTACGTGCCTTGATGCAGCATCGCCTTAATAAAAAAGCACCGTGCCTTGCTGTCTTTCCATACACACTCTTAGCTGTGCTACTCACGCACGCTCAAGATGGATGAAATAAAAGAAGGTAGGAGAGCTTGTGTACTTTAACTTACTTGCGCTCGCTTAATTGGTTGTTTACGTCTTCAATTTATCTAGTTTTTCTCACGCACCCGTTTGGCTCCGCACGCATATGGCTCGCCCCGAAAGTTGCATGCAGAGAAGCATAATTCGCAGTCATATTTCGTCTCGTTAGAGCCGCGGGCTTTTCCACGCGCTGTATCACTCTTTCCCCGACCCACTATGCCCTCTGGGAATGAAAGTTTTAGATTATTGAGAGCAGCATCTCAGCGCGTCTACCGGATCGTCCTCTAGCTAGGCATCACCCATTCCCACAGAGGTTTTTTTTTTTATTCGAGAAGTGTGCCATGAGGCATAAGTAGAAAAAAGAAGGGGGGGGGGGAGGAATGCACGGGATTGAAAGTTAAAAGAAGGAGTGAAGAATAGTTGCGCTGAGGTAGTCGCACATGTTGCTAATGAAACGGTTGTCTATAGTCCACTTCACCTAGTCACTTTCGCGGTTCCACCGCAGAGGTATACGCGTGTGGTTACATCTTGCGAAATGGCAGTCACACGACATCGGGTCGCGCGTGCTCAGACGCCACAGGCGGCATTGGAAAACTCGTGCCTCAGAGACTAACTACATCGGTCGTAGACACACGCAGGAGAGAAGTACGCGAGTGCTTCGAAAGGCCGCTTGCCCATTTCAGGGCTGCGAGCGATAGGCTCACGGCTGCCGTTTTCTCACCGAAAGTGTCGCAGTCGTGGACATCCGACAGCCCCCTGCCGACCAGTGGCGGCCAGAGCTTTATACGTGACTGCACCGCAGCGGCTGAGCACTTGGTAGGTCTGTGCGGGCGCTCATTACGACACGCTTGTCAGGAAGTGCGCCGTTAGCGTTGTTGCCGAGCGGGCGTGTCCACGTAAACAGGCGTCGCGTCCCATCGGAGGGAGGGCCCCGCGCACGTATGGATCGCCCCGGAAGTTGCATGCAGAGAAGCAGGATTCGCAGTCGTATTTCGTCTCATTAGAGCCGCGGGCTTTTCCACGCGCTGTATCATTCTTTCGCCAACTGACTATGTCCTCTGGTAATGTAAGCACGCGTCTCCCAAAGACGGGCCTGGGTTCCAGCTCTTTTACTCAGCTTGAGGGCTTTCGTGAGGAATGGTGACTCGCAAATACCTAGGAACACTCCGTCGAGCTGGCGCATGGCAACAGCACCTGCTGCTGAAAAGGAGGCTAAAGACAGACCTGAACCTCGCTGTAATTGCGCCATTGCATTGCCTCCATTGAGGCCATTTCTGCGCTGCACCTTGCGGTCCCATTTGCGTATTACGTTTCCGAGTTTGTATATAGCTTGAAAAAAAAAAAGAGAAGAGGCGTCATTATACGATAGTGACAGATTCCATTTTTCCGGCGAAACTCCAACGGCGGCTGTGTACAGAATTCCTGATACCAGGTCGTGGGGCGCTGACGCAGGAGCAAAATTAGCCACGCGGCAGCATTGAGCCGGCGGCGCGAGTTGCTGCTGCGTCCGCAGGGAACGGCGCCGCTGCTCTAATTACGCGCGTCGCGCACAGCGCTGCCGCGGGCCGGTAATTGGCGCCTGAGCAGACACTTGATTATTGGTTTGCCTCCGAGAGGCCGACGTTTCATTAGAAGGACGGCGTCCGCGGACCCTCGGCGCAGAACGCGGGGACACCGGGCATTCTAGCCTCTCTTGTCTTTGCGAAAGTTTAGGAAAAAACAGAAGGTGGGCCTGAGCCCCCGGGCAGCCAAGAGAGCCGCGCTCATCTCCGGAGTGGCCCGCGCAGGGTCTTATCGAGCCCCTGTTTTGCCAGCTGCTGGCCCACGCGGCACGGACGAGGGCCTAGCCGGGCGGCGTCTCGGGGGCGGTGGTTCACTGCTGCAGATTGAGCGATGACGTCCGGCGCGTCGCCGTGGAGATTACGTGAGCGTGTCCGCTCGCCTCTCATCGCAAATAATCGTTTTGCGGATTAAGGCTACGTGCTAAGTGACCCGGCCGCGGTGCTTAACGCGGGGCTACGCACGAGCCAAGCTCCCAAAGCTATCCCTGGATAACTCAGGCGTCTGCGGAGAGGATTCGGCGGCTGTCCACTTAAGAAGACGAAAAGTAAGGGCGAAGTAAAATAACAGTACCTTCGGTTAATCAAGAAAGAAGATAGATAAATCTTCTTCCGTTGCCATGGGGAATCTCGCGCTCTTTCGCTAAGCTTGGCGTGCTTTCGATTTTGTGGAACCGACTAAAAGCTTCGTGACTGCTGTCCGTGACAGCGCCTTATGTGACGGCGCCCTGCCTGCCTTTTGCTGTACGTCGCTCTTGGAGAGCAGACGAGCTTATATTTGTAAACAGGATTGTTTGGCTCCGTGCAGTTTGTTAGTGCAACCATGGGAGTGTCGGCAATTAATCCGCGACTTCTAGTGCTTTCTTTGGAGCCCTCGGCCTTTGTGGGAAACAAGGGACGCTTGCTTCCGTGGAGGCTGAGAAAAACACGGAAAGGCCAAAGTTATATCGAGTTAACAGTGAGCCACCTCGTATCGTTCTAAAAATAATTAATTCGCGGGAAATGAGCCTATCATGAATAGGAGAATAGACCTTGGGGCTGGTTCGCCTTTCTGAGGCAAGGCTGCCTCGACTACGCGATAATGCAGGGAGCTTGAAGGGAACAGTCGATAAAATGAGTGTATGCGCAATGGAGGAAAAGAGAGAGCAGGGCCCGCGAATTCTGATCAGCCACTTCCCGAGAGCTGCGGCTGTGATTGAACTCTGGCGTTGCGTTGCTGGAGGAGTGGGAATGCGATCAGCGAACTCTCGCGTTGGACGTGCAAGCTCCTCACTGAATATTCAATACTACCTGATCCTGTCGTCAAAGATGTCCTTCGGTAGCCATACATGACGGAAGCGAACAGTCGCCGAAACCAAGGAGCATAGGGGATGCATTTTTTAAAATAACTTATGACGTTGATCAATGGGAGATTACTGGGGTAATTATTTGTTTTAAAGATAATTGATTAGAAAGCAGAAGAAAACAGCCACATGCCGCCAGTGGGATCCAAACCTACGACCTCCGAATTTCGCGTCCGGTGCTCTGTCAACTGAGCTACAGCAAAACCTGTTTAATCTGCTTTCGGGGGGCATTTATGTGTAGTGTAACCTAACCTTGAGAGTGTTCACCAGCGCCACCCTCGTCCATAGCGGTGGACGTAGTACGTCCTGTGTTATCGCTAGTGTGACGTGGAACGTCATCGAATGGTGAGGGCGGAAGCTTAGCTAGAAACCTGTTATGCTACCTATGGCATCCAGACTGCCAGAATCGAGGCCCCTCGTTAGCTTTTGAATAGACAAGTGAACGGAAATGAGGGGCTTATTATTGCATACATGGCAGAAGCCACCAGTCACGGTTTTTTTCTTCCGATTTCTAATCATTTATCTTTGGAACAAATAATAATCCCATTAATCTCCCATTCACGAACACCACAAACTAAATATATATAAAAAAACATCTCCTAAGCTCCTTGATTTCGGTGACTGTTGGCTTCCATCATGTATGTCGTAACGCGCCCCTCTTTTTTCTTCCCTCGTCACACAAGCGCCCAAAGAAGTTGGGGCCTTTGTTCAGAGATCAAGAAGCAGCCGCTGCGGTGTTTGTGAACGGACACTCTGCGCTGTTGCTGTCCATGACTTCGGCTCTAGCGGAGTGCGAACCACGAAAGGCGCAGAATCCTGCACCGGCGCTGCTCCTGTCCACAGTTCAGAACACGTGCTCACCAGCCCCATCGGCTGCGGCCGATTGGTAGCCCCCGCGTAATTGCATATGCTACGAGCTCCTCTTTGATGATTTACACGAACATTCCTGAATTTACTTTGGTTTTTATTTATTGGCATGGTTCCAGCGTGCTTTGTGCAATGGATGGAATGCCTTGCTCTCACAAAGGTGCACTACAGTGAAGTGCACGGGGGTTTTCAATGCACTTCTTGTTTAATCGTACAATTGTTTTTGCATAAAGGAGCTGAATTCTGGGGCTAAAAGGGAATGAGTACTCATAAACTACCCCGTTCAGTCAGAATGATGGCAGTTGTAGTTTTTAATTCACATTTTCTCAGATAGTAATAAAAATCTACTCCTTTCCTTGAATGATATATTTCGTTGTTCTCCATCAATCCTTTATTCTCCGCTTACTTTTTTTCAACTTTCTGCCAGTTTGCGTCATCTTGGCTTCTTGTAAACCTCGATACTTGCCGGATATGCATAGACACTTCGGTAAAATGTGGCTGGAAAGCCTATTAAAGTATGGCCCATCATTTCTCTTTCTGGCATGCCGCAAAAGAAAGCATCGTCTGCGTCCTAACGCAAGAGCCTGAGTCCTTGAAGTCAAGTGGTGTGGAGCAAAGACTCACGGTGAGACTATGGGGGGGGACCCATGTTTCTAGAAACCTCGTCGTTTCCCCCCGGGGCTGTCAAATGAATCGAAGAAAACGATTGGAAAAAAAAAGAAGATATCGAGAACGCTTATTCAATACACTCCCTTGTGCGACGCGATATCGTGCGTTTCCAAACACGCCTAAGGATGCGGGAGAAGGACTAAAGGGCAGTGAACGCAACCTAACGTTGCTGCAACTTGGCCGTAACCGCAGTCTTATCCTCGCGCTGCGTAACGCAGGCAAGCTGCGTTCTGCAGTAGATTAGACATGCGCCAGGCTGCTTGCCAGAGGTTCGCAGTATACGGCCGTTGTATATTCAAACAAGGGATTTCCTCCCCACTCAAAGGGGTTTTGCGGCCGATATTGAAGTGGTTTCGGTGTGGCTAGGGCAGAAATAGACGGGCTCGAGAAAGCGGTGCATGGTGGGTTTTGCAACTGCCAGACACGGCGACCTCCAGAGATCGTCTGGCAGGGCTCTACCCCGCAATGTTCTCAGCTTCTTCATAGCCGCTTCGCAACGACGCAGGCCAGCTGCGATATCTGGAATAGACTTCGACGTGACATTACTTTGGAAAACGCCTGTACTCTGTCTCATTTGAAGCAAGCAGTATTGTGGACGCTACAGGCGGCGTCAGTCAGCCATTGGTTCACTTTATCGGGCTGTTATCATGTCGAACGAGGTTAGTTACAGACAGGGCACGGCCGCCTTGAAACCGTGAGCCACCCTAAGCAAGAATGGCGTTTAGATTTTGGCTCCTGATCACGTGACGCCAGCCTTAGGTTCTACGACGCTGCGTGCTGCAAGTGAAGAGTGATGAATACTGCATCACGAACGCATACTGCATTGATGTCTCAGTCCCCATTTGGAATGCATACGCTCCCATTTTGCACAATCTAACTGCCTCATCAGGCTCGATTTTTTTTTCCAGCGTGGTTTTTTCTTTCTTTATGACAATATTTAGAGGCATTGAGCGGCTTTTAGCGCGCCTGGTCCATTTCCTAATCTGCGCAGTCCGGGAGTGCATGGTGCCCCATTTATCGGAAGAGTTACATTGTGGGAGTAGAATTGTCCGTAGAATATTTACACTTAGAAAATGCCACACCCTGGGCGTCATTCTGATATCGCCGCACGTAACAGCTGGTTCGCACGACGCACTTCATGATGCCCATTGGCGAGGCGACTGTCGGGGCAGCAACGCCGTCGTGAGGCGAAGTACGATTCCTCGATGTCTATCCGCGGAGCAGGAAAGAGTCGCACGACGCGAGTGATGAGCCACAGGGCTCGCTGTTTTAGCTCGTTTTAGCTCTTATTAGCTCGTTCCCCAGTTTCTCGCCGTCGGCGTCCGCAGCGGCCAGATGAAAAATTCCCTCTCCAATTTTAGTAGAGAGGAGGGAGAGAGGGAGGGAGGGAAGAGGGAGAAAGGGTGCGAGGCGACGGGTGACCTAGTGCTGTTGGGCGCCCGCCTCGGCTGCGGGAGTTGGTTGTCTCGAAACCCAGCGAAACCGACCGTCGACACCCACTGCAGAGCACCACAGCAGTCCTGGACAAGTGCGGATTCACGTACCTCTGGTTGTAGGACTTTGCGAGGGAGAGAAAAAAAAAGAGCACAACATGTTTGTAAAACTCTTCGCTCTAACACCACAACAGCTGACGCTCAAACATTCACGCTACGCACTCGTAACCGTCCTGCGATTGTTTTGGGAAAGGGAGCACGCAGAATTAAGGAGACGCAACTGGCGCACCGAAAGTGATCACGCTTTGATGGGCGCACACGACGTTCTCACGTCCCCAGTCGACCGCTCGAGAGAGCACCGAGAGCAAGCAGCTCGCTCTTGCTGAAGGATGAGCGTGCTGGTCGTGCGAACTAGCATTTTCCCGCGTTGGCAGCCGGCGCCCACTAACGCGCCAGTCGTTATGTCTCGCGTATAGATGCACGGGGAGCTTTTCTCTTGGAGGGAGTGCATAGAGCGCTCCTCTGCCATTACCAGCATCGACCTGAGGGTGTCAGCTGCCGAACACAGCGTGCCGCGTCCTCTGGGGGAGCAAAGAGGAACGAAAGAAGGCGGCTACGCGAAAAGAGGAACCGGCCGAGAAGTGCACGCGGTGGGGAGGGCGCTCAGAGTCACGTTTTCGCGAGCAGCCCGATATTGAATTTCGATGGCGCTCTATCCTCGCATGCTTGCTGCCTGCGTAGTACCGCACTCCTCGCAGCTGGGTGGTTGTTAAAAGCCAAAGAAAGAAATTGTAAAATGAGCCCCCCTCCTGCCCCCCCCCCCCCCCTCTCTCTCTCTTTCTCTTTTTTTTGGTACTCGACTTCAGTTTCCTGGTGCTTCGAACCCATCGTGGCTTTGCTGCGCGTTAAGAAACGCCGCGAAAGGTAGAGGGTACAATAAGATTGCCGTTAACATCTGACACCCGACGTGAGCTGATTAGAAGCGCAGCACAGCCAAAGCCAAACAACGCCACCTTGCTCGGCACTTTCCTCGTATCGGATCGATATTTGCCTTTAAAGACAAAAGGTGACCGCGTTTGTTTTTGTTTCTTAAATTGAAAGCGAGAGCTCAAAAATTTGCAAAGAGGGGACACAGCATACTTGCGCGATATAACGCAGGACGCCCTTTAAAGCGCGGAAGCAAAGGGAAAGGTGCAAAGAATAGAATGCGCCCCCTGAGAGGGTTATTCGCAGTCGGGCGCATTATCTGAGGAGATGCCCCAATATCGAAAAATGACCGTTTGTACAAAATTACGTATCTTTCTTTGTTTGTGGCTGTGTTAAAGGTTATTTTTTTAACAAGGTTAGATTCCGTTCAGATTTTAAAAGTTCAATGATGCCACGTTGGAGTGCTTGTATTGATTAAGAGCGCAAAACTTATATATATATGTGATCTTCAGAAAATTTTAAAAAAATTAAAATACTTTTCTATATATAATGTTTTTCTTCACCTCAGAATTCACAATTGTGCTTTTATTGATGGAAACATTTTTCTAAACGCCAATTTTTAGCCGTCTTATATGTAGGACACAAGGCAAACACACTATCTCTCGCGTGGGTAAAACATGAAACATTTCACATCGGCTGTGACGTCACATTTCTCATCACGCATGGTGAATTATTCATGGCAATGCGCAAATCTCGCTTGCTTTTCTTGCGCAATCGCAATGTGGTCGATACGGTCCGAGCTGGACAGTGCTTGCAGAGAAGACTGGCGTCTCTTTCTGAACGCACACAACGCAGTGCGAACGGGCGCCAGCTTTTCTACAATAGACTTTCAGAGTTACTGCAGCTAAAAGCGCTGTCCTGTATGTAGGACACTGGGCATGTGTGGATTAACGTGGCACTAAAATGTTTGCCCATGTGCGCTGCATTCCATTGCCCTCACTGAAACGGGTTCTCGGGCGTGCAAACGTGTTTTCCCCCACCCACCACAGTTGTTCAGCAGCTATGGCGTTCGGCTACTAAGCGATGTCGCGAGTTCCATCTCGGCAGCGGCCGCTGATTTCAATGGAGCCGAAATGCAAAAGCGCCTACGTCTTAAGACTTTGAAGCACGTTAAAGAACTCTCTGTTCTTTTTTTAATTTGTCCGTCGCCCTTCACTGCGGCAAGTCTCATGGCTTCTTCGCATCTGGGATGTAAAGTCTTATTAATTGTTCGTGTAATGCGATCATCCGCTGTGGCGTTCGGATGCCGATTCCAAAGTTGTGGGTTCCATCCCGGCCGCGCCGGCCGCATTTCAGTGGAAGCATAATGCGAAAAGTCCAGTGTGCTGTGCGATGTTAGCCCATCAAATAAATAATCAAAATAAATAAACCCCAGGTTGTCTAAACCTATCCTGAGCCTTCCACTGCGGCGTTCCTCGGAGCCCAAGTATCGTTACGGAATGTTGAACTCCACATACCGTGCATACCGACCGCAAGGAGTCCGGATGCGCGATTAGAGCTTGGGGATGTTCGGCGGAGCGTGGGAGGGCGCATGTCGTTCCGTCGACGTCTGTCGTTCGTCTGCCCCGCTGGCTTCGCTCGAAGCTTGGAAGCAACGTGTTTTTTTGCGGGCCGAGAATCAGCTCCTGATCTTCCATGAATCGTTCCGTTTGTCTTTCAGCGCTTGATCGCCGTTAAATGTCTTAGGCCCGTGACTGGCCCGCATGATATTTGAGTCTCAGGTATGCTGACAATAGCGTACCATAACATACCATGGCGTAAATTGCACTTGGAAGCACACGCGTACGAACTGTTGCCACCTGTAATAGTTAGACATACATCAGCCCGCTTTACCGCACGCATCTTTCTCAACTGCTACGGTACAAACTACCCTTGCTCGATCGAAATACTAATTTGGATGAGGTGGTTCTTGCTCTTCGATCTTATGAAGCAGAGCAAAAAAGACAGGAATGTGCCTGCCTTGTCTTTTCCGCACTGTTATCGGAGTTCTGGGCTCACCCCTGTGCGTGGTCTGCACTGCCTTCTCCCTCCTGTCTGCCACTCCTTCGTCCTTTGACTTGGTGTCCACTCAGAGGGAGGCACCTACCGCGCCATTGGTTTCCCCCTGCGGGCATCTGCGTGGAGCCGCACCGAGACATTCCGCAAGAATGCGCTGCGCTTGTGTGCCTCGGTGTGCAGCCCTTTTCAAAGTTTGTTGGTGCCTCAAACCTGGCTTCACCTATGCCAGTGGCATTACTGGCGCCCCCGCGAAAAGGTTGTCTTCATGCGCTAATACGCCTCGGGCGTCCATTTAGCGCAATCCAAGTCTGAGCGAAGCGTCGTGCTTTATGCAAGCACAGCTGCTACACAGACTGCGAAGTCAAGTCCATTGTCAAGTACATTGTCAAGTTGCGCGTTTAGCCGACCCATTTCGGCGGGAAGCCTTTGACAGCGTGCCTGCAACCTATCTTCCGCAAGAAGTTCCTGAGCCGCTAGACGTTATATTCTTCTTACCACGTACGCCTAGAAAATCAAAGACTACCTTCAGCAAAAACTCATTTTCTCATGGAAAGCGGCACCGCGAAGCAACAAGGACGGAAGAAAGGCACGAGAACACGGGACAGGCGCTTCACAGCGCTTTTCCTGTGTTCTGCTGTCTCTCCTTCGTCCTTGTTGCTTCGCGATGCCGCTTTCCATGATGATTCACAAACTATAGTCTGCACCATGATATTAACCATTTTCTCGTCCTGGAACATTTAAGCACCTTATGTGAGGCCTTCCTGCAAGTATATGCTGGCGGTTCTGTTAGCCGCACACACGGCCCATTGCTGAACTTCACAGATAGGCCATAAATCTGCATGCCGTCTGAACATCAAAACATCGGCTACAGCGGCGGAGAAGTTCGGAATAGTATACTCTCAAAAATTTGGAGCGCCTGTTTCGACTGTAGGTTTATTTTCCAAGCAAATAACTTTGACATTTAATTGTTATCGTCCCGCGTTTTTCTCGCACCCTAGTATAAAGCGTTTCGATCCTTCGTTTCATTGGTGGTGATCCTGACTGATACTTTTCAGGTTGGCTTGGAGCATGCGACCAACCTGCGCCTAGGAGCCCACGGTCAACCATTGCTCTGAAACATCGTTCTGAGATTTTATTTAAATTTTCGCTTCCTGTGAGGTACGCGAATGCCTTACGTTGTAGGGGCTGCCCAGCCTTCGGCTGGCTTGCGTCTACGGAAGCCACCTACACAAGCCACCTACAGCGCGCATTATACGCCTACAGGTGTGTGATGCGCGCTTGTCGAATAGGGCGCGATCGAGCGCCGCCTTCTGCACGCAGCCAGCTCTGAAGAGCGCGAGTAGAGAAAAGTTTTGCTTCTGAATTGCCGGCGTCGAGGATTGTCCCGAAAGCCCCGTCAGAACCCGTTTTCTTTGTTATTTTTTCTCTTTCTCGCTCCGCCTGGTGCTCGGCGTTCGCGTTCCCGGTGCTCTTCGGCGGCCGCTCGGCTCAGCCGCCAATGAAGAAATACGATCGGCCCTCATCTGCGGCTTGCGCGCCGGGACGTCGGCCTCTAATAGAAATCGGAAATGAAGACTCTCCGCGCCCCCTTCGTTTGTGGCGGCGGGAGATTTCGAAAGGGGTGGTGGATTTCAGCCGCGCGCGGGCGGCATGAACAGGATCGATTCGGCGCGCATAGATAGCGGAAATATGCGCGCCCGGCGATTGCGAACGCCTCGCGTTCTCCTCCTTCCTTTTTCCTCTCCGTCGTCCAGCGACGGCACAGGCGAGGCACGGGCGTTGTTCGGTTTGCTCTACTCATGCACTGTCAGCGGCAAAGAGGGACCGGGGGGGGGGGGGGGGGGGGGGGGCTTTCGTCATCCACATTACGCGTGCTCGAGCGCGTGCTTGGGCGCTGCACTTGGAAGACGTGTTCGCGAAAATGTGCTGCTGCTGTCTGCCGCCGAGTCTCCAGTTGTCTCCTGGTGCGGCGCAGTCCTCGAGGCGGCCGCCATTGCTGGCTGCTTTTTTTTTCTTTTCGTTTCCCATTAGCTTCGCGCGTGGACGAAAAGAGGCGAAAACACTTTTGGCAGTTCGCTCGGCCGGGTCTTCGGGAGTGGCGCGCTTGGGCGCGTGGCTGGAATTAAAACTTGTTCCGCTCGAGCATCGGCAATTAGGAGAGCGGCGCCGTTTAATTTACGAGAGTGCACGCGGCGTCAGGCCAGGGGGGGGGGGGGGGGGGTTATGTAGCTGGGAGCTGCGAGGAAAACAGTGAGAGAGGATGGGGGCCGCCGAGACGCCTCGTTGGGGAGCCGTGGCGACAAGGCCACGCGCAGCCCTTGCGCGGAGGGAACCGGCGCATGCGGTGGCACAGAGCCCCGCATCGTCAAGCTGTATGACGGGATACCGAAGAATATCCGCTACTCGGGTCGAAGGGATGCCAAGTGAGGCGGCAGATGGGCCTGAACTCGCGACGGGACATCTGCCACCGCCACTTCCTTTTCTTTCGCTATAGCGTACTACGTGAGGCCGAGCGGCACACGGAATGTTGCGAAATGACCCCAACTCCCTCCTGCAAACTCTCTCAAGTGCCTTCCACAGATAATGATGATGATGATGAATTTTTATGGCGAAAGGGCATCTATGGCCAAAGAGCGCTATGACACAAGGTATTTTTTGACTCCTCAAGGGGTGGTCAAAGACCCACAGAACTTCGCGGCAGGTGCGATTTTCATGAATAGCGCCACTAGCCCACTACGGGCTCTCACTCAGTAGTGCTGATTTCATGCAGCGCGACAGCACATGCGTGGCTCTGTCCGTTACTAAAAGCCGAGACCACAGGTCCTTCGCTTCAGCGAATGGCTCAGCTAGAGTGAGCAGCGGCTAAATACGGGCAGAAAGGAAGTAAACAGGTCAACAGACGCTTCGGTAGCCCAACCACAATAAAAATGTTTCACGTCGGCGCAGTTTTGCTTTGCTTTGACGCGGCCAAAGAAAAACACCTGTCGTGCAAGGGCACGGCGAGTCGAATGCCGGAACACCTCTCCGGCTCACCATGAGTCGACAACTCAAGGCCCGTGCGTTTCCCGCCATCTTCGCCAAACAGAAGCCGACTGCGGCGAAGAGGCAGCCAACCCTCTCGGCGGCCGGCACTTCCCCATCGACGCTCGAGGGCCGGCCGATCACTGGCGGGCGTTAGTGCGCTGTGGCGACAACGGCGACGGGCAGCCATCGAGGCGGCTCTCGCCCGGCAGCGCCCGTTATCTGGGCCGCTGGAGCCGCCGGACAAAAGGCGACCCCGGGGCGACCGTTTTGGCGGCCGCACTTTCGCCCCGTTGATAGCCGCGCGCGTCTTTTCAAGCAGCTGACCACAATGGGCGCGCGCGGCCATAAATGCGCTCCCTGCGTCCTCGGCCAGCGGGCCCGCTCGGCCTTGTCTTATGGATCCATAATGGCCGGCTGCAGATTGAGCCGCGGCGCGCCCTTATCGCGTCCGGCTAGCCCAGGGGATGGACGACGACAGGGGCTGTTTCCTCCAGGCCGACGCTAACCTTGAAAAGGGGAGATGGAACGCGCCAGAGCATAACTGGCATTTCCCACTCGGCGAATATTAACGCTCGGTTTCAAGATTGTGTTCTAGTCGTGCGGTGTTGCTGCAAGCGCTTGTCGGGGCAGCAGGCAAGCAACTAAGGCATTAAGAAAAAACGAATACAGTCGTGCCTCGTTAATACGACCCCCTTTAATATGGACGACTCGAATATATGGAGAATTTTTCTGGGGAACAAGCTTATCGTTAATATGGAAACTCGCTGTGCGGACAATGCACGTGGTGCCAGTGCACGGAGCCCATTGGGACCCATGTATATTTCTCCCGTTAATATGGACAGCGATGAGAACAAAATCCCGAGTGCCTCTACCAGATGTCCCGCGCCGTGTATTTTGAGCGCAGACCGCCAGCAAAAGGCAGTGCGAAAGTACAAATGCCTTAGCGATGTTTTCTGTGTATGTGGGTGTGTGGTTTCATTCTTTGTATAGTGGAAAGGTGCACGGTCAACGCGCCTGCCATTTCCCACATTGCGTGAATGGATGCGGAACAAATTCTCTGTCAACTGTAAGCCGAATGTGCGCAGAGTTCCTGTAATGTGAACAGTCGTAGCAGGAGATACTTCATCACACCAATAGGCGCTTCACGCGTATTTTATCCTGCACCGCAGATTTTAAAGATAATGGCGATCAGAATAACATGGAGCTTCCAAGATTGCCTGATTTCCACTTCACTGCCCACCACTACGCACAGAAGCAATCGGTAATCATAAACTGCTTTTATTTCAGGATATTTGTTTTCGATTCTTTTTTTTCTTCGTGCTACGTTATTACGGACGACTCGCGTTGCGGACGCTTATTGATGCTTGATTGACACTCGGAAACAAGTGTCCATATTAGCTAAGCGCGACTGTGGTTGATATACTACAAATTTATTCTGAGCGTACCGTGATGTGCAGATCATTGAGTCCTTTGTGACATGCGGTGGCATATATATACGTGCCCCTCACTGGTAAAAAAATATATTTTTTCTGCACTTTCTGAGCGTGCAAGAGCTCCGTGTACCGCGCTGTAGCTCGCTGCGCGATGTGTGAGTAAAAAAAAAAAATATTGGCTGTAAATGCCGTTAGTCAGCTCCCCGAGATGGTACCCCAAATAGCAACAGAAATGAAGAAATATGCTTCCGAGAGTGGAACTGGCTTTGAATAATATGACTGTCGCACTCATCGTCCACCTTAGGCGCTGCAGTGCGAATCGCGTAGCTGGACTTGTGGACACCACCTGACGCGAAAAGGAAAGCGGAACGCGCCCTGCTACAGCGGTGTCCTTTATTTGTATATTTCTTGAATATACACACGGTGTTATAGCGCGACCGTATCGGAGCATTGACGAACATTGCGTTGCCTCCATGGTGTCTAGTGCGGTAATAATGCGCCGTAAAATCAGAAAACGCCCTAGGCTGGAAACAGTAGGACTGGAATTACGATTCGCCATGCTTGGCTCACGCGTACGGGCTTAGCCACGGCACTGCTTAGCCATGTGAACATGCCGTGAGCACTAACCTGTCGCTTGAAGACAAATGGGCAGTCGGAGTGTAAATTTCGTAATGCCGATCCATCCTCCTCGAGTATACATCGCTGCGAGACCGAAAGCAACGTGGTTTTTTTCTTTTTTTTTGTATCCTACCCATGTCAAAGAAAATGAAGCATCACTTGCGTTTACACTCAACGTAAAATGTGTACGTATTTTGGCAGTATATTCCTTTCTGACGCACTTAGAACGTGAGAAGCTGGCGTTTCGCGCAAGCAAGTGTTCGCGGCAATAGTATTGCAGAGGAGGCCAGCCAAGACTATTTTGCGCCACAAGAAAGGCGCGGAAGCGCGCGTGCATCGCCACAATCTGTGTGGAGGCCTCCACTGTGTACGGATACAACCCACCGAAAACCAGATCGGCTGCGTCCACCAATAAACCACTACTACTACTACTATACCGGAGCGCTCACCCCTGGCAGAGGAAAAATAATAGAGATGGAAAAAAGAAGGACATTGTGAGACCTCCTTCAGGGCTTCGCGCTTGTAGTTTTGATCAGGCGCCTTCTATACTAAACTAAAAAGTGGGGACGGCAGAGGAGATAGAAGCCCTCCCATTGTACCGTCTCGTCCTATCTTCCCTGTTGCAGAGAAGATTGGACAAGGACGAAAAGCACACGAGCTGAGTCGTTGTCGGCCTCCGTGTTAAGCCGGCTGCGAACAGGGTAATAGCGCGCGGAGCTCTGTTGTCAAAAGAGCGGCTCGTATTGATTTCGCCTGCCTCTCGTTGAAGGGAACTGCCCCTCGTAGCGAGCCGCGGTTTAAACACGTTGAGCGCCCTGTCACCTATGGGGGGAAAACCTGCCCGTTGGCGGATCGATGTCGCCGAATGAAGCTCCGGTGAAAGCCTAAATTTCATTTCGCCTTGCTCGCCTCGCTTCTCATCCCCGGCGAGGAAGTTGGAGCGTTGATATATTATGTGTGCGTGCATTTTACACCAACGGCCGAACCCTCTCCCACCTTTCACATTTTAGAAATTAAGGCTGCGCTAAGTCGCCGTAAGCAGCTTAACTCGCGACTCGATAAAATTTCTATTGCCGAGTATAAAGCCGCGCTCCCTGCTGCAGCCGCCGTCGCTCCGAGGCCTATGCGCCGCTTATTGTGAGCGTGTTTAACGATTGAACGGAGAAGCGAGCCCCGGGCTCCCATGGAGGGGGCCCGGCGTCGCTCTTGGCGTCTAGAAAGAACGCTCGCTTCGCGCCCCGATGCGCAGCGGACGTCACGACGGGAAGGCGTCCTTCTGAAGCTGCGGCATTGGCTGAAGGCGGGCGGAAAGGATGTTTGCTTGCATCAGCCCGCAACGTCGACCGCTTCGTTAGCGATCGGCAATGTGTGCCCTTTGGAATGGAAGATTAGGGGCGCGCAGCATTGCGAAAGCGTTTGATCAAACGTTATGTAACAGCGCGTGCCCGAGCAGCACTGGCAGTTGCACGCGGCCGCAAGCTGTCTCTCTCTGTACGGAGCGGCGGCACCTGCTATCGCCGCACGAACGGCTGTGTTGTGATGCACCACAGCTGTTGCCGGCTGCTACCGTGAACGCGCGCGGTGAGCATCCGCAAGAAGCGCATCTGTTGCTCTATATCGGTAACGGTCAGCCGAGCGAAGCATTTTCCAGCAGCGAATTAGTCTCTTTTTTGTCCCGACGTCCGTTCGCTATTTCCCAGAGGTTGCCGCGCAAATGGCGATCCGGTGAATTTGTCTGCTCCTTCTGTGCTTATCCCCCATCACCGGCACAGCGCGGTGTCACTCGGGCCGTCTCTCTCTCTTCCTCTTCGGCGGCGGCGATAGAACAACGTTCTGCCATTCTCGACTAAGTAGCTTTCGTGAGCGCCACTGACGGCCACTGGCGCGCCTTAGCTCGCTCCTATAACGACGGCTCTCCGAGATGATGGGAGATGCATGCCAGCCGGTCGCCGGAAGGCGCTCTCTCACCTCCTTATTCGGCCGTGTGGGTGGCCATCTGCGAGAGTCGCGTGGCGCGCTCACCTGTGCTACGTCTCCCGGGGCCCTCTCGCGCAGCGTGACGCGCCTGCGGCACTCGGGACAAGTGGAAGCTGATTGGTCCGATAACGGACGCGCCTCGTCCGCGCCACTAATGGCCGGTAGCTGCGGAGTGGACGGGACGGCTCGCCGCTCGCTCCCATAGAACTCCGCCAAGCCATGGCTGGCCAGCTTTTATCCCCGCGGAGGTGCTTGTTGCCGGATTGTTGGGTCACCTTGACATGCACTGGCGCTGAGAGCGGTGTCCGAGGTTCCTCCTTCGCCCGCGTCTTGCGCTCGCGCCGTCTGTCCAGATTAAGCCCCCGTTGCATTCCAGTGGAAAGGGACAGCGACGAGTGCTCCGGGAAGAGGGGGGGGGGGGGAATTTTAGGTGTGCCTACGCATTCAACACTGAAATCCATGGCTTTGCTCCCCATTGCTTTTATATTGTCATCCGCATGAACCATTAATATGGAAAGAAAACGGAGACCTAACCCCGAACTGTTGAAAACATAAGAAGGTAATGCGCATTAACCGATTTCCTTCTATTATTTCGTAAACTTACAGAAGCTAGATGACGGTATAGAAAGATGAAGCGCCAAAAGGAGGAAACGCAAGAGAGTGACAAGGAAAAGCGCTTAGCGGCCGCCGTTTAAGCGGGGGGCGACTTCGTGTCGCTCCTCTATATCCGCTGGAAATAAAGTTTCACCAACCAACCAACTGGCAGGTTTTTTTATTGAAGGAAATACACGCTACATATATGCGTGCAGTGGCGGTGTTAACCAGAGACAGTAAACGTCACATGGCACAGAGGGCCATTAAATCGATAAAGGACATGTATGATAAGCTGAAGTAACTAAAAACGGGAACGCGGCAAAAATAAACGCAAAAAATGCGAACTGGGACACATGGTGTACAGGGCCAAAGGAAAACTAAATGACCTGTCTAAAACCCATAGGCGGCTGTAAAAAAGTGCGGCCACGTATAGTGTAACCACCACAACCACCATCTCTCTCTCTCTCTCACACACACACGCACGCACGCACACGCACACAAAATGACAGGCGGTCGGCGGGTCGACCCAAGGAAATGTGTAGCATTTCATTGCCCTTTGCATGGCACGACACATCACACACATTTATTTACATCCACCTTTATGTACACTTTGTCTTCTGTGTACTTATTTACACTTGACTCCTTTGCACACCTGATCTTTCATGTCTGACCTCCAGTATCCGTAAACAGTCGATGCTGGAGGTGGACCACTTCAATCATGTGTTTTATTTTCATCACAAAATAATGAGGATTGGCCCCGGCAAAAAGTGGAAACAATTTCCACTTGAAACAGCCTGAGCCCCCCTTATACATGACTTGCAGAGTGAGGGGACACGTGTATATATATAAAAGAGAACATGGATATGATTTGCGTGCGAAATAAACTACAAAACATTTGGTACTTAAAATGTACAGTCCGCGTCACCCTTGTGTAGAGCGCTCAGGCCGTGCACTTCCCTGCAAACAAATCAGAATATTGCCGCAGCCGCTAGGTTGTAAGGGCAACACTTCCGCGGAAGTAGTGCCAGGTAGACCCGTAAACATATTAGACATGAGCGCTTTTCCCAAAAGTCAGGGGCTGCTGTCTAATAGACATTTGATGTTTTGTTACCAGGTATGCACTGCTCGAGCGCTCTACACAAGGGATGACGCGGACTTTATACACTGTTAAATTTCTATGCACCAATGAGCCATCAAGAAACATGTCAAGCTTGGCAGTCACTAATTCACAAATATACGAGAAAAAGAAGTGCGATCAAATGCTGTCTCAAGCACAAGTAACACACATTAGGTTACCGTCGTAAACACATGTCACGAATGTCTTCAAGACTGCAGGTGTCAATACAAACATTCATAGAAAGAAGTTTATTTATTAGTGCTAGAACGTTATGGCCCAGCATTTGATGACCATATTTAGTGCGTGAGAAGGGGACGTACCAAAACTCAGGATTTCGAAGAGTGTATATTGGATCGTTTCCTATTGGAGCGCATGCATCTAGAAAGGTATCGTGGATATGAAGAAGGGACTTTTTATACCTTTGGCTAAATAATATTCGTAGAGTTTCGGAATTTTGATGATATTGAAGCGTGAAAACAAGTTATTTGTGTAGGCTTGGTAGTCTACAATTGCAATAAAACGAATTGTTTTCTTTTGCAGCGAAATATTTTTTAATGTTCGTCTCCATGGTACTGTCCCAGACCAAAAAGCAATAACTGACAGTGCAAAACAGCGCATTGTAGATTATCAGTATCGTCTGTGTATATTATGTATTCCTCTATGTTGTCGATGTTTGTGATGTCATTTATGCACAAAAGAAACAATAGCGGACCTAGAACGGTAGCCTGTGGAACACCGGTTTTAATATTTAAAAGAGATGAGGCCTGCTTTGTTTGCAATACACATTGAAAACGACGCAGCAAATATCACAACGGATGTGTGGCATCCGGTGCGCGCGCGTCGCCCTGCTATCTCCGCTCGTCTTCTCAGCACACTTCTCTCCTCACCTTCCACGGAGGCCACCCGCCGGTTTGTTCACGAGGCACCCACCCTCAGGTTGCGCAATCCTGTGCCCGCGTCAGAACCTTCCCGGTGGACGCGGTAGCCACCCTCTGGGTTTTTTCCGTGGCAACCAACTTGCGGTTTCTCCCTCTCTCCACTTTGTCACCGGCTATCCTTGGCAGGTGGCAGGCGGTTCTCGGAAGCTTCAGAGAACACCGCAGACGGGTACCTTCTTCCGACATCTGGGTTCAAAGTGTGACTTTCAATAGAGAGTTTTAGTTTCACGTACGTAGAGGCTTCACGCACGTAGAGCTCTTACGGGTGACCAGTGCGCATGCGCAGAACGCAAAGGGTATGCGCGAGTCTCACGTACGTACGTGAGATTCGGATTCTTACGTTACGGTCCTTGCGTTGCTTGCGTACGTAGCGTTTACAAATATGGCAGTGCCCTGCCCGCCCGCTTCACAGCGATAACAACTTCGTCGCTAATCCCTCGACGCGATATCGTCTTCTAAACTGCTGCATTCGCCATAGATTTGCCCATTCTTACCCTCGCATAAGGTTCCAAGCGACAAATAGCTTTTGTTTTTCAGATATAAGGGCGATTTCCCAGCTGTTAAGCCTGACGAAGCAGCGCTCCGACGCAGTTCGACTGGCTTGGCTTTGACTCGTCTTGTCTTAGAGTGGCTACAGCAGCGTCTTCATCTGTCAGTAGAAGAACGCGCGGCGTCTGTCGCGTACGTGCAACTAAAAGGGTTTGAAACTTCATGCGCGTATGCTACGTAGACTTCGCACGTTTGCGTACGTGAACTCTGTACGTACGTGAAACTAAAACTCTCTAATGGATTAGGCGTACGCGGTTCCCGGCACCGTACTCATCCTCCTAATTCAACAGCGGCCTTCTGAAAGAGGCAGTTCACTCTTGAATCACTGACATGATATAAACCCTTTCTTTTGATGTCGAAGGCTTATTTCAACTCGTGCGCAACACTGTCTCGACTTCTGTCCACAACAGCGGTTCACCTAAGCGAGGCATGCACCAACACTCTTTGCAGTGAAGCGGGAGATTACGTCCGGTGCCCATCTCAAGTGATCGGTCACATTCTCTGACACGCTCGTTCAAACACCTCCCTGTCTGACCAATGTAAACCTTACCGCATGTGAGTGGAACCTGATACACGACCCCTTCCTTGAACTCGACAAACATTTGGCCGTGCTTAGTTCCACAGGTTTGCTTTTCTGGTTTTTCGTTACTAATCCGAGGGCACAGGGCAGACAGCTTGCAAGGGCGGGGGGAAACTACGGTAACATTGAACTTATTCGCGACCTTCTTCAAATTGTATGCCACGCGGTCAGGGTACGAGACTACGGGTTTAACTCACCTGTAGCCCTCCTGGGGACCATTACTTTTGCTACCTTTTATTTCTTGTTGGCGCTTCTTTCTGTTACATGCATCAGCTATCCAAGCAAGAAGCGCTACTAGATTATGGTACATGTATCAGTCAACCGTGTCTTTGAAATTATGCACAGCACATGTGATTCATTGCTTACAATTATAGAGGGGAAAGAACTGCAGCAATAAATCAACTTGCAAATGATAACCAAGCTCGCGATCTGCGAACGCCACGCACGGTGCTCTCACCAACTAAACTACGATGGCGGCTCTCCTGCCGCCCATGTTCGAAAGTACGTGCACTGATATATGACGTATAATAGTATGATACATCACCATCTTCAATAGGATTAATTCCGCCGCTAGTTAAAGACCACTGCCACTGATCTCGAATAACCACCATCCCGCGTAAGCCGTGGCCGTCATACATCACTACTACCTCACGTCAACCTCTGCGGCCTTTTACTACGTTTGCCATCCACTACTGCTCACCCGATTACTGAGTCGGTTTCCTGTTCTGTGCAGTACATATACTGCGAAAGACTATTTGCTGGTGTTAGTCTTGCCTTCTAGCAGTGCACCGGTCATTTTTCTTTTTACAGCTCGCTGTAATAGCCCACATATTTCGTACATGAAAAAAAAAAGACTCACGGCGATTTCTCACGTTCCCGCTTTTCTTGCGGCAAGGGGGGGGGGGGGGGGGGGGGTGTCAGTGCGGTCAGTCGTGCAGCTCTACAACGCGTTATTTCATGCGATTCCTTCGGAGCAGCCGCCCTGCACTTGGAAACATTAGGAACACAGGCGTACGATGTCTACAAAGAGTTTAAGCTAGAGCTTTTTCCGATCTGCCTAGGATTGTCGAAATGTGCCTCTACGGCCGCGACCGTACTCATCGCCATGGCGAATCCACTCGCTACCTAACTGGGGGCACATTTTCGACACCTCTCCCGGGTTCCTTCTCACCATTGTGTCAGCCTTCCTACCACCAGGCCGCGTACATCATTTGAAAACACCATTGATGCGCATCGCGCCATTCTACCGTCGCAGTTTACACCAGCCTCTAGACCGTCCTCTCCACCGCGGACCCTGCACCAACCTCGTGTGCCTCTTTTAATACCCGCCATCAGGAAAAAGGTCGATTTATCGCCGGCAGAACTGCAACAAGTCAAACTTCAATATTTCCATTAGCATCACGAAAACCGGCTGCACGTCTACACCGACGGCTCAGTGAGCCCCATCGATTCTTTGGACTTCGTGGTCATCCCCGCAAGGTGTACCAAACTCAGTTTAAGAGAACTCATTGTACTTCCTCGACGGGTGCGGAACTAACCGCTCTTCGTGTCGCCGTTGAGCTTACCAGTAAGGAAAGCCTCCAACAGTGGTCTATTTTCACTGATTCGAATATGGTCTATTGACGACTAGCCTTTACGAAAGCCTGCCTAGTCATTTGGCTGATTGAACTCTGAGGTTGCCCTGATTCTGTTACCGATTGCCTTAGTAAATACCTTGTTGGCAACGGTCTGTAATTTTTAAAGTCCTAGACGTTTCTTTTCTTATGGATTAAAATCATGCTAGCTAAAATCAAGGGAAGGAAATGCAGTTGGATGAGCCGTGTAATGGGGGAACAGGTAACAGATGGTCGGTTAGAGCAAAGAAGAGAAAATTAATAGCCAAACTAGGTTGCGGCTTAGGAAAAGCAGTATAGACATCAAATTTCGGTTCCTTGTTTAACTGTGTGTAATGATGCATCTGACATTATACTATATACATGGATAACCCTGTAGTATTCACCGATGACGACTAAATAATTTATAATTGAACTGCTTCTCTCGCCTTTTTCCATTTCAACAGCCTAATGATGGCTATGACGTCAAAGTTCATTATAGGTCTCGCGAGACACGAAGAAAATTGCAATATACAAGGTGTTCGAAGTTAGACTTTTTGGATTCTTAAAAAAAATACAAAGAGCACTACAAACAATTTGATTTTGTACATTAAATATGCGGTCAGGCGGACGCAAATTGTGAGGATAATTTTCATCCTAATATCAGCAATTAAGTAAATGCAGTAATTAAAATTTTGTTCACTGCAGTTAGTATGCATGTTTATATTGAAAACTTAGAGTGGCATTTGATGACTATTCTATTTTGTACAATTCTACTAACGCTCCTGTGTCCAAAGATAGGCACGGCTAAAATTTCAGCCCAATCCGTCTAATTAAAGGGCTCATGACATGGTCGTTCTTCATATTGCAGTTTTGTGCTTCGGCAACTGATACAAGATCCTAAGATTGAATTTCCAAAGTTTGGGTTCCCAGGATGCGCTTTATATTAAAAAAAAATGCGACCGAAATTGAGACCGGTAAAATCCTCCCACGTATACTGTCAGCGACCGCCATATTTAACGCTCTCGTGGCGTCGCAAGTGCATACACAGAGCGACGTCGTACGTCTGTTATCGTTGCTGCAATGGGGGCAGCGAGCTCTCTCCTGTCCCCTGCACTTTCGCTGGCGATTGAACTTGCAGTCGTCCCTCATATATAAGTGACTGGTGCCGCAAAAGCGATAACGGTGACTATAGCTTTTTTTTTTTTTTCGGTGTAGGAATGGTCCGGTCACACTACGCCGATGCGACGCTGATGCGACGCCGATCGGCGGTCGGTGGGCTGGTCGGTACGCAGATGCCGTCGCTAACGCTCCGGTCTGTCAATTTAGACCAACGACATCAGCAACACCAACGCCAGCGTATCGTAGTAGCGTAAAGAGTGAACTTAGTGGGAACTGGCAGAGTGTGGTGGGGGAATAGTTGGCATGACATTCTATAAACTTAAAAAAATTTTAAACTTATTGGACATTGGACCGCATGCTAGCCACGGTGACATACGCGACATGCGTGCACCGGCGAAGATGTGCTTTCAGTCGGCGCCTGCGCATAGAACTGAACACCGAGGCAAGCGACACGGGCAAAAAACACCGCGCGACGCTGGCGCTCGTCGCTCGCCGCCATTACTCCCTGGTGCGATGCAGTTGTTGCGTATGACGCTCCGTCTAACAAGAAAGTGGAGCTCTTATAGACTATATTTTGGAGCTTTTGTCCGGATCTGAATATTTCTACTACTGGAAAAAGCCTACCCATTGCCACAGCTAGCCTAGCTCGTCCGTAGTTCTGTCTCTGAGCTATATCTCCGGTTCTCATAATTTTTCAGCGCCACAAAAGAACGGAATCAGTGGATCGATACTATATTTCTCAGCTGCGAGCCAGCTCATGAATTTATGAGCCCATGCATCCTTTTACTGAGAAGAGTTGCGGAGCTTTTCTTCCGTCCTTATCACCAGCCCAGCCTTATACTGCTAAATTTATTCTGACGGGTCCTCACAAGGCAGCCAGCTAACCTTAAACTCGTGTTCTTGAGCTGTAGCTAGTTACGACGCTACTTTGATATCCGTCCTGCGGCGATACTACAGGAAACGCGCAGAGATATCCCCCAACCAAGTTCGGAGGAAATAAAAATACACAGCAAACGCGCGTGCTAACTTCATGTCGGCGGTCTTAATTTCCTTGTTTCGAACGTTTGCAAAGGTGCGGTCCGCTCCGTTCATAATTTCCGCCGCAAAGGTGCCCGTTTACATTCGCATTCATTTTCGCTGTCCTTTTCACGATGAAGAAAATGCAGCCAAAAAGGAAAGGTCACAGACACTGTGTCAACAAGAGGGAATTATTTCTCCGCGCTTACTTCCGTGCATATGCTGTTCGAGGCGTAGCAAGCGTATTTATGCATGCAAATTCAACGCATTAATTATAACTCAGCGGTGGCTAACCTTTGGTGGTGCGTAATAGAGGTTCTCTATTCGCATACATTAGCCAATTACCTGCAGTTCCTGAATAATAAATTCCTGCGGGTGGTCTCCAGGCTCGGGAGATTGCTTATTAAACGCATACTTCCTGACGGGTCAGCGTGAGGCACCTGATTCCTCAGTGCTTTCTTTTTGCTAGGGATTATGAATATTCGACACAGCGGCCAGAAATAATTATGCATGGACGCTGTACAAATTAATTCCAGCATCCCGGAGCAAATTGCTTTGCTTTTTCTTTGCCGTAGCTTCGTTCGCCTTTAGCAAAGTTTTGCAGGAGCTTGTATTCGGTCTCCCGGTGCGAAATAAAATGCTAGGCGTGACAAGAACGACTCCAGTGCATGTACTGACCTGCACCTAGCAAGTGCATATAGTGTAGCGTATAGCAAGTGCATATAGCAAGTGCACCTAGCAAGTGAGGCGTGAGAAGATGTGTTTGATCAGTGGGGCCACGCGAAACCGGCACATGTTCGTCCCACACGCAATATGCAAAAAGAACCTAGATGGAAAATTCATGAGTACTTCCCATCTGAAAATTTTGTGCGGCCTATGCTGTGTGGGCTTAAGAGATGACAGAAAATGTGCTTAAAAGGCCACTGACCATAGCAGTGTGTGCGTGAAGGGATGGTAGACAAAAAAAAAGTAAATGCATTCAAGAGGAACGCAACAGTGAATTCGTAATTAAGGACGGATTTTTAAATACTGATTCGTCCCGGTCATAAGAAGCAGAAATGCTCTGTCCAGCACTACGCTGAGTGTCGTTGTATTCATGTTATTCATTTTTTGACGAAAACGTCTCTTGAGGCGAAGTCAGTGAAGCCAAAAAAAAATCCCATTCCTTGCTGTTTCCTGCCAAAGAATAACAGCGACAGCTCAGACAGTGCATGCTCTGCTGCACACATTTTGTAGAGTCACACTGCCCGAACACATACTCCAGGTCTCTGCAGAAGTTATCTCTGCACTTGATAGGAATATGATAATTGAACTGCGGCGTAAAATATCGACAGCTAACACTGAGTATAATAATAATAATTGTTTTTTTGGGGAAAGGAAATGGCGCAGTATCTGTCTCGCACCTCGGCGGACACCTGAACCGCGCCGTCAGAGAAGGGATAAAGGAGGGAGTGAAAGAAGAAAGGAATAGAGAGGTGCCGTAGTGGAGGGCTCCGGAATAATTTCGACCTCCTGGGGACCTTTATCGTGCACTGACATCGCATAGCACACGGACGCCTTAGCGTTTTACCTCCATCGAAACGCGGCCGCCGGGGTCGGGTTCGAACCCGGCAACTTCGGATCAGTAGCCGAACTCCTAACCACTGAGCCACCGCGGCGGGTCCAACACTAGGTATAGCCCTTGGTTTTGGAATAAAACCCTATTTTACCCTATTCCTGCACTCGGAACGCACTTTTTAAAAGTCGGGTCAAACCCGATTTCTCCGCCCAAATGCCCCTTCTACAGTACACACAAGGGCAAGTAAATGAGGGGCTCGTTAAGATAATACATGCATACGAAAGGAGACAAAGAACGTACGTTTTCCTGAACAAAGCTGAGGACATCGAAATTAGCTGATATGTTGGTCCAACTGGTGATCTTAGACCTCCTTTAACGCTTCTTATTGACGACTTCGCCTAATTTGAGGGTATGTTCGAAAAGTAACTTTTAGAAGCGAGACGCCAAAGCACAGGTACTGGCGAGGCATTTGTTTGGCATCATGTGTCACGCGCTATCCACTATAACGACGTCGTGCTTCGTGGCTATTTCCCGTTTAAAATAGTCCCTGTAATTTTTATTGACTGTTTTCGCACTCTACAAGGCAGGCAGGTCTTGCATGCTCGCGTTGTGCTGCGTACGAAGTGACAGCTTACGCGACGAAATAATTTTAATAGATGAAACGGAATCTGATTTTTGTGAAGTTTTTTTTCTGCGCAACCTGTCATTTCCCCGTTGTTTCTGGTATATTCAGCAAAAGATACGGCATTTTGTTACGGCAAACTAGTTACGGCAGCCATTTTGTTACGGAAAACTACAGCAAGCTAGATACGGCAAACTAGTGCATATAGTGAATTGCCTGAAAGGACCCGAAAAAGCACCTTAATTTTGGGAATTTTTGCTGAATAACCAGATTTTTACCCGAATTTGCACTAATAAAATGCCGTCAGATTTTTACCTCCCCAAGGAATGAAAAAATAAAGCCCGAAAATGAAGAGCACTACGTATAGGTCGTTTTTAAATATCAGATCGAACATCTGTTCGATTGACTGTGGTTGGTGGTGTATCGGCGTCCGTGTCCTGGGTTGTGTATCGGTGTCCGTGTCCGTGTCGTGTTTCGATGTAGGTGAAGTGCAAAATGCTCCCGAGCACTGTGCAGAGTGAGTGTACTTTTGAGAACGCAAGGTGGTCGAATACTATTCCGCTGCTTTCCACTTTGGTGCTTCTTTCTCTCTCATCTTTCACTGCCTCCTTCACCACTTCCCTCACGGAGGTGTCCACGGAGAAGTTACAGTTAGCGCGCCTTTCCGTTCCCCAAAACCATCTTTTTTTTCTAATTTCTCCCTCACAATGCGATTGATGTGTGCACGAAGAGTGAGTCAGTTATTGCGCTTTTCCTCATTGCCAGTGTCTTCCCTCTTCAGGCTTCTCCCTTTTCTGAACTCACGGATGTCGTCCCGCGAACGCACATGCGTCCGCTAGGTTCGCTCACTAGTGAAGGCTGTCGCCTTAAAAATGGAGGGGTTGAAAGAAGAGATCACGCTTTTTTAGTTATACTGGGTTGAGGGAAAAGGGGGGAAGAGCAACGAAAGAAACCTCAAGGATCAAGATTATAAGCATATGCAATTGAAACTAAATGTTCATCTAATTAATAAAAGTTTATACCAAACAGGAGGCAGGCGATAATTTGTTGGTCCGGAAATAGTGAAACGATGATACCGACTGACATTGAATAAAATCTGCATCCTCTCCGTAGTCCATGCGCTTTCTAACAAAGGTGAGAACAGCGAAAAAGAAAGTATAAAATGTTTTTTAAGGAAGTAGCGGCTAATAAAAAAAAATGAGCGTAATAAAAGAAGGCAGTAAAAACTTGCACTCTTTCAGCAAAACCCTCAAGTTCTTCGACAAAGAAACAACCACTAATTATTTATATTAATAAAAATTGACTAAATAAATAGCTGAAATTCACTAACTTATTTATCAACGGACAGATAGTGGTTTACTTTATAAGGTTTTTTTTTTTTTTAAGGAAGAGCAGAACACAACGTAGACCTAAGCACGGCAAGTTGAACATCCAGGAAAAGTTCGAAGCAGGCCATTGCGGATAACCACTTATTACATTTTACCTTTCCATTTCAGTAGGTTGGATTCATTTAAAATTTTGGCTTCGGTTTTTTTTTTTTTGGCTGCCTGCAGTACCCATGTGGAGTGGGCATGGGATATTTTATTCTTTCAAGATTAATTTCGTGAGGCGAGCACTAGATTCAAGTGTAGGCACAAATATTTTGTTACTGCGCGCATGCGTGTAGAGCTCGACCACTGTAAAAGTGACCATCGAATTGATAACTAACTGAGTATATTGTCCCTCGAAACCATTTGGAAATCGCACATGAATTCGTTCTGGAATTAGTCGCAGCTGTATCGCTGGCCAGGGGAGACACAGGCCGAAGACTTCCAGCGTCGAGACGCTGTCCAAGAAGCCGACCAATCACGAAGGACGTCAAGTGCAAAAAGCTTTTTTCAGTTTCGACCTCGACACTTTCGGGGGTTTCGGAGGAAATTAATCGCCACCATCTTTCATCTGCACGCGTTTTCAGGAAGTTTGCATCAATGACTGCAACAACAGCATTCGCAGAGCTGGTCGCGTGCATAAATTCTGCCTTCACATTTCAGTGAACTGTCTTTGCGGATGTCGGTTGGTGACTGAAATCATCTCCTCGGCTGGCGGTACAGAGACTCTATAATACAATGATTCGTGGCTTTCATTTGGATGGTACTGTTGTCCGTCAGTGCCGAATGGCCGAGGCTGAGCCGCGTGAAGGGGCTGGAATCAACGACAATGATTTCAAGAGTCGTACGCACTGCAGCACGGATGAGACAGGACAGGTACATTATCCGCAGCCAAGGTGCCGGCCTGACCCATACGTGGGAGAAGCATACTGAATCCTGGACCTGTATTCTTTTGATACTTCCGCTATAGCACCACTTTGTCTGTCTGCCAAGGACGCATGCCTTTTCCCGAGTGTTACATGGTTCTTGCGCACACAAAAGTGGCCCGCCTCGTTAATGTTTAGCGCATCAGCAACGTTGAGCACGCGTTATTTTCTGGAGTTTGAAATGAGGCAATCGGAAACTGTTTTGCCCAGTAAAGGAACCAACCGAAGGGAAGGCCTGGTAAAGCACTGGGAAGCGAAGAACAGCCACTCTTTTCAACCTAATGCCGACTTTCGAGGAGTCCTCCACCTGCTTTCGGCGTGCTTGACTCAAGACGCATCCGAACTCTTGAGCATGAGGTGGGCGTCGTCAGCGAGCACCAGAGCTCGGCTGCGCCCAGTTTTTTCTCCCCGCTTTCGCGTTGCGCAAAACGCTTGACCGGCGCGAGGTCCGGCCGCGACCGATAAAGAACTTAGCAACGCGCGTTCGAACGAACTTTCATCTCGAGTTCTCGAAATCTTTCGAAACGGCAGCGAGTGATCTGCGCTGCGAGTCTTCCACCGGCTCGGTGGGCAATTTCCGTCCGCGCGCGCGCGCGTTCGGGTATCTGCGTTTTTTCATGCAAAAAAGGAGGAGAAAAGTTCACTTTACTCGGAATCACTCGAGCCCGGCGCTTTGCGCTGCGGCGTTGATAACTGTGCAGTTCTCTGCCCTGTGAGGCCAGGACAAGAGAGGTCTGTGTGGGCTGAACAAGGGAGGCAAGGACGAGCTCCCGATTCGGACTGCCTGGGTCGTTCCGCGCTGCGCGATTGCGATGAGCCACCGGCAGCACTGGTGGGACGTGTGCGCAGCGACTGACCTCATCGACGTGTTACGTCGCTGGGAGGCTGCATCGCTGAAGACAACGAATGGCCAAAGAGTCATCCAGTGTGTGCCTACCGTGCGCGACCTCTGTCTGTCATTCTCACTCGCACAACGCATGGTGTAGAGGTCCAGCTGCAATTGCCTAATCTTGACTTTGCGCTTTCGGTATACTGGCAATAACGACGCAATCGTAAAATGCACGAGGAGCTCATTATTTTGGTAAACGACCTCAGATGACTTAATAAACATCTGTAATGACTCATGTTAAAATGTAATCTGATCTTCTTTCGAGTGAAGGGGGGGGGGGGGGAATTACGGAGGGCACTTAAGACTGCTTACGTGCGTTGAATGCGCAAGCATTCCCTCATTGTGAGCTCTGTTGCGAGGTTCATTAAAGATTCCTTTCTAATGACACACCTACTCATGAACATGGAGTCGTAAGGAAACGCATGATAAGAAGCAACGGACATTTGTGGCGTGTGCGTTGCATGCACGCCTCGCAATTTGAAGGTCCCTGGTTCAATTCCTATACCTTTGGAATAAATTTTATTTTTCTTCTTTGCTGTAGACGTCACTATCTGTGGTCTACTGCTGACGTGAGGCGAGAGCATGGTGACGTCACAGGAATTTTGTGCTATGGACGCCGACGGATGGCTGCTTTTGTGCTAATTGGATATATTATTGCTTTGGCACTAAAAAAGTAAGTCTAAAAATAGACGCCGGGCTTACTAGTGAAGGCGTTGACGGTCGCCGGGCGCGAATTTGGGGCGTATATAGTGGTCATGCAAATGATAGGACTCGGGGCCCCACGTTCTGAAGATCAGAATGGCGCCTGGTCCACGCGTGCGGCAGTGTCCTGCGGGTCGGTTTCTGCGCCTCTAAAGTGGCGATGGTCGTGGCCGCCAGCTGGCGCCGACCGCCAATGTGAGACGCGTCGGCCAGGGCGTGCTCCGGCGCTGCCAAACCGCTCGCGCACAGCGGTCGCGCGCGAACGCCTCGGTAAGCTTGGCCAGGAGCCACGCGCTCCAGTCGTTTTGAGCGCACGCTTTGGCGTCAATACACCGAATGCGGCCGCGGCGGTCGCTCGGTTGGTTGGTCGGTCGGCCGGTTCTATTCGTTCGCGATTTCAAATTGGACTGCCGGAGCAAAGCTGTTTAAAAGCGGGCGCACACTCGCGTTGCACCGTCGTGTAGCAAAACGTGATTCCAAAGCCAGTTTGGAAACATTTACGACGAAGAGAGGGAGAGTGGAGGGCGGGAAAGGAAGAAAGAAATCGCCTCGTTTGGGAAAGCTTTTTTTTTTTTCGTCACGCTTGGCGTGTAAGCGCAGCGTCCTTCCTGCGCGGTGGGCTGCGCTTCATCACGCGCGTCGCTATTTTCGGCAGAAAGAAAAAAAAAAGATCCTGCCTGATGTGCACAATGTTTCGTCAGAGCGAGTTTTGAAAACGCTCGAGGTGTTTCGAGCTGTTTTGTTTGTGAGGGGGTGGGCGAGTGAGCGGCGGGCGATCCCATCGTCCCGAGTTTCCGGTGTCGCTGAGCGTGTTTCGTTCAAACGCTGGACGCGCAAATGCATTTTCTCCCCAAACGTCTATATCAAGAGTTTTCCAGTCGCCGGTCTGCGAAATTTTCTCTCGTTATTTTTTTTTTAGGAAGCATGCAAAGCCTGATAAGATGGTAGTACTAGAAAAAGAATACCGTGTTTCCTTTTCTGTCCTCCTTTAAGTGGTTTCAGAAGATTCTGTAGCTGAACACAGGAAGAAGATAGCAGCGAAGGTAAAGGAGCCGACAGAGCAGAAAGAATTACGGAGGAAACAAGCTGTAAGAAAAAAAAAGGAATAACAAGGTGGAACCAGCCAAGTGCCAGAAGTCCTGGCGATGTCTAAACAGCTGTCGTGACTGAAGACAAAAACCGTTGAGGTTTTTCGTTACAACGCAACAAACCGGCGGTCGTAACCTTCTTAGCAAATTTCTTCGTATAGAATTGTAGACACAAAACGGGTGCTCGATCTCACGGTCTGCGAGGGTCGGACGAGTCGTGCAAATCAAGCGTGAGATGTAACCATTGTTTTCTGATCTCGTCATAACTGTCACTAAAATAAGGAGAGCAACAGGAATATAGCAGTGGCTAGAAGGTAACCAGCTCAAGAAGAATAAATTAATAAGTTAATTAGCAGGTTGTAACTGTCGTGAGACAAAAATCTGCTAGGATGGTTGCTACCTGTAGCATGAATTTCAGAGACTGCAACTACATAGGGTGTTTCACCTAAGACTTTAAACAATGAAATCTAAGGTCTGACGAAGTCTCGTCTGGTCGGGTAGTAAGTAACTCATTTCAACAGAAAAAAAAAGGCAGACGCTGACCAAAGGTTTTTGTCAAAACAGACGTTTCGGCTTCCATGCGGAAACCTTGTTCACTAAATTTTTAATGTAGAACCGCGACGCTTAAATAGGCTTCAATAATTGTCCCAGGCATCTTGCATAGGTTGGTGGGAGATTGCCGATGTTACGATTTAAAATTCCCGCGCTCGCCGATGTAAACATAGTCGCACTTGGCGCAGGGGATTCTGTACACAACACCCGGAAAATTTTCTTTCTTTAGTTTGTCCTTGACATTCACGAGCTCGTGCCGTAACTTGCGGGCGGGAACGTGGGAAAGGTGCACGTCGTGGGAACGTGGGAACGTGGGAAACGTGCAAGACTTTAAAAAATTTTAAAATTATGCTTTTTGAGTTAGAAGAGCGCTTTTTTTTTCGCATAGCATTATCAGTGGTGTAGTACATCAGAATGCAGTATCAGGCTGATTAAATAATATTGAATAAACTTTTAAACTATTACTGTTAGGGTCCTTAATTATTGACAGGCGTGCGGCACACCGTAAGTAATATCCATATCAGTTTTCAGAATTTCGAAAACGCGGTTACCCTGCGCGCTGGTACCCAACAAATTTTGGCACTGGAAAGATTGCTTTACCTGCAAGCTTCTCGAGAGCGCATGTATTTTGGCGCGATGCAGGCGAAATTTGTTGGGCCACAGCACCGGGGGCTACCGCGCTTTCGAAATTCTGAAAACTGATATGGATACTACTTACGGTGGGCTACACGCCTCGCAATAATTAAGGAGCCTAACAATAATAGTTTGAAAGTTAGCTGTTCAGTATATTTTAGCGAGCCTGCTAGTAAGCACTACTTAGCTGTATTAAGATGTATAACACTACTGACAATGTTATGCCGAAAAAAGCGCTCTTCTAACTCAAAAAACCTATGTCTAAAAATTGTGTAAAGTCTTAGGTGAAACACCCTGTATATTCTCGTCAGACCGGAGCGTAAGTTAATCCAAATACTACATTTCTGAAGTCTGGGTGTTCCCCACGAATGCGCACACCATTCCTCCGCTACGAGTTTTCTCCATGCTCTCTGCTACGAGCCTTGGTGCCTTAAGAAACATTTAAGGCTGTCTTCTGACGCATGTTTAGTTGAATACATGTATGTACCTCCGGCAGCACGCTTAACACGAACGCTCGAGCGCGTGTCTTCCACTCACATAAGCGCCGCTGGGTCTGAGACAATGTTAGGGTGGAAGCAGGCACCAGCTGTCTCCAACCGCCGCAGAAGCACCGTGCAGCATAGTCTCGGACCCAGCGCTCAGAGGCTCTAATGTCAGTGCAGGACGCGCACTCGAGCGTTCGTGTTAAGCGTGCTGTACGACAGAATGCGTATTTGAGTCAAAGTTACAAATAGTCTCCTGATAAAGCACGAGCAGCTTGAGAGCTTTTTGAGCACTGGGAGCAGAAAGATGATTTGGGCAACGCAGCCAGCCAACTTTCAGTGCCCCTCAGAATGCCCCCATTGTTGCACAGTTCCTGAAAAGTTCACTATGTAGAAGCACAGTAACTTTTTTGGACTTCCCTTAGGCTGCAGAAGTTATGCGCTTTTTTTTTAGTTCCGTAAAAGACAAATGTGCACCATAATTAGTGGTTGGAATTTTCGCTTTTTGTTTTTGTTTTGTGAAACTTCGGCGCGCTTTTTTCGGCGAATGTTATTTCCCGCGGATGAATTAGTGGCTTTTTTTTCTGTTAATGTAATGTGTTATTCCTCTGCGTCAAAAGTCACTTCAGTATCTTGGCCTTTTTGTACGCCTGAGGTTCGATTTACCATCGACTAAGCAAAAATGGTCGTTATTTACTGGCAAAACCCATATAAGTTAAGGTTAAAATCTAAAAGGTGGTTTCCCGCGTTGTTATCGCCGGATTGTTGTGCTAGGTCCGGCGAAAGGGCGGGGCATCACGTGGTCTGCGTGTTGACGTCAGTGGTGGAACTGCCGCATAACAGTCGCGGCAGTCAGAACATACCAGAACGGAACATTTTTCGTGACGCTTATGCATGGCTTGGAATGGCCTTACATGCAGTAGAGAAACCTGCTTAACCAAGTAACTGCCATAAATTCAGAAACAAAACAGTCTGTAGATAATTTGCCCCTTTCTGCCTACTGTATACTCTCGTAGTCTTTTTTTTTTTTGTACTCATGATTTCAATAATCCTGCTTATACGCTGTGAGGCGTTTTTTTTTCTTCATGCTGCTCACGTTTCTTCCAGTTATTGAGCCTTTGAATATTTTTTCTCTGCTCCTTGCAGGCTTTCTGTATAGAATTTCCGCTGCATTTCATGCAGACTTCTTTTTATATGCGTTGTGTAACTATACCCTTTTGTTGTCTGCACCTTTGTTATGCTCATTGGCGTCACTTGAGCTATAGCCCCCGCTGAGGCTGCAGTATTTGCAGGTTAATTGATTAATTAATTAATTCATTACAGTGAGACCGTGCTGCTCTAGCAGACCACGTTTGGCGACGATTTGGAGCATCCCACGCGCAGAGGCGTGCAAGGTAAGGAAACGTTACCTCAAAACGCACAACTGGGCTACACAATCTAACAGCGTACGCCATCTTGAAACTCCCCTGGCTTCGCTTCCGCACTTAGTTGATTTTCTCCTGTGACTAAGTGTAACTCCTAATCGATAGCTAGCCTGCTGCAGCGTGTCTGTCACGGATACCGACCTTTCTCGGTTAAAACTTAATTTCGAAAATAAAATTGAACGTACTTTTATTGTTTTTTTCCCCTTAAAACCGAACAGTCCAAACCATAATCATAATGTGCGCGGTGTCTTACAAGGATATATACCTGTTTCAGGTAAGACGTCCTGCCGTTTCAAAAATACGCTTTTTCAGTTAGAAGAGTGCTTTTTTCGGCATCTCATTGTCAGCGGTGTAGCGCATCAGAATGCAGCTAAAACGTTCTAACTAGTAGGCTAGTTAACTAATATTAAATAGGTAACTTTTCAACTATTACTATTAGTGCCCTTATTTATTGGGAGGCGTGTACCCACCGTAAGTAACGTCTATATCAGTTTTTAGAATCTCTTAAACGCAGGTAACTTCGGCTCTTTGGCCCACATATTCCTACATCGCGCTAGAATGCGTGCACTTTCGAAAAGCTTGACACAACTAGTTTGTTCTCTAGTATGCGCTGCTCAGTCTACGCGCCTCCGTCGTTCCGCCCGGGTTGGCGGGACACATAGCAGTGTAGATTCTCGCCGCTGAATCTGCCTCGCCTCTGCTTCCGCTGCACGCACTACTGGGTCTTCGATATCTGTGTGGTTGTATCTCGGGGCTAGCGGCGCGTGCATCTGGATGTTTTCTTGGCACACTCTTCCTGCCTCGAAGGCACGACGAACTGGGTCTTCGCGAATTCGGCGCTTCCGTTCGCCATCTCGTGCTCGCCGCAAAGGTTTGCGTCCACGGGGCCTGGTACCTCCATGAGGTGCGAAGCTCTCGCTCAAGAGGTTATTTGGCCAAACGGTTTATTATTTCTTGCGGATCATGTCATCACAGAAAAGGCTCGTACACACCTGGCGTCCGGCAGTGGGCACCTCCTTCACCCCCTCTCCCTCCGCACGTGACCTTCCACTCGTTCACCTCCTCGTACTACTTCGCCACAGCTACGCTAACAACACCGAGATCGGAGTGAACGCGCAAAGCACAGCCGTGTATTGTGCGATGTCAGTGCACGTTAACGAAACCCAGGGGGCGGAGCAATTAATGCAGAGCTCTCCACTACGGCTCCTCCTTCATCCATTCCCTCAAGGCGCGGTTGAGTTGTCCACCGAAGAGGAACCAATTTCGTCATGGAACGGGTCATTAACAGCTGCCATAGCTGTTATATCTGGACGTAACAAGAGCTTCCGGCAGGGAGACGCGACCTCGCCAATGCTGTTCACCGCCTGTTTACGGGAGGTGTTCCGAGGCCTGGATTGGGAACAGTTGGGGATAGGACTTAATGGAGAGTAGCTTAGTAATTTGCGATTCACTGATGACGTTGCATTGCTAAGTTACTCAGGAGATGGGCTGCAAAGAGAATGACCAATGAGTTAGACAGGCAGAGCAGAACGCTAGGCCTTAAAATTAAGATGCTGAAAACCAAAGTAATGTTGACCAGTCTAGCAAGGAAACAGCAGTTCACAATCGGTAGCGAGGTGCAGGATGTGGTAAGGGAATACGTCTACTTGGGGCAGGCAGTGGCCGCTGATCCGGGTCATGAGAGAGAAATAACTAGAAGAATAAAAAGTGGGGGCCTGTTCCATGTGTTGACGGAGCAGCTGCGCAAGACCTCCGCCGTTGGCGCTCCATCAAAGGTTGATGCTTCACACATACCTCGGGGTTTTCAGCTTTGCTAGTTAAGCAGTGCTTTCGCACTGAAAATCGGCTCCCTGGACAGCTTGGAACTTTTGATTTTTCATTTATTTCGTGCTTCGCGTTCATCTGACATACACAGATGTGTCCCCAATACAGCGCACTTCCGGTCTTTAGAATTATTACACAATAAGAGCTAGATAAGAACACTGCCAGTTTTGTAATATTTCTGCCCTCCTGTCGCTCTTTTGGTGTCTCTTGGCAGCGGGAAGTTCATTCTGTGCCCGATTCCTTAGTTTACACTCAAAAACTTAAGATGCTTCAAGCGATATTTTCACTACCCTCTTGCATTAACGAAATCTGACACCGCCACGCGCGTTGCCTCCTCGTTTGCCGGCCACTGCTTCTCGCGAACATAGCAGCCCTTGCAGCAGGCGTAATCGGCAGGGAAAGGACACGACGTGGATGGGAGAAAGGGCAGGAAGGACCGGAGCGCACAAAAGAGGCACGCAGCCGCTACCAGGCTCGTATAAGCAATGAGCTTCAGCAGTGTAAATTCAGCGACAGCGCCCCCAAGACGCACGCCTCGGAGGCGCCTGGACTAAATGTATCGGGCCGGGACCTGACGCCCCTTCGGACGTCGTCGGTCGTAAAGGGGCCTTACAAAGAGGTTCCCTTACGACCAATCATGGTGCATCCTTCACGCTGTGCATTTTCTGCCTCCTCCCCTGCTTACGTGCTTCCCCCACTCGCTTTTGTCGCTGACGCTCGCCTCGCCCAGCCAGAGTCCTTATCGCCTTGTCCAGCTGGGCCTCGCCTGCGATAAGGTCACCGGGCCTTCGCTATTACTTCGTCAGCGTGATGATGGGCGAACATATAGCCAGGCAGGGCGCGTCCTCAGGCGGTCACATTTGTTTCACTTTCAACCAACCCGTCGCCAAACTTCCCCACTTTCGCAACGAACGATTTTCTGTTAAGTCTCTCTTCGCAGAAAGGTGAAGCGGCAAGTAGCGGGACACGTTTCACGGAAACATGGGAGGGGAAGGCGTGAAGCATTATCGAAGTACTAACTGTTTTTTTTTCTTCTATGCAGTTGCTTTCTTTTTCAACTACGTGGCGAAGAAAGGCGGTACGTAGATTTAGCTCCTTAGCACAGTTTCTACGGCAAACGTCGTATATGCGCCTTCTGTGTCCGAGTCTTTACCGCCGTTTTATGGCGAGCGCAAAACAACAAGCAGGCCTTACGAGGGAGCCGTAAACTTGCTGTGAGCGCAAATACCGCCTCTCGCGTGTGAGCCTACGCGTCTAAAAAAATATTTAAAGCAGCCCAACTGATAAAAAAAAAAGACATGCATGGCCTAACGACCCGTCACTTCGCTTTCTGTTCGTTCTCGCTTTTCTTTCTTTCTTGCTCTAAAACAACTTGCCAGTGAAGAAGGTCGCTTTCGAGCTTATGTTCTGCACGTACTTTGCTGAGTTGTTATGCATTTATTTTCGTCAAACGTAGCGAATTCTTTGCCATCTATTGCTGCGAAATTTCTCCAAAGTTCTCATCTTGACCCGCGGTATGTGGACACAGCTTCGGCAGTACATCGAGTACATATTTGGGAAAGAAGGGGACACCACGAACCAGATGTGAAATGCTCCTGTCTCTTTAGCATTTACATAAGCAAATGATTTACTAAAGGTCACACGCACTCTCTGTCTACAAGCCCTAGATGCATCTTGCAATTCTCCTGACGGTATCTGCACTCACCTAGTAAACATTACATACATCGCTTTACGAACTTTCTCGTGGAGCAGGGTGCTGTTCAACTCTATGTTTCGCTTTCGGTTGGTACAACTTTAGTGTCCAGAAACTTAAGTGCTTCCTTTTAATCATTCTCTTAAGAAATTGTGTCCGCCATTGACGCGACTATACTACGTCTTACAAGTTTATGCAGTGAAGTGGAAGCTATGAGCGCGAGGCGACAACACCTGTGCGTTTGGCTGGCGAGCGCATGAGGACATTAGGCATATAGAACCCGTCACCTTGCTTTCGCGGTGTTCTCTCCACAGCGAACAAGCTGGAGACGGACTACAGAAACTACAGAGGCAAGGTTTCACAAGAGCGCCTTCGCTCGCGACAACCCAATGGGCTGATCCCACGAGACACGGCACCTCCGGATGCCTCAGCATGACGCGCAGAGAACGCAACCGCGCTCTGTCCGGCCTAAGCGAATCTAACAGCAAACTGCCCAGTGCCCAGCTCTCTCTGCGCTGGAGACGTCAGTTGCGCAGCAGCGCATCGCGTTTCCTGCTTGTGTTCTTCGTGCTGCTCCCACTGAGGGGCATCCCTAAGCAGCGGTCGCGCATCCACTTGCCGTACCATCTCTACGCACGGGCTTCGCGCCGGCGGTGTTTTTTTTTTTTTTTTTGCTGGCCCCTTGTTTGCGCCAGAGTGTTCCGGCGCGGGCTCTCATCAGAAGTGCGGAAGGATCGACGCGTTGGTTCCGGGATTAAGGGCTTGTTAGGCCGACTACAGACCCGCCATGGCTGCGGGTGGCAGCGCTACCCCGGGAGCCCTGACAACCGGCGCTCGCCACGACTGCGCCGGGGCAATCCGCGTCGTTACATTGGCCAGCTTGCGAGAACAGGCTGACTGCCGCTAGCAGCGTCAGGCGCACTGTCGTGTCGGCAGGCTTCCCGCGGAATAATGAGGCACGCACTCACATGTTCGCCCACCCTCGGTCTTTCTGGGCTTGCTGCCGGACTGTGACACGCGCACGCCAGTGTAATGGCGGTACCCAGAGCGACTGTCGTTAGGAGAGGCCAGGGTTGATTCGCGCTAGCGCAGGCGCCGAAGGGACCATTGCATTTTTTTCTGAGGCACGTGCATCGCTAGCAATTGTGGGGTGACAGTTGATCAGTAAACCTTATAAAGTTAATGAGTGCCTGCATGGTACGCCGGGTCTTAGCCCATGGCCTAAACTCCTAGGCAAGCGCGTAGGCCTTCTGAGCGCAGAACTGAACCAACTCGCAGAAGTCACGAAACGAAACAGCGAATAGAACTGGCCTACACTCGTCCGGTGTCTACTGGCAATTATCATAGTGTACTTGGCGGGAGCGGCGAAATAAAAAGGAATGGCCACCCGACAGTGAGGAAGAAGTGTGCTATTGTAATATGTACTCTGAAAGAATTCGCAGCCACCAGCCATGCTCTTGCGATAGTGGAGCCACGAGCACGACGTCCTTCAGTATACTAGAAATAGAAAAAAAAAACTTCCTGCACGTTGCAAGACCAATTCGAAACTATGCTGCCGCGGAGGTTGCTCGGCTGATGCCTCAGATCATTCGCTCATCGTTGCGAGGCTGTGGATGGTGCGCCTGACCGGTGTTTGTGGGATACATGACTGACGTCCAAGTGCTCAGCGGCAGAAGTACGTCTTGCAGATGGTGTAAAAGGACGGATGTTTCGAGGGCTTGAATCGTCCGGAGCAGGGAAGCGCTGGACAACAGCCACATTATGCTCGAAAAGGAGCTGAATGCGTTTAGAAGGTTGAAGAAGAAAAGCCAATGAGCGCCGCCCTAAGCATCTCGCTGAGGCCGATTCAAGGGGTTCGGCTGGTCTCATCAATGACCCGTCTTAGAGTGTGCGCTGAACACTATCCGGACAGCCCTTACAAAAATGGTCTATAGACAGTCTATAGACTTCTTATAACCTCTATTGCCTTCCTATAGACATTTATTTTTGTCCATTCATAGTCTATACATTTTCTATAGACAAAAGTCTACTAAAATTTATGGCCATAAATCTATAGATTCTGTATAGACTGTCTATAGGGTTTCTATTGCCTGTAGAATGCTCTCTAGGGTTTGTCTATAGAGAGTCTATAGACTTTATAGACAGATGTCTATGGACAGTCTATAGACTGTCTAAAGAAATTTTTGTAAGGGAGGTGGTCTTCGAAATAGTTCTTATAGCTGTTGCTGCATAGATTATAATGTGAATCACGTAGAGGGTTACCAATTTCTTGTTTTTTGTTTTTCTTTGCATGTCACTGCGATCGAAATGCAGCGGCCACGGCCGACATAAAACCCACAGCCTCGTAGCCGTACAGCACAGCCTCAGAGCAACCGCGGCTAATTCAAGAAGCCTGCGCGATCACAGCAGTACTCGAAAGCGCATGAAACCCACTGGGTGCAATCGCTAAGTGCGTGTACAGTCACGCGCAAAGGTCGCCAGGACACGCGATGAGTGATCTAGACGCATATGTGCCATGTCAGTCAAGGATCACTTCATTTGACTGCCACGGATTGGAGCACCTGAGGAATCTTCACAAATTTGGACCCAAACCACTGAGTGAAAACAGATCTATTGCCTTCGGTAGCTGCTCAAGCGACCTGGGCACTTTTGTCTCCTATAGTGAATTCAGTTTGCTTTGCTGAGAGATGGTGCTTCTGGTCCACCGTGTGCAAACCAAGTGTGTATCTATCGAACGAAGGCTGTACGAGCTTCTCCGTGTTTGGCTTTAGGTCACAAGACAAAATGTTCCTAAACATGATAGCTTTAATATGCCATGTGGACAGAACACGTGACGCAAATGGGGCAGTCGATAATTTTTGACTACCCCCGTATTCAGATGAATGCTCGAGCCATGCTTGCATCCTTTAAAATCACAATAAAGAAAGAACTCAGCGGAAACCTCGACAGTTTTATGAAAGTAACAGCAGCAGACACCCACCAGGCTGGTCTACACCAAGTAATCCTATACGACATTGCTAAAAAAGCTTAACCGCCACAGTGGCTTAAAGGCTGTGGAGTTCAGTCACTGAGCACGAGGTCACCGGTGCGATTCCGGTCGCAGCTACCAATTTTTTTTTTCTGGCGGGGGAGGGGGGAGGTAGGGTGAAGCGAAAACGCTCGAGCACTGAGGTATAAGTAATGTGTTGCGTTTTCGGCCTCTCTTTGGGGCGCCCCGCACGAAGCGGGTCTGGCCATTTTGCCCGGCGGTATCAGCAGTGCATCCGACTGGGGCATCGTTAGAAATCCTGCCTGCGTCAAAATGAACCGACGGCTGTCCTTCGTACGAGCGCCGAATAGAGGGAATGGCCCGACAAGGCATGCGGGCTCACGGACCGTGCACGATGTGCGCGCGGGTGGCGCAGCAGTCAGCGCGTAGGCGCCAAGCCGCTTCTTTTTGGCGCGCTGCAGACTGTGCGGCGCTAATGGCGATGTTTAAACGTGAAAAGGAAAAAAAAAACATGGCCGTGAGTATCGTCGCCTGTAGGCAGGTACGAGCCAGAGCCTGCGTTACATCGCCACGACGTCTTTTTGCGTTTTGTATTGTCTCGAGACTGGCAAAGTTTAGAGTAGTTATGCGGCGGCCTAGTTAATAGCCATGCGGCGTGAACTTTATTTTGAGGTCCCGCTATAAAAACTCGCGATTAGACAACTGAAGTGGATTTTCTCTTTTACAGTTGTGTAGGTTGTACTTTGCACTTGTCTTTTTTTCTCTTAACATTGTAGACGTGTCTCGTTTCGGTACATATTGCAGCGTTGCCAGTGTACGCTTGCGCGAGCGTTGCAGCAAAAACGAGGTTGTTGAAGGGATCGTGTGCGTGCGAAAATAAAACGAAGAGGTATCGCTCATTAGACTTGAAACATTTTTTTTTACCTCTTTGCATTTGATCTTGTGTGAGATGGAAAAGGATTCAGTGGAAGCTGTCACCCTAGAATTTTTTTGTTGTTGCAGTTTTTGAAGGGCAAGGACAGTTTTGTGATATGAAATGTATGAGAAGCTGAAGATTTAATGGATCTAACTTTGTCCTTTAGTAATAGTTTAGCAAGGAACTTTATCCTGGTTAAATGGCGGTGTCGCCCCGGCACGTAGTACCAGCCAACTGCCGCGTCTAGTTGCTGGCCTATGATAATGGTGGTGTGCGGTCACCTGTTGATCTATTGCAATGCATGTCTGCGGTCTCCTGTTTGTCCGTGGTAATGCTCGTCTACGGTCTGGCCTAGGGCAATGCTGGCCTGTTGTCACCAACTGATCTGTGGTAGGGCTGCTCTGCAGTCGGCACCTTCTGGTCTGCAGTCATAATAGCTTTGTGGGCCGGGGGCGGTTTCGGTTGCCATCAGTAGTCACGTGGTTCATGTGGATGATGTCGTGGAGGGTGTGGTACAGCAGTCGCTATCATTTGCACGAACAGGGCGTTGACGATAAGTTCGGGACTTTTTGTTTTAATTTTAGGGTTCCATATCCACAGGCGTACTGAAGTTGAACTGCAGCAAAAGTAACGCGTCTAAACGAAAACAAATTGTGTTTGTAATATTCTTCAGGTACCGGTAAATGCAGGCGGGGTGAAGAACTATGCAGGTAGAATGGCATAACTAATAGAGGTGACCTAGCAAACAGAACTTAACACCCTCTCTAGGAAATTCTTTTTGGTGAGGTGATGAAATTCCAGATTTCTTCGCTAGCGCAGGTGCTGCAATTGACACATTAAACTCACCTTAAATAGGTGCATATCGCGCGCAGAGCTTGGCGAACTCAGCATTCGGTTTTCGCACTCGCTCCTGAATCCAATATAATTTCAAAAAATATAATTACTGTTTTTTCCCCACTATAATGCGCTAATCGGCTCATGGTAGACAATTTCAGCATTTACATCTGGCCTTCCTGCTAACGCTTCTTGTGAGGTTTTATCAGCGAGTGCTTAACTTTACTCGACACGAAAACTGACTGCTGTGATTCTATTAAAGCTTCTTATAATACGGTGCCTTTCTGACTTCAACAAACACCGCCGGCACTCCGGTCCCTGCAGGAGCCCTGTGGCGACCTATGCAGCGCGCGTTATAATCGTGAAATCTTGCGTTTGGAATTGTGCACAGAAGTAATATTTGGACGAGTAGATATACTTGTGTGTTAATTCCAGCTCCATCAGATATCATGCCTACTTTCATGCCTACACCCCCCCCCCCCCCACCATACTCCCCCCTCCCCTGAAAAAAAAAATAAGACTGTCACATGTAGTTCTGACATTTGTTTTTTTTTTTTTTGCTTTCACTTAGAACCTGTCATATTACTTTCACGCCCTCTGGCTGTACCAGATTTCAATGGCATTGCGAAAAAGAAGAATACCGAGGATAAATTTTACAGGTAACGTCACACCGTTGTTGCAAAAGCGGATCGTCCTGAGCCATCTAGCATTTTTTTTTACACTATTTGTTTCAAGCAAATTCTTTCCTGGAAGAAGGTACCTTTGTCTCCAGAGAACATGGCCAGACGGGAACATTACCCGGCTGACTGTTTATGCCATTTCGGTATGTCCGTCTTGTTCGTCGCTGCCTGTTTCAAGGTTTCTGCGGGAGGTTTTATACTGCAAACAGTCGGCTAGCTAAAGTCATTAAAGCAAGGCACATCTTTGCGAAGCCGAGCGCTACTGGCGCTATCCGACCGCTCCTCTATATTACGCAAATGAACCCGTCAAAAACGTACCTGCATGTGCCGCTTAACAGAATAGAAAGCCAAACTGTAGCCTAATCTTTCTTTTCCACGTCCGTTTAATTAATGCAGAACAAATGAAATACAGAAGGCGGACTGAAATTTTTCCTCGCTCTCTCTCCCTCTCCCTCTTTTTTGCTGCCAACTTTTCGAGGCCATTGCTTAACTTGGCAGCGGGAGCGCGGAATATATCACTGCTTTCCGGTGAAAAATACCTTGAGTGGTGCACGGCAGAGCTGCAAAAAAAAAAAAATGGACGAAGGCGTATGTGGAAATTAACTCGCACTGTCGCTTCTCTGCCGTGCTCCTGGCGGAAGTATTTTTTTTTTCTTAGCTTAATCGCATTACCTCGTGTTTTTGCTTAATCTCTCTTCAGGAAGGAACCGAGCCGTCTGCCGTAGCTGAGCACACGAATGCTCATTAGCCGCAAGAGAGAGAGATGGGAGGGGGGGGGGGGGGGGAGGCGGGACTTGAAGTTTCAAAGAGAGAGAGGGAAAAGAAGATGTTGAGGCACGGAGTCGGAGAGAACAGATGAGCTGTCCTGGCCATGGCCCCGTCCTCCAGCTCGAGCGCTTTGCTTCGCCATTTCTCTATTCTTGTGACGCTCTCCCTTCAGGTTGTAGCGATTGGTACGCAGCGTATTGAAAATCGCTTCCGCGCCGCGCCCCTACGGCGGCCAAACGCGGTGCTTGTGGCGCGCGCGCGACGGCGAGAGGAGCTCTACTGTATGCCGCCTTGCGTGCCACCATGCGGGTTGTATCGCAGCCGAGCCGCGACGCACTAATACCGTTCGCTCGCTGGGGGACCCGCCCTACCCTCCACCTCCAGGAGCGTTGCAGCCGGGCAGATCGCATCCGCAGTCAGAAGCAACGGCAGCGATATGCCTTTATGAACGGCTTACTAATATCTTTACGCTGCCTTTCTTGGCGCCCAAGAGCGGCCCGCCGTCCTCTGGGAAGGATCAAGCGAGAGTGGGCCCGAATTGGAGCCCGCGTATTTCTATTCGCAGGCAATAAATAAGTGATGAGCGCGAGCGTCCGTGCAGAAGCGCGCTCCATCGCGCATCGGCGCTTACGCTGGTCGCAGGAAGATGCCGGCCGATGCGATGCGCCCGGGGAAGGATCGAACGGGCCCCGCTGCTGTTGGGGCCGCCCCGTTGATGGATGGCTGCACGTCGCCCGCGATGCAGTCACGTCAGCGAGAAAATGGGCTCCCGCGCTGGGCGCCCTCCTGGCGTCTTTGTCCCGTCGTCGCGAAGGGCGCGATGTGCACAGCGAGGCTGTCGCGCGTCCACAGTGGAGCTGTCGCTCTACGCGAGCAAACTATACGGGGCGTACGCGTAAACTGTGCTCGTAGTTATGCCTGATTAACCTCCGTATTGGCTCCTTACGTACTGGTCGCCGTTTATTAGACGGGCAGGCACCTGACTGCGCCCGTACCGTCAAATGTGAACACGAGAAAGTGCCCGTAACGTCCGCCACTTGGGAAGGGGTCTCGTCAGCGATGTGATCTGGAACTGACAATATGCTGCGTAGGACAGTTGCTCTGCTGCGCGAAGTGTTCGAACCGCTAGAGAAAGTGATGTGAAAAGTTGCGGTCTGGACCGCGTGATTTTTTTCTTTTTTTTTTAACACCGACCTGGCTTTCGAAGAATTCCCGGGGAATTGCAACGAAATGCGGCCGCCGAGGACGAGGTCGAATCCGTCAATTTGTGCTCAGTTGCCGAGCGCCATAGCCACCGCAGCGAGTCACGGGAAAACGTTTGAAAACCATTACAGTGTCTGAATAAGCTGCTCTTTAGACCTAAGCGTAATCCCAGTCCACGCGATTGGGGCGAAAGCGCCTTACCTGAAATATTTTATGAAGCAGTGGAATGGGCGTGCGCCTACACGCCTGGAGCATCTGAGCACCCGATTCTATTAATGAACGTGTTCTGCCGAATGCTAAAAGCCTTCTCGTTTGACGGCTGCTTGGAGGAAAAAAAAAGTGTTCGCGCAGTTCTTTTTCGATATCGCTCAATAAATCAAAACACGACTGCCCACTTCGCCTTGTTATGCTAATTTTGGCGTGAAATGTTACATTGATCTGGTTTAGTTGACTCGTTCCTGAAGGTACGCATCTAGAAATAACGCAAACGACAAACGGGATGCGCATTTTTTTTTTAACGGGAAAAAACTAGCTTTAAATTTCCAGATTTAAAATCAATATAGCGCATGCAGTTTACTCATCGGCAACACCGGACCCAAAACAGAGCCCGAACTATATCTGGGCGCTCGGAAAAGTAACGAAAGACAAATCATTGAGATTATGCTCACCAAACAGGAGGACAAAAGGTTCTTCGTAGGGATCAGTTGTGTCATTTTGGCTGAGATTTGCGTGCCAGTAGAACAAAGAAGTGCTTTCCTGCACTGCTTCGCACGTGTGGGATCCAAGGCAGTGCTGTGGACATTTTTTCTCCGTAGTGTCGCCCTTGGAGTGCCCATTTCTCTTCGAGATGGCGAGCAAACGCTGATGATCGACCCTACTTCGGCAATGTGCGTGACCTCTCGTTTGGAAAAGCATGTTTCAAAAATACGGGCATTGCTACCTTTGTTGGGGGACGCTCGACCGTATGCAAAGCCGCCACACTTTGGACACAGATGCTGCGAGTCTTACACATCACACGCAGACATGCGGTGCACCGAACTATAAGTGTACGGTAGTCGGTTACTTCACAACAGATGATGATTGGCGTTACAGCATTTTAATGCCGGGGTTTCTATACAAATGAAAAGGAGGAGCTAGAAAACAAGCTCGAATATCATGTATTCCCATGGTTCTGGAATAAGTGACCCACCCAAGCGCAGGCACATGGCTACAAGTATTACTCCTGGAGGTATTTGTTTTGCTTTTGCTT